>NW_027287427.1:31191613-31534113 GCF_022747635.1 Hetaerina americana | reverse complement strand
GGGATTTCATCAGTCTACTCGAAACTGATCGGAGAAACGAAACGACGCGGACAATACGACCCCAAGATAAGGAGGCGAGTGTGTGGAGGGTCTACGGGCGACATTCCTCACGCCCCGCTGAGCCTCACGGACCAGCAAGCCGAGGGCCCCAGTACTTGGGCTGTACTCCAAAGGGGATGGATCTGGGTATTGGGAGTAAAAAAGTATAATGTAAAGCGGCAAAATCGCGAAAAAGTTTTTTTTCTTTCATGGGTGTTTCCCTTTAACCTCTTCGTCTTCTCTTCCTTGCGAGGCAAAGGTCTCTCCCCTCTCCTCTCCCAATGGGAAACCATCCCTACTATCCTCTCCGATTCTTACCTACACTATCGATTCTCTAACTATCACGAGAGTAGATGTTCATGTCATACTCTTCATCTTCGATATCGCTCTCCCATTGTGAAACAAAACATGAAAGGCCTTTGTGTTTAAGTTTCGACTGTTTTGACAACGCACTGCACACCCTTTTCCCATCAAGCAGAATAATGTACATTGAATATTCCCTTAGAAAAGTGGAGGGCTTTCCTTCCGAGAAAATATATTTGCCTTCGATTGTTGTCCCATTTTTCGTATCCTAGCTGATTTTCTGTAGACGATTTTCCTCTCACACCCCATTTGATGGTATTTTTATGGAATTCTGATAATAATTTAAACGTACATATCTAACTCCTACATTCGTCATAACATTTCAGTTTATTCTCTGTGCTTAGAAAATTTTTATAACCTTTCAATATCCCTAACAGTAATCATCATTGACTGAGTAGACTGAGGGAAATGAGTAATCCTAGAAAATATTAACTCAGAGCGAGGAGTCTGATGGTCAGAAGCGTATTTCCAAACGGTTTGATTTGTTCAGATATATTATAGCGCTTGGCAAGTAGAAGTATTTAACTAGCATCTGAATAAAGTTCAATAGAATTAATGCATCCAAAAATTTTGGTCACAATTATATTAAAAAGGGCAATCCAATCATTCTAAATAAGATAAAAATATAACAATACTATTTTATTCGTTTTGTGTGAAATTAGTTATTTGAACGACCCATTCCATCTTAAATGCTCTTTTTCCGAAAGTTTAATTTCATAATGCTTATGCAATTAACTCAAATAACTGGTTAATATTTACTCTAATATTTTATGCAATTTACTCTATTAAAAAATCATTACATAGATTCTCTACATCTCATTTTGCTGTAACTCATTTGATATCAACTCCATGATTATTTGCTTCGTTGACTCCCCGCTTGCAAGGTAAAACTCTTTTTTCAAAATTACTTATTCCTCACTTCATCTCAGAACAACATCAAAGATTCAGAATTTACTCGAACGTTTTGGCGAAAATAAAATTTTAATGATTGCTTCGAAAGCTTTGTGCTTAGGATTCGTGATCTACTTGGTATAGCTACTCTTCCTCTAACGAGTTTTACCTCCCTACGGTCCCAAAGATGTAATGTTGCGGAACCAATGCCCCAAGGGAATACGAAGGGCTTATATTGGCGATTGAATCCCGTGGCCTTAGAATTTAAAACAGGGAACTTCAGAAAAGGGGTTCAAGGATAAATTTTGCTAAAAATATCGGTTTCTTTGATGTTAAATGCAGTCAATTTAAGAAACTTTGACTTAAAAGAACATTCTACTCGAATTTTCTTTAAGTTACGCGTTGTATTTTTTATTACTTCTGTTTATGTTAGTGACTTTGTGTGGGAATGCAAATCTATGAGCTTTAAATCAGTTAAAAAAGGTTGGCATGCAAGAATATTTAACTATTACAACCGAACTTCATGCCCAATCTGGGCCATGAAATTCAGTTTTTTTCCAAATGGTGATGGTTAACATCTGAAATTACATTTATTTTCAACGTAGAGATCATGTAATATCGAACTTGATATGCATGAGTAATTTGGTTTCGATAAGGTCAAAAAGATCAGCAAAAATTGCCTTAACTTAAAACTTAAATAAAAGATAAAATATTCTTGTTCCATACGAGGAAGAGTTCCATACGAGGAAGATTGTTCCTTAATATAAATAAAGTATTAAATTAAATGGTGATCAAGTGTAGCACTATCAACAAACACTACATAATTAATGTAATCCAGAATATGTGCATAATCTAATGAGGATTTGTTTGTCCATTTGTTATTCTTAGATAGTATTACTTAATTAAATCCAATAATTTAATAAAGAAATATAACGACTAAATATGTTAATTAATCAAATATACTACCCTTAAATGTAATTTTACTTAATTTCCTTTGGCTAAGTCGAAAAGGCTCACCTTAAGCGTCAGAAATGGCTATTTCTGCTAATATTTGTCCTTTTCATAAAAGTTTTGTTCTAGTTCTAAGGCAACATTAGTCGGTATACGAAGATGAGTTCAGAGCTCACTTTATTTAAATCTGACCAGTAAAAGAACTCGTTTAAGCAATCCTAGTAATTATCAATTCATGGCGATCTGAATTGAATTACATATGAACAAGGAAAATTTGGTAAATACAGCCAAATCGATTTTGATATGTTCTTCAAAAACCTATTTCTCGTCATGTTTTGCGTGGACTGGAGTTTTCATTATTCCGGCACTCTAATATCGCTTAACTTTCAATGTATATACAAACGCGCTAAACGTTAATTATACTCCTGGTAATCCCTAAAATTAATGACCAGTATGGTACTGCCTCGGCTTGCTGAAAGTAAGAACACTTTACTTGATTAGAAAATGAGTGTTATATATCGGTTGTGTATCTCTATTACTTACTTTAACTGGTGCAAACTTTAAACTGGTTTAAAAAAAAACATTTTCTCAACACAAAATTTAATAAGTAAATGAGTAATAAGAAAAATGAGATGAATCTTTCTACATTGAGTTAGGATATCATTTATTTATATATCACACCAGGAAAGGACCAATACCTATTCTTTGCATTCCTTAGTTATTTCTCGAACAACTCAGATCCTTGAGGATTAATTTCATTTTTGTTTGAGACCATTAATAAACGCGCATACAAAGCAAAAGAACTTACTCCGGACCTCAAAGTGAAAAACAAATATACTATTACTCGCATTTCTTTTGCAAAAATTAATATACTATATTCCAAACATTTGGAGCTATCAGGAAACCGATGGAAAAGATAAATTTGGGTCCAATTTGAAAATGAGTGTGTTCATTTTATCGTTGTATTTTGTATACAATTAAAGAGGTTATGAGGGTTACAATGAGACACGTAATCCTCTGTTATCTCTACACATTCGTATTTAAGCCATAAAACTAAAACCCATATTTTATTACGAACGAAACTTGTAATTTCAATTAGGCTTTAATGATAAAACGGTAGCGGAACTTGAATTTAAAGAAGTCATCAAGGTTAAAGAGTTCTAAAAAGAGGATCCAAGTACAAGAAATACCAAGAACAGTGAAAAATTCCTATAAAGTTACTTCAATTAATTCACTCCTTGATTTGCACCTAAATGCAGGAAATTCATTGACAATCGTGAAAAAAAAATCATTAAAAATCATTCACTTTGAGGTGAGTGATTGTTGCAATGTGAAAACAATCACCTCTTTGATTGTATATGCATAGTGGCCCTAGCGTTCCTCTACCGTTCATGCTCAAATCATTAATGTCAAAAGGTCTTACTACAGTAAGAGGTTTGTTAGCTATTCTCGGAACCCTCAGCGCCACTGGCTTTTGTCATCTTGTCGAATAAAGAAATATTCATCACGGACGAAGAGCAAATTGATTATTTTATTTTGCTAAAATACATTTATTTATATTTCAATTGTTCCAAATTTATTCACTGCTTTTAAGGGACTTTTTTTTAGATAAATTGAGGTTGCAAGAACGCATCAGGAAGGAAGTAGGAGAAAAATCACTTGAACTCCTTGTTCCCGCGCAATGGATTTTTTCACGTCCACTCGATCCCGTCGGGCTACTTGTAGCCTCGAGCTCTACGTACGTACGAATATATTGCACATTCGTTCCTCTTCGCATCAATGTCTTCGCTGCCCTCTCCGTCCCTCCTGGAGGACCACCTTTTGTTCGTCCGGCGACTTAGCCCTAGGGCAGCGCCTTCATGCCCCTACCAACGTTGCATTTAGCTCACATGGGTCGTATACCGTGCGTCTAGCAAATGGACGCTAGGGGGCCAGGAATACGATATCCTGCGAACCCGACTCATATCGCTTTGCTTTTAATAGAAGAGCATGGCTCCAATAATGCCTCTACACCTTCTCCCACTCATATAAAGTATTCTGATAACAGATATCTGATACCTCTTTGCCTATTAACCTTCTTTTTTTAGTCGAAGGTAACTTGGTAAAAGGAAATTCTCCAAGCAATCACAAATCCTCATCCAGTCGATCTCAAGTCGTTCCTTAATAAGCAATTAACTTAAGAGATGATATTGTAAATATTAGGAAGAAGGATATTAAAAAATTGGATTTGCGCTTGCATTAATAAGACATCCCATTCACTGACAGGAAGTACAAACAATTGAGCTATTTTCAAATAATTAATATTGTTTATTTGAATAGCTGTTAATTTTTCCAGTGAAACGCGTATCACCCAGCATGTTTATAAATTATAAAGTGATGCCAAGCTATTACTCACGGAGGTTATTTATTAAACTCTAAAAGTCCTCGACTTTCAAAATGATGGTCACTTCAAAAGAAATGTTTACTTTCATTTTGTTATGGAAAAATGAGAATTACATTTTAGGAATTACCATTAGTTACAGATATAAGACATGTCCAGAAAAATTAGGGTTTGTCTAAACATGTCTCATACAAGTATTTGTAATATAAAGAGAACTCACTGGTAAATCAGAACATAACTTCTCACCACAATTGTATTAAACAACTTTAAATATCTCCATAATGTATACGATTTTTGTGTTGAATACATCTGTCACGTGTTATTCAATAAATGCTTATTTTTGTATCATACCTCTCATAACATGGCACATTACGCTTTGGCGTAACTGCGCGGCGAAGTATTCAGTGTTTAATTTTATACCAGTTTTTATTCCTCATGAGAATCATTGTTCTGGCAAGCATACGCCAACATAAGAGGAACGAACACAATGGAAAAGCGAATCGCTGATTATATATTTCTGCGGTTCCAAACACCTTCATCAGTGTGGGATGAGTAACTCACTGATTACTTCTCTAAGTTAATTTAAATACGTACAATCTAAGAAATTATATTTATTTGTGATGCTCATAAAATATATATTTCTTTGATAACCAATGCAATAATGAGTTACTCTGCTGGCAACTACTTAATGATCATACTCGCAGTTTTAATCTCAATGGTAAATTTTATGGTTTTTATATGCATTTCTCAATTATAGGAGGTAGGAAAACATATGTGGTGCTGAAAAATGGTTTATTGTGATCGTGTATTAAAACAGTGTCATTTTACAGAGATTGGAAACGGTGATTAGAAATGTAGCTGCGCTTAGGCATATGTAGAATTCATTCAAACGTACCTTGACAAGTACACGACTAATGATGAAAAAAAACATAAACCCTGTAATCAACCTGAGGGTCGGTTTGATACAAGATGGTTGAACTCACCCAGTACTAAGTCCGACGATGTGTGAAATTTATGCATCGGGGTAGGGGGCCAGTTCTTTTCTCTGTGCCGGTTATGGTTTTCCAGGAAGATCTGGTACTCGAAAAATCACTTAACTTGGGTGGAGATGCAGATATCCAGAGAGGCTTGCCTGGGAACCAAATCTGACCTCCCCGGTCGGTAATCCAACGCCCTAACCCTCGACTACTGCGACCCACACTGCTACTCATATTAGTAACTAAATGCATTGCAACTATGATTTCAACATGTCCATGAATATCTCATATTGAAAAATATATTAACTAGTAATTATCAATGCATGTGTCCAAGTTGTAAAAAGAATCAAATAGTTCGATTTCCAAGGGGTCATTATGCATTTTGGTGAATTTATCATTGAATGTAAATCACAGTGGATAAACTATTGAATTTTAAATTTTAAATACCACCATCATTTAATCAACCCTGCTCTTTATAAAATTTCCTTCGTTAAGCTAGTATTTTACATTTTAAAAATATCGTATATGCACACTCAGAGGCAAAAAAGTAGCGAATAACTGTTATGTTTTACCAATTGACTTTACTCAATACTGTATTTAAGAAAAGACGATTTGTTATAGATTCCTTTATAATTGCTGCGTTCATATTAAATTAAAAACACTAAACTTTTATTTCTAAAATCGATTTGAATAAAAAACAATTTTGTTCTGAAAAGTTTGTGTGACGGTTGGTCAATCATCGTGAACCGTCAATCTAAAGATATGTATCATATTCGATGACCAAAAAAACATTCATCTTTTTGATACCCTGCGTTACATATCCTGGTTTTTCTGGCAAAACAGAAATTTTTTAGGAAAACATTATTGGGCAAAGTTAAAAAAAAGTGAAAAAATTTTTTCCGGAATCTGTTAATTGAAATAAGCCATCTGTCCATTCAACCTAATTTAAAAGACTTACTTTCGAAAAACTTTCGTCGTATTCTCACACATAAATAAAAAAGTAGGTTGTCCGCACATAAATAAGGAGACTTGAATTAGCTCATGACGGTAAAACGTTTGGGCACTCCTGTTCTGGATCCTCGGCGCACAATCACAGCGGAGTAGTTCCGTCCTTGTTCTCTAGCCAAGGAGGGAGCGGAGAGTAGGCGGGTGGGTAGGTTAGAGAGGTACGTTGAACGACAGGCCCTGGATCGGCCTCTGGTGGCGGAGACCCATCCCCCACCATCCTGCCCTCTCCTTACACTCGTTCCGCACTCCGAGAACCAATTCCCTCTTCCCAGCACCTGAAACGTTAAGGGGTGTCAGGGGCGCGGAGTTGGGTTGGAAGGGAGCGTATCGAAGGTGGCCCTCCCTTCCCACCACGTCCCGTCGGTCACGTAGTCCACTCTGGGAAGAATAAACACTCGGGATCCATCAACACTCAGACACGTAACTTGGCGCGAATGAGCGGGGAAGAGAAGGAGGCGGAGGAATGGAAAGGGGACGGATGGATGGCCATTGCATCGAAGTGACAATGCACTCGAATGCGTGTGTTTGCTTGTATGGGTGGGTGTGTAGTATGGTCTCTATTTTCCTACTCCACTACCCTACCTTTCTTCCAAGCAAAGGGGGGCGCAGCGACAATAAAGGGCCTCCAAGCTGGAATTTTAAAGCGATTTAAGGAGGGTATTATCTCTCTCTCCGTTCCTGTGGGTCTCTTTCAATCGCTTTCCTTACGTTTCAAGCGTTTTCAACTTTTAATTACTTGAAAAATCACAAGATAATTTTGATTTTTGATGGGGATAGCCAGCTTTCTTTTTTATGCATATAATTTTATTGGTATTCTACTGGTTAAGGTAGGTTTTGGATGGACCCAAGCTTCCGAACCGTACAGCGACGATTCTCTTGTCTCTCTAAACGATACACAACCGGATATCCAACATTACAAAGGGCCCTCTTTAATTCCAAATACTTCCTTTCTCCCTAAACTCTGTACAACATGCCAATCCTATTCTTACCACCTTCTTGTTTGTCTAACATTCTCCCCTATCTCAGTCTTCAATATGTCATTGCTAATCAAAATTCTTCGCATCCATTTTTCCTGCGCCTACAGCAATAAAAAAGAACCAGGTGTGGACCATCTCTTTGGCTCTCACGTAAATGTTGCTGGCACTATCCTAGAGTTTTTGTGATCGAAAATGTATCGAATAAAAATTTAATTTCAAATTATAAAAAATAATTAATACGTGAAGCAATGGGGAAAATAGAGAAGAAATAGGCTACGGTGTTATATTGATGGTGGGTAATGTACAGAGAGAAAATTAGTTGAGCCCCCCCCCTCCATGTAGACTACCACAAAGTATTTGCAAGAAAGGTAGCAAACGCCATCTATGATCTGATTGAGGTATAGATAAAATTGGGGTGAGTACTTTACTGTAAAATTAAAAATAATGGACGAAGAATAAAACAGAATTTGCATCGTGAGTGGCTGCAAGTAGTTGGGCAGAAAAAAGAGGAGGCAATGGGATAAATAAGGGCTTCCTGGATTTTAGAATTTGGTTTAGATATGGGCAGTCATCTTAAAATAAGTGCTTAGACTGAAGGTCTGACGAGAGTTTTACGTGTTTCATGACGGAAAGTATATTTTTAATAGATTTTATAGTGTATAGTATGAAACGAAAAAGATTTTAATGAAGTAATTTTTCGAATTCAGTAACTTGGAACGATAAGTAGTGGCCGTGAAAGAGGCCATCAGGAGGAAAATTTTATTATTGAGTGTTTCTATGAGTATCCGCGTTCTTATGAGAGTACATGGCAGGGTCTGAATATATTTCTTAAGGGGATCGAGATGGTGCGGGGGCTAACGTACTGGCTTCCCACCCTGAGGGCGCGGGTTCAAATCCCGGCGGTGTTGAATAATTTTCAGAGGTATCTCGATCCCTACTTGAGGTGCTTTGTGGAGGGCACTTTGAGTAAGTACGCCGTCCGTCGGATGGGACGTTAAACTGCGGACCCCTTGGCGCCTTTCGTAAAGAGTAGGCTAATGCCGACGCCGGGTTTCTCTCCACCCTTCATCCTTTCCTGTCCATCCCCTATGGCGGAAATGACCTTAGCCGTCGGTCGCCTCCCCTAAAAACTACTACTACTACTATATATTTCTTGAGAGAAGGGGCGTTGTTACAATGCGATGACCGCGACTTGAGGGAAAAAAAGGATTTCCATTGGCAAATGTCGACTTGAAGATTAAATTTTTGATTTGTATGATGTGGACGGAGCTATTAAAACTCTTATCTCCAAGATGGATATCGATGTCTAGGAAGATAATGTTGGAGACTGGTTTGAATGAAATGAATTATATGGAAAATCGGGATTTGGACGAGAAGATTGGATGAAAAGAGAACTCGGATTATCCAACAGTTAAGCAATATATGATTGATATTTTTTGGGTCCCATTTGCACTATTCTGTGTATTTATTTATTTAGCCAATTATAATAATATAAATTTAAGGACGCTATACACATACAAAGAGAAAAAATGCAAAATCTTTGGACAATTTTAGTGATGACTCTACACTTTCATCGAAAGAAGTATTTTCATAGGCATTCTCACAGAAACCTCGACTTGTTTTCTTCTCTTTCTCGATCCATCCAATTCTTCCTTCCTGCTCTCTCTTGAAATTATCCATTCTATGCATCAATCCATCACACATAATATCTATGTTCGTTTTCCTCTCTTTTTTCTCACTCGTACCATCTCTTTCCATAATTTGATCTCTCTTGAACATATCCCTTTTCTTGCCGTATCACAGCTGTCTCGCATTTTTCTCTTTCTATTTACGTTAATATATACTCACAGTTTATTGCTAAAATCTGATTTTCTCTCAGTAATTGCAAATTCTCTCAGCAAAAAATCAGATTCATCTCAGTAATCAGTCTTTTGAATGATTAATGAGATGAATATTATTTTTTCAAATGTCAAGTAAACACTTATATTGGTCAATTACTCTACCTGTTAGAGTTTTTCATGCATCATATCTAATTTTTGTTACGCTAAATTTCCTTTTTTCTCACTTTCCCTTATTCAGATTTGCCTTAAGTTCTATATGGCTACACCGTCTACCTATCCATCATCCTAAAGATAAATTATTTTCTCAATCATTTTATGGCTGTTAACGAAGTGTTTGCATGTGAGAATGGGAGAGGAAAAAGAGGATCAAATTCTAAAGAAATATTTACGGAAGTGTGAGCTAGAAGGATAGGAACTGTGGTCCTGTTGTGCTACCACCAGTTTTTCCAGGAGGTCAACGTCTCGCTATCGAAAACGAGAGACCATTTCTTTGTCGGGTCACTCTGGAATTCTCACGCAAGATCCCGGAGGTATCGAATCTGATGCTAAGGGGGGAATCAAAGTGACAACTGCCTATGAGACTCTTGAGGAAAGGATGAATACTGACTAAGCTAGAAAGACTTGTGCCCATACTAGGAGCAAAATATTGAATAAATTCAGTAGTAGGTATAATGATGAGACTACAACTAAATAAGTTGAAGTGTAAATTGAAAAATAAAAAACTTTTGTTATTGAGTTGCGACAGGGTCTAATAATTTAACGCTGAATGAGAGAGAGAAGAAAGTGTTAATGGTTTCACCCTATAAATTAACTGCATTCTCATCGCAAAGTTCCTCATTCCCAGAAAGACCCAATGTGTATACTTTAAGTGATACACGTATACGATATCTAATAGATCCTGAGCGCAATGTGTGATAGTATGTTGAGGCCTACAATCTTAACTTTAAGTTTAGGAACCTCTTTCTCATCGGAATTGATGTTCATTTGATTGTAATAATATGCATCTTTTCCACTACTTAAATATCTGTTATCCTAATAGAATTATTTTACACAGTGAATTTAAGAGAATGGCCTAATGGATAAGTACTACCTAAGAGGACATTTTGAGGACTCAGAACACGTATGAGGAGTTTCACTACGACATATAAGAAGGTGGATTCGAGAGGGGTACAAAGAAGGAGAGGAATTCGGGTGCGAGAAAGAGAGAAAGCGGTGACAGGGCCTCTGTCCAAGACCGCCTTTTCAATCGCAGAAAGACACGAGCCTAGGACGTGATTTCTTCCTCCCGAATAAAGCAGTGTTTTCGCTTCTTGGTAGGAGCGTGAGGGGGATCAAACGTCTCGGGGTCTTCGAAAGATATTCGGACACACTCTCACCCCCTCCTGTCTGTTCCCCTTTTGAACCTTTTACCCTCTCTGTCCCTACAAACCCAGCCCCTTGCCCCATCCCAGGTCGATGTGTCTCAACCAGCGTTCCGTTGGACGCAAAGGATACCGAGAAAACACAGGAGCCAATGCCTACGTTTAGTGGTTTCTTGCTGCTTTCTATGCTTCTTCACTATAGCTAATATAGTTGGGTCTGGATTAATACTAATATGCTGTAAATACTCCAATGAGATCGACCGTACCTTGCACTCGCGTTGCACACTCTTATCGTCTCAAATCTTACAATTAATGATCGTTTCTTAAAGATACATCCTTTGGTGTAGCAGATCAGTATTTCCCAATCGACCTGATGAGTCCGATAAGAATTTTGTACGATTTATATTGAGAGCAAGGAATGTGGTTTTCGATTCCGAATGGAGAATTTTAAAAGTAATGGTCCAGAGTGTTGCCATATTTTTGTCAATAATAAATTCCTAAATAAATCAAGAATTCCCTCTGTGTCACTCATCCCAATGTTAGAACTAATTCATGATTCAAAAAAAGGTTGAATTCATAAGTTGTTGCTTTGCTTTTGAGAAAGTTAATGACAGTTTTCTATTGTTATCCATCTTTTGAAAATAACTTTTTATCCTGAAATATTTTATTATTTTTCCTATATATACCATGACGATAATGCGAAATTAGACTTTCTTGAGTAAACAATATTAAAAAAAAAACTTTTATGACCATTTCAAAGGTATTAGAAGCACCTTTTATCTGAATGAAAATGTATTTGAATACTACGGCAAAGAATGTTTTCATGACTATTTTTATTATTTCATTGCATTGATTTTATGGTAAACACTCCTGTTAAATTACAATTGATTTTTCTCTTCTGCGGGTCAGTGTAGTTACTATTATTATAACTTTCTGAGATGTCCAAACTTAAATATTTGGGTATAATTGAATTGAATCAATCAGCATTGTTCCCTATCACATCACTGTAGCGCTAATTGACCGAATTCGTAGCGACCTTTACCTCCTCTCCCTACGAATGCCAAATTTGAATGAATTCCGGCAAAGGCTAGTTTAAATTCGACTTTTAATTTTTATGAAGATAAATTACCAAATTCATTCATTCATTCTTTTTACATCCTCATGACACATTTTTTACAACTTTTTTATTTAACCGCATAAAGATATTACCTTATTTAACTCTTCGATATTACGTATAACTATTGCAACCAGAATACTTGGTTATGTTAAATAATGATACTTAGTCATATAAAATTACGTTTTCTGATGCATGAACCACTTTTTGTATACTTTGGTGTCATTATTACAATAATAAACGTTTTGGTACTGGCCGTAGACCCTTATGCCTTGATAAGGACGCGAAAGTGTTGAAACTGCTTTGGAAAGGATAAGTATACCATTTTCGAACATTATCCCGCATTTAAATTTCAGTGAGTGATAAAAAGCATAAATACTCAGACCTAGTTAGAGTGGAGTAACCACGTAATATCTTCGGTTTTTCTTCCGCCAATAGGACGGAAGTTGCATTCTCTGGTATTTTTCACCATCACATGGTGGCCTGATTTTTCCCATCGGAGCTTCGGAAAACGAAATGCTGCTACTATAATAGAAATTATGGAACTTTCGCAACATGTGCGCAGTATCTACGTAAAATTTGTGTACCCTCTAACATAATCTACCCCTTAACATTTTTTTCATTTTATGCCATTGTAGTTGTGCCCTTGCACAGCAGTTTTCACGAATTGATGATCACTCGTAGTTCTTCATGAAGAAGCCAGGTTTTTGTTGATCCCCGCCGCTACCATTATTCATGTGCAGTCTTGCCCGAAAGTCTGTAGGCGAGCCTAGAATTGAGGAGGTGCAATCTTTAATAACATTGGCATTTCCCGCGAACGATAAGGGATCAGGATAATATTTTCCAAGCACGCTAGGGTGAAAAATATTCGGGTCAACGTCTGTCTGATATGTATTCACCCCCCCTGCCACACACCCTGAAGGTGGCTTGCAGGATGCTAAAAATGCTAAATTAGGCCCGAAATTCCGTAAGTTCAGCTTTTTGCAAATAATTGTATCAAATTTTAATAAAAACGATTTTTACTACCTACACGTCATGAAAGAGGTCCCAAATTTAATACAATTTTATATTTCTCGTTATTTTAGCATATACCAGTAAGTTTTAATATTGCTCATCATTATGAATAGCCCACCCGAAAAAGATGAGTATTTTAGCTAAGAATTGTTAGATCCAAAAATATTTACACAACATTCACCAAGCCTAAAACTCTTTTGGTATTCACTCTATCTTCTTCAGTTGTAAAATTTTAATGCTCTACTATTTACACTAAGTTTTCCTAAAATTTTCATTAGAATTACACGGGTTTCGATTCCTCTGATATACGTTGTTTTGATTATGAGATCGCGTTCCTTAAACAAATTTGGCTGCCACCAAGTGAATATTTGCATAAATGCCTTGAAATATAAATAATCAACATTGATAGTATCAGTTTTTGTTCCAAGAAGCAGCTTAGCAACCGCCAAAAGGAAATTGAATCGGAAGGGAATATTTCCCACTGAAACGAGAAACTGGAACACATATTCCCTTACCCTATCTCAGAAGTGGCCCTCGGGATGGACCCAGAGTAATTGGCCAATTATACTTGTATGTGACCATTTTGTCACATTGTCAATGTGCAATGACTTGGCGAGGAACGATCCATATGCTATTGAATTTTCATCTAATTGGCATATACTCAGTGATGGACTATGCTTAAGAGATTCATGTACAACTTCAATTTAAAGTTCTGGAAGCAACAGTTTGAAATGATGTTGCTGGAAAAAAAAGAATACTGCCATGCAATTTTTTTACTGAGAATTCGGTGATTGCCTGGTGAAATTCTATTTAAAAAACATTTTGTTATGGACCGGTAAGGTAGAAGTATGTGTGGACATCGTCACAATTTGCTGTTAGGAAATTGACAAACGATTGTTTTCCAAAGATATGATTAAGAAAAGATATCAGTCGAATTTTGATATGACTTTTAGGAATGGAAATGTATTTTCTGCAATGTTTGTTAAACCACAAGTTTCTCAATTCCAATTACACATTATTACATAGTATATCACAAAAAGCTGTCGGCCTGTGACTTAATTATTTCTTTGTTTACCTATTGATGCCTGCGTTAAATGAGAAATACCCCAACAATAAACCCTTTTTTAGTTCCGTTCGTCTCAGAAGGTCTAAATCATGGTTTTTTCATATGGTGTCCAATAGATACATTTCAAATGTTCTCATCACACCTCCTACGTCATCATCATCACATCAGTCATTAAAGAACCTTTCTCCAACTTACCTAGGATAGTATTAACATGTTTACACTAGTCTGTATAAGTATAATTTAATTCTTGTTTATTTATTTAATTTAACACTTTTATCTCTTTTTTCAATGTAAAGTCACTATCATGCATGAAATGGTTATCACAGACTTTGTTTTTATGGATACTGCAATTCACTCCATGACGCTCTTTTGAAATGTTCTATATTTTTTTGAGTTATCCAAAAATCCACGTTTAGGTTAAAGTAGCACAATTATTTTTGAAGAGTTTGTTACAGTTCTTTTTTAATTTGAGAACCCTCAAAAATGTTCAGCTAACACGAAAAATTTAAATATTTTTTATTTTTCATATTTTCGAATCAGTTCCATATCAAACGACATCTAAGATATTCGCTTCCCTATAGGCTCATTTGTGTAAATATTGACTTCACCATTTTTTGACCACTGACCCATTTTTCATTGGAATGGGGAATATTGCAAGTAGAAAAGAGGAATAGAATTTCCAATAAGTAGTCTCATATTTTACTTAAACATATTTAATTTGTTAAAACATGAAAAATAATTTGTAGTAGTGAGGTATGCCTTTCAGTTATGCCTTTTATACAGCTTTTTTATTAGTTATAATCGAAGACACTGAGGCATAAGTCTGAATACTTACAAAGGCAAATAGTGAAGGAAAAGTTAGAAGAGAGAAACAATGGCAAAGATCAGGAAAGTATTCAAACTGAACTAAGATTTTTCGGTGGATAAATAAACATGTGTTCCAGCAGTTGCTGCTGAGCGTGAACGCCAGACTCAACGGGTGGTCGCTAGCGTCAGCGGCCGGTGGGTAATTTAGAAATGCAAAATTCCACCACGCTATTTTTGAAAACTTGAGCAACATTATTGATGATATTCTAAAAATGAAAAGGGAATATATTTTTTACTCAAAGCAAATACTCTCAAGAAAACTGTATTGACCTTAAATTGATTCCTTACACTTCGGAGATATTTAAAAAGTCGAAAAATTGCATGGTTATATTTTCATTCTCTTTAAAATATTTTTGCTTGATGTTATTATCTACTCTTCTAACATTCAAAACAATGATGTAATATCTCACATTTTTATATTAGCTTTTTCATATTATCTTGGTAATTTTTAAACGATATAAGTCATAAAAACTAGCACGTATAATGGGCAAAAAGGTTTTATGTGGATGGAGGTTAATACTATTGAGGAATTGAGATAACGCCAATAGATAAGTTAGAGGAATTATTGTGAGGAAAGTTGTGTGGGGTTAAGATAACGCATGATATCCGAGATACAAGTAGAAATCTTATGAAATCAATACCGTCACGATATAACAATCCTCCCGGTCATCCTTCCATTACTTCCATTCAACCCGTAAACCATACCCTTCCATAAAAACTCATACCTCTCTATTCCTATTCCCTCTCTTACCATCCGACTCCTTCCCTAGACTCCTTCTGCCCCACCATACTCTCAGTAACCTACTCCCCAGCCCTCACTGCTTTACGCAGTTGCCTCCATTCGGCTGGTAAAAAAAATCCACGCGTTTTGCTCCGTGTACACTCAAGGGGAGTCCCAGTTCCCCAGTCCTCCGCCCTTTTCACTTCTCCCTCCTCACATGTCTCTTCACCTTCCCCAACCACCCACGCTCCTCCCTCCTTTTTCCCATTTCTCTGTCTCTCCTGCTTCGGGAAGGCAACTGCTAAAATAAGAAAGAGGGAGTGGGAGGTTGTAAATAAAAGAAAACAAAACGGCATTGGTTACTCCGATCGCGTAGACGACCCAGGAGGTCCTTTCCTCCCACCTTTTCACTATTTATCCCCTCCTCCAGCCGTCCGCCCCGCTGGCAACCCTTTCTTCCCTAACGTCTCCTCTATCCCGCCACCACTCCATTCCTCTCCTTCCCCGCCAAGGATTCTCCCTCGGACGTCCCGAGTCCACTGCATTCATTTTACTCTTCTTTTCAAGGCGTACGGCGCACAATCTCTCTCTCTCTCCCTCTGTCTCTCTCTCCGCTTCCCACATAGCTCCCTTTATATCACTCTCCTGCCTCCTTTCCTTCGCCTCTCTCCTCTGCCTCTTTGGAAGAGTTCGTGAGGAATGCTTCAGAGCATCTGGTATCCAAACTGTACGTCACGACTCCGTAGGGAGGTACGGAATCACTTCAGGGGACCATTTTGTGAGAAAAAGAAAAATAAAAAAGAAGAAAAGGAAATAGGAAATTCGACGCCAGGCTTACAAATTGATCATCAAATTCGAAATCATGTAACACTGATATGTAATGATCGTTAAAAAATATTAAAATTTACGGCTATTATTTTCTCCATTTCATATATAGGGGATTTTAGTTTTCTTGCATACGCACAAGTTAAGTTTATGTTTCTATTAAGTGTTACAAAATAATTATAAATAATTTTTTTCAGTATTAAGATAACCACAATTAATCAGGGTTAACAAGTGTTATTCTCATGGTGCTCTTAATCAATCCTGAAGATCATGAAAATCTAATAGATTTATAGAGTTCAATCAAAAATATTAAAACCCTTATGTCATAAGACACTTCACGTAAAAAGTATGACTGCATGTATTATTTATTTTATATAGATAAGTTGACCAGTTGTTCTAAAAATAGTAATTTTTTAGATTTTTTTGCTAACGTTAATCGGGATCCGGAGTCACAAAATGGGAATGAGAACCCTGTGTTCTTTCGGTTCACGGTATTATTGGCAATCGTCCGACGATGATGTCAGTTTAGAAAATGCTGTATAAATCAATAATTTGACATTACTTTTCTTTCGGCAATAGTTTTCATTTCTCGATATTGCTGGCTTAATTCATGTATAAGATTCATCTATACATATGTGAGATTCATCTATACATGATTTTCGGAAACTTGAAAAATCTGTATTATGCTGCAAAACATTTAACCTCAGAACGACCTGAAGAATATTTCTGTTGTCACTCGTCTTCCACCAGCTACTCGGTAGCTAGTAGCAATCTCCACCTTACGAGCCACTCTAGTCTCCGTCTTTCTTCTACACCCTCCCCCCAATTCCTGTTCCTAGGGAAGCTTTCACCCTCCCTGCCTTCCCCAATTCCCTTTCGCCCTTTCTCGGACATGGAAGCCTTTCCATCTTCTCCATATCCTCGGAAGGGCCTCACTTGCCCTCTTGCTCCTCTTTCCTATCCCGCAACCCCCTCCTAATTTGATTCCCCATTTTCTTTCTTTAGACTTTTTCTTCCTTCTCGCTGTCTCCACCGTTTCTCCCTTTATGTTCCGCCGTCATTCTCGCCTCCGTTACCAGTCGAACACGCTCTCCCTCTCTATCTTCACTTCTCATTTTAATGTCTCTCAACCTCTCTTCTTATATCTTTCTCGCGCTAAACATGTGAGGACATTTGAGGGGCCCCGAGGTCTTATGAAATATCTAGCAGTTAGTGTTGGACCGAGGTCCATCTCTTCTTTTCTTCATTTTTTATGTTCATTTCGGTCTATCCCACACAGAATTTTCCGCACAAATTGAATGAATTTTTTGCCTAATCAAGGGGGGCACATAGGGATAAAAAGCATAGGTTTCCATGAACTATTTGAATTTAGTTCATGATAATAATTTTATGAGTAGGAACAAGAAGTTTTAGTGCACCTTGTGTCTAGGTATCACATTTAATCGAATAATTAACCAAGTGCTTAAAAATATTTTTAATAATAAACTCAAACCATTAATTTGGGTAAAAAAGAGAAAAACAAACATTTATCAAATTAAGCGTTACTCAATGCTATTTCTAATACTATTTCTAATACTATTTCTGATACTTCAACGCTTACGCACATCAAATCAGGGGAATCTGTGTCTAAACGTTGGTTTGAGTCTGACAGAAGGCTTAAGGCATCCATTTTCATAGAGTGTTAAGAGAATTCCACATTGGAAAGAGTATTATTGCTTTTATCAATTGTATTTGACGCTGTATATATATATATATATATATATATATATATATATATATATATATATATATATGTATATATATATATATGCATATATATATATGCATATATATATATATATATATATATATATATATATATATATATATGCATATATATATATATATATATATATTTAAACTAGATTTATTTGTAAATTTCGATGGTAATTATTAAATGAAACCATTAGAATAAATTTGTAAAAGAAAATGCTTTCTTAAAAATTGAAAAGTTCCTAAAACTCCAGAATAATATTATTTAAATTCACTTTATATTTATTTAGCTCCTTTTACTATATTTTGTGAAGATGGAAATTATTCGTTAAGATGCATAATTTTACGTCGATCGTAAAGAAAGTTTGTTAAGAGGAGAGAGATCACTTCAGGAAATAATATTACCAGATGATATTTATTCTTTCATTTCCTCTCCATTATTCTGTTGCTCACCTTTTTTTCCAAAATCCTGTTTATGAACGTCTGCCTTAGCGCTAGAAACGGCCCGTAACTATAAAAAAGAAACTATTTTCGCCTCTTGCACGTTGCAGGCCAACATACCCTCAATCTCCTGTTTTACGGGACTCCCGTACTTTACGAGACGCCTGGACTTATCTCGATCGACTTCGATTTCCTCTCCTTTTTGGCCCTTTTGAGAAAAGAGTGGGAAAAGGATTCGGTTCAATAAAAGTTAGCCCGTTGCTTCTCCGTGATCCTGTGCTTAACAGGAGCGTGTTTTTTTCCCCGTGGAAGTCACGTAGTAGACTGACCAATGTGGAGCGCGATCAAAGTACCTCGTCGGCGGAATTCACAATATTGGCAGCGTGACTATCAAAGCAAATTTGTTTGATTATTAAATAATTCGGTTTAACATTTGAACAAATTAAGGAAAGACGGTCATTTTCAAAGTTCTATTCCGTCATTGCCTCATCGAATACTAAACTATCAAAATTCAGCGAACATTGAAGATCTGAAGTATTTTTTTAATAGCTGTAAACAGCATTCATGGGATCGCTCGTGTAGATCTTACAATTCCTTTACAAAAATGAGTTTTCTTCCGCCCCAGTATTGACGTTGGTTTTTCATAGCTACTCTACGATAAGGCATTTTATACTAGCTCCAAAGTTTTACAGACGTCACCTTAGAGTGAAGTGAGACAAGATCGGCTAAAGGTTCTAATAAAAGTTATTCTGGTTGGGTTACTTATGAAAATTAGGTAGATTAAACGTAATAACGCTATAGCAACCAAAATAAAGTATGCTCAATTATAATTATGTATTTGTATCTTTCTCAAAATAGCAAATTCGAGGTTTATAAAAAAGTAAATTGTGGTCAATTTTGACTAACTAAAGAAAACTAGTAATATCGTAAGTTATGGAATTATTTTAGAAATACTATTACCATGCGAGGATTTACTAGAAAACTCTGAATTGAATATAGGATGCATATAAACTTCCGGAGAAGTCACACCGTTAACTTGGAACGGAGTCAACCAATAACACAATTTAATTCAAAAATGTCTAAAAATCGGTCGTCTAGATTGAGTCTCAAACCCGGATCCCTTGATGTTTTTCCTCGATCCCCCGTAACCCGGATCCTACAAAATTCCGGAGCGTAAGAGGTTGCATCGGTGGCTTAACTGGTTAAAGCACTTGGCTGGACGTCGAGGGATTCTGGATCGAATCACTGTCAAAGCGAATCCTATTGACACTTTAAAACTGTGGCCTAGGGTGTAGGATATTTTTTCCATCTATAATTTGGCATTTTAAAACTCGTTACAGTTTATTCTATAAAGTTATTTGCTGAAAACATAAGGAGTTTTAAGTATCAAAATGCCATAATTTACACTAATAAAGCTCTCTCCCTGCGATCCTAGGATCCGATTTTCAGATTAATGATGTTTTTCACTTATAATCTCTTGTTTTATATGCCAGTAAGAATTTTTTCAATGTTGATTACAGCCATATTTGATACAAATTTAATCAGAACCTTATAGAAGTAATTGTGTATTCGAATTTAAATTATTTGATTGGCGTTGTATTTTAAAAACTCTGTTGCATTCAATTGATTTCTATATTCCTGAAAGTTTTGAAAAAAACCTGATCTAATGTACAGATATATTATATATATATATATATATATATATATATATATATATATATATATATATATATATATATATATATATATACGACACATAAAGATATTTAAATGAATAATAAATATATGTTGATTTTATTCTCTTAGGAATAATCTTTTGATATTATAAAGGTAATTATCTGTCTTTTTTAAGTAACTGCATTTTTATATGTAATTTATATCTATATACTTTTAACTGTGATAATTGTATTTTTTCCCATCATTTATTTTCTATATCTTTTATCTTAATCGATGCTTCATACAGTATTCGAAGAACAGTTGCTATCATGAGTTTACGGCAGTTCGTCCTTTTCATTCCATTGCGTCACAAAATAAAACGCCATTCAAATTTTTTATGTCCCAACCAGATGGCGAGAAGAGTACAAAGTTCTCCGTCTTCCGCGAGGGCATTAGGCTTTCTTTGTACAGCTTTTCAGAACTCAAATAAAACTTGAGGAAGTTTTATGCTTACAAAGTCGCAGTGACGACATAATGTGACTGTTTAGTTTTACAAAAAGTACACTGAAGATCCAATGCTTAAATGTACGGCAAATTGGAATCGGAATTTTATGTATTTATATTCCCGTAGGTTTTTTGTTCCGAAATGTACTTACCCGAAGTAAAGAGGACATGAGGGCAGTAGAGACAATATGGCTTCCGGAGAACTGCATTTCCTGCCACTTCCGTTGTTAAGCTTTCTACAGTAGTTGTCTGCAGAGCGTGAATGTTCCAGGTCTCGTGTAATGAAACTCACTACTAAAGAATATTACTTTCTAAGCATTTAAAATAAAGAGACAGCATTGTGTCGATTAAATATACCAGAATATAATAAATCAAAAGAGAGATGGTACTTTTTTCCACACTTTATTTAACAAGTCGACCGGTTTCGTCGCATAGGCGACATCATCAGGTACATAGAATCAGTGAGTTCCAGAATATATAGTTATTTGAGGGGGGGGAGAGGAGGGTGAGGGGGGGGCGGTGGTAAAAGGGGGGGGGCGGTGTGAGAGGGAGCGTGGTACTGGGCGTGGGTGACTCAAAGGGAGGGGTGGGGTGGATGTAGGCTAAGTGGAAGCTTGGTTAGGTATGCCTTTCACAGCGGGGGTTGGGGCGTCATGTATTGTGGTCAGAGAAATATCCAAAAGGGGGGAATTGCTCACAAATATATTCTCGTTGGCAATTTTTCCTTCCTTTTGATGCTTCCTAATCTCCAGCTCCTCCAGACAATCCATTCTTCTTCCCTTTTTCTCGAGGTGAAGTATCTCTGGGACAAAATCGCTCCTGTGGTCACTTTCCCATAGGTGTTTGGCGAAATGGGATCTGTTTAACTCACCGTTTCGTAGATGTCTTCTGTGTTCCTCTGCTCTTACTCTGAACGACCGTCCAGTCTGGCCAACATAACAAATTTCACAGTCACCACATTGGAGTTTGTAAATACCACTTCTATCATTAATGTCAATATTGTCCTTGGTTTTGTTTAACACAGCCCTTAAGTTACATTTGTTGTAATATGCTATTTTAAATTCTTCCTTCGGGAAAAGGTTGGCAATGGACTGCGTAATCTTACCGTAGTAACTAAGTTTGCACCATCGTTTCTTATCTTCACTAATTACCGATGATTTATAAAACAGTCTCTGTGCTCGGAGGGAGCGTTTTTTATCTATCATTTTACTGATGACACTTTCTTCGTAACCATGTTTCACTGCAATGTCTTTGATTACCGTGATTTCCTTGGCGAAGTTCTCGGCGGACGGGGATATTGAGAAATCTGTTTAGCATGGAGTGGAAGGCGGCCATCTTGTGGGAGGGGTGGTGGCGGGAGTCGGAGGGGATGACATGGTCTGTGGTAGTTTCTTTCCTGTGGATTGCGAAGTCGTAGCCTTTATCCGTGGTTGTAATTGTTAAGTCCAAAAAGTTAATACTATGGTTGGTTTCTTTTTCACAAGAGAAATTTATATTTTTGGATTGGGAATTCATCTTATTCAAAAATATGTCCAGTTGTCTATTTGTACCAGTCCACACTGCAAACACGTCGTCAACGTACCTGTACCAACAGTGTATAAAACTGGTGTTTACTGAGTGATCACTGAATAACCTTTCCTCAAAGTCGTTCATAGCAAGTCAAGCGGACAAGCAATTGAGCATGGAATTCATTTAAAGATTTCATTTAGGTAGGGTTCATAATAGCAGTCTTGAATTAACTTTTAATTCGAAATATTGCCAAATACTTTTAATGTGTACCCTGGTTAAGATGGCAATAGAAAATTACAGATAAGTTTTCCAGAGTAGGCTATAGTAAGGTTTGGTTAACGTTCTAACGTTTTTGGAAATAAAAATTAATATTTATACCTGTCCAATCCACGCGATAGTAATTCATTTTAGGTTAAATTTTTCAGGTCTTCACGTGTCAGTTCTCTGAATCCACCGGCATTTTTCCATCTAAAAATGAGTTTTGGCGATTTCCTACTCCCAACATTTTCGACGTAATTCCACAAAATTTTGACTGACAAGAGTCTGTCAAACAATTGATTCACTCCGATGGAAGGTCACGGGACGTGGCATAAATATCCTCGGAACAATGGAGTGAGTTTATGAAATTATTGTTGCGGAGCACATGCATACAAATTAATACATAATACATTTGTAACGAATTTTCACACGTCGATTTCAATTCCTACATGGTTTGCTCTCCCGACGAAATTTCAAAACGTTTGCGTTTGCGATTCAAAGATCCATTAATGGTAACGCTTTGGGAACTCGTTTCATGAAATTATTAGGAGTCTTTGGGTTTATTTAAAAGTAAAAGTAAATGTAATTTTTTTCACATTCACATTGATTATCAAATGTTTATATTATTTTTTGGAACGAGTAATTGTTGATAAATATAGGGAGCTAATTGCATCTATCATAAGGAAATGCATAAATAAAAAACAGGTGAAAACTTTAATATAGAAGGTAGTATTTTTTAAATTGCTTAATTGATCACCCCAAGTAAAATGATCGGCTTTTTTTTGAAAATATTAAAGGTGTAGCTGTGTATGATCAGTAAAATTAATACGAGTAGTCATAAAAGGAAAATGAAAACGATGAAGATCTAGGATTGACTGGGTAGACAGACTTCCTTACGAAGTTTTTTTATTAAGGCAGCCCAAGGAGGTTTTAAGAAGTAGTGGGATGCTAAAATCGGTAATAGAGGGTACTTGAGACAATAAGTGGATATACGTTTTGTATGGAGTTAAGGGAGGTAGAAAGTATGCAGTGCTAAAAAATGAGTTATTTTTATATGTAGTATGGTATTTATAATCAATTAATATTAGCTAGAGATTAGGACTACTGTGGTGTGAAGTGCCAGAGGCCTAAAAAAAACCAGCCATAGACTACTGCTAAACATTAAAATGAAGTATTGGGTCATTTTACTCATCCAAGGGCAAGAGTATTAATAAATAGATTGCATAATAGAAAGATGAAGGATTTAAAAAATTTAACCTTTAACATGGGCCCAGAATGGGATTCTCTTGAGTCGTATAGCTAAATAGCTAAAGTCGTATCAGGTAAATGGTAAATGGTATAGGCTTATGTCCGATAAAATTGAGGTGACGAATGGGGGTGTTCTGTGCCTTCATGATGCGTAGAACGCAATAAAAAGGCTGTTTTTATAACACAAACTTGTAAACTCCTTCATTTCAAATTCAACATCGCATAACCTTCAACCGTTTCGTTTTATCTTTGATGGAATATCGATAACAAGAAAGCTCTTATCGTGAAAAATTTCGCTATAAGTAATACAAGCTTCCAATTATAAATAAAAAATCCGCTGGGAGACATTTTGGGAAGCGAGAGAATGGTGTACATTTTATTTGTAGCGTCTTTGAAATTATTTGCGGAATCGAGAAAATAATTTTACCTCCCATTTTATACATCGGTTGGTCTAACATAAATGAACAAAATAAAGTGAATTAACCACCGAAAAGAAAGATTCTAGGGATATTTTCCCCTCGTTAAACTCACGACCACAGCACATATAGGCGGAAACGACGATATATTTGTTCATAAGTACATATGCCTCATTGGAGATTCCTTTTTTGTCTATTTTCCTGTCATATTCAGGACATCGCATAAATCCAGATGCAAACAAACTTATTTTGGAAAATGTAAGCTTATAAATTCTTCCTATAAGAGATTTTCTTTGATGTTCACACATCGTGTATTTTCAAGTACATGATCAAAACTAGATATAAATATATCAAAGAGTTTTAAAAATATGCATGAAATAATTGAAAAAATATTGCATTTTAAACTAGAACGACTGAACAGTGTCGATCTCCTGTATAGTGAGCAGGAAAAAAAAATTCCATTTTATATTGTCAAACGCTGCAGTTTGAAAAATATTTAAATATAAATATGTATAGTATATGTATTTATTTTAAATGTACTTTAAGCTATAATTACTGTGTATGAAACGGTTATGCATATTTTAAATCAATTAAATCGATATCAACCTCTAGTTTAATAAAATAACAAAAGTATATTTTTTGGTCTACGCCGTACCTTGATTGCTACAGCGATTGCGTGAGTGATACACGTATACTCAAAAGAAATATAATTAAATATTAAAATATATGTGAAAAAATGTAACGATCTTCTTCATTGAGAACAAAATAGTCTCTTGCCAAACTTTAGCAAAAGAAACACCTTTCCCCAGGCCAATGAGATTTGAGATTGAGATTTTCTATCAATGCTGGCATTGCTGCATATTTTTCCCTTCCAATTTTACAAAGGCTTCTTCTCTTTGTATATAAGATTTATTAATTTACTTCATCTGAAATTCTTTAAAGAATTGAAATATTCAGATAATTAATGAGAATATTTTTTACGAGTTAACTCTTCAGCTCTAGCAGAATGATACATCATGAATTAATTTTAAGTTACGTTAATTTAGAATAAAAATGTATATATGTCAACTACGATCTAATACAATACTCAGTCAAGAGTAACTGAATAATCCATCTCAGAACTAACATATTTTTTTGTGTCTATCATCTTGATGTCTTTACACAGAATTACTATTCACTCAGAATAACTTTGGAACAGTGTTAAGGCATGGATTTTAAAAGAAGTGGAAGATCCTAGCTTTTGAAATAAAGGGATTTCCGGTTCAAAGTTTCGAAAAAAAATTACTACCCTCATATTAGTACCAAATTATACAATTTTCTTGCTTGTTTTTGTCAAATTATTCAGCTAGGTTGACATCTGTAATAGTATTTACCACTCTGGTCGTATTACCTAAACTCGCTTGCGCTAAACATTGTCAAGATGAATGCTACCTCTAATACCGGTTTACTTCCACTATCTTCTACATTTATTGAAGACAACGTCTTGTAACGTCTGGTGATGTGCTAAAATATCCTCCATTATGAATTTATTCCTATAATATATTTTACAAAACATTTCTACAGCAGGATTTTTCAGATCTCGAAATCATCCCAAATAAAATGCGGACCATGGAAATTTTCGTGTTTTAGGGTAAAGGGTATGGGGGGACGGTATGAGGGGAATGGAAGGGAATGAGTTATTTGGATATTTAACAAGAGGGTCATAAGATAACTCACAAATTATAATATGTATAAGGGAGCCATTAAGTTCCCAATGAATTGTGAATATCTAAGCAATAGTATAAAGTGCTAGTTTAGAAATTACTGAAGAAGAGGTGTGTTCAAATCTCACAAATACAAGATATGAACAAGAAATATGAATTCATGAATCCTTAGTTGTATCTGTGTTAAATTATATGAATTGAATTATTTCAAACTGCCAAATAGAAAATTTATACCATGCGCTCTAGCATTCAGCGTAATTTAATATCCAAAAAGTGAAAACTTTCAGAATATACGGTTTACGAGACGACATCTCCAAATGACGATCAAGCGTGATAACTAGCAACCATTTCTGGGACAGGGTCATTTCAGATACGATATTGCAAATGGAACGTTCCCGTGGAAAAATGCGGGAATAGGGATAACAAATGACGTTTACAATCTGGTCAAGCCGACCATTTTTTTCCCCTGTGAATCTCACTCAATACATGAGTTCATTATTTTAATCTTCAACCCCGCTGCAGCGGCTCTAGGAATTCCCATTTGCATTCATCCTAGGGTCATGCAGCGTGAAGGAAAAATACGGGATTCCACAGCGGTGCAGAGGTAACAGAAGTCCTCTTACCCTCATGGGACTCCTTCCGAGGCGCGTCGGAGGCCATTGTGTGTCCCTCCCGTAATCGTCCGAGAAGTAAATAAATCCCTCGCGAGACCTCCGATGAGCACTCGCCCTTGCGCTGCATTTTAACAACGAAAAAAATCGTGAAGGGGAATTGTTGTGTGGGAGAGATAGAGAGATAGAGGGTTCTACTTTTGTTGCCCCATTCCTGCAGTTTTCAATTCCCTTCCAGCATTGCATCGCTGACCTTTCCTTTCTCTCCGTCTGCCCACACCAAATTTTTTTTTGAGTCCTCCAACACCAAGCCGACGACAATTTTCTCTCCAATTACACAGGCTTGAATAAAATGAAAGGAAATCGCTTAAAGGGTCAACTATTTTCGTTCCAATTGCGGCTGGACCGAGTGGGTCGCTCACTTCGTTTCCAAATGGTAATGTCAGCGCGTGGTGTCAATTTTCTGGTTCTTGCAATTTTGAAACTTTTTTTGCGAATGTCCCTTGAAATCCCTTTGCGCTACACTTTGGGAAGACTTTCTTTGGTGTGAAAATGTTTTCTCAACTACGGGAATTTCTATTTTATTCGTACGGGACATATTCTACGGATGCGTCAAAGTAACACCGTTCCTGTTGTTAAAGAAGATTATTGATTTTTAAGACAAATTTTTAACCAAAGGGTACTCACCGGCGTATGTAGGAGTAATAAAATAAGCTCAATAAATACTATAAATAAGTATTTTGTTTTAATTCGTAATTTCCACACACTCAGCTGGATTATATTTGATAATATGATGATTCAATATTAATATTACGGTACTTATGGCCTTGATATTTTTTTGTGAAATACCGTGAATACGAAGATAAATGATACCGTTTTTGTTACCTAAGTAACGTAAAGACGTATTTTCACTTAATATTAATTATTTTGCCAGTATTTCCGTAGGCACTTGCCCTTTTATGACATGATAGAAAAACAGATCGGGTTGTAAGTGTAAAAACTACGTGAAGGATGAACAAAATAAGCATTGAAAACTGTTTTATTTTCGTATTTTCTAAGGTTTATGGAATGATTTAAATTTTCTTGGGTTTTAGATGCTACGATTTTCCAATTTCGTAATCAATATTGCTCGTTGCCAATAACGAATTCAACAAAGGATAATGCTTTTTAGGTACACTGAAAATAGGAGTCGACTTTTGACCTTAGAGTGGCAACCAATTAATTATAAATATTTCTACTCCACCTTTTTATCCGATGGTGCATTTTACAAAGATATTTGTAAGCAAAAGTGTTCCGTGTGTTATTCCTTGCTGATATTATATGCCTTATGCAATGTCATTTCAAAATTCAAAGAGAGCACTCTTGAAATTCTTTTGATGATCTTCTGTTATAAGTTATAGAATAGCATTATAAGCAATACAATATTTTACAGGGAACAATTTAAGAAAATAATTTCTTCCTCTCCTGGAAATGTATTGTTTGGAACTTAGGAGAAAATCCATGATAGTTCTTATTTATTTATGAACACTGTGCTCTACGTCAGCCTGTAGTGCAAGCAAGTCAACTTTGACATTTCAAGGCATCAAAATTGTATAGCTAGACTGACTTTTAGAAATCTAGCTTTTGGATGGAAGATGGAATTGCGAAGTTGGTAAAGTTGATATAGCTTGAGTTTCGTAGCACAGCACTAGCACACTCTCAAAAGAAGAGGGTAGAAAGTAAATGTGTGAAGAATTCTAACGCAATATTATTTAGACGAGCTATTTTTTGTGTTGAATTGGTTATGGAGTTAACTTGAAAGTATTAGAGAATAGAGTTGGCGAGCGAAGACTAGCGTCGGAAACGATGTAAATTTTAATATTTTTATCGTCAGTGCGTAGATAAATTCTGGTTAAAATCTTTTAGCCATATTGAAACCGTCATTCCATAAAAAAATAATGGACATTTCGAAGTGTATCATTGCGTTGAATTAAAACTATGGGAATGATGAAATATTAAGACGAGTTTCAAATTTGCCGCAGAAAAATCGATTTTTATACAATCGAGCCGACTTCGGTCTGTATTCACTGTATGTTTCCTAACGACAACGGAGCCCCAATGATAACTCATATTTCGGAGAAGGCGACGTGTCGCGGTATTATATTCCAAATATTGATTGCAGGTTTGAGAAAGCGTGACGTAATATCTGTACATAGGCATTTTAGTTCCACCCGTCAGTCAAGTTGGACTCATCGACAACCAGCTGAGAGCAAGCAGCTGATAAAATGTCGTTTTGGATTAATTTTTAAAATGTTTGCGACAGTATCAAAAACATAGTATCTATTAGCCGATGCCTATTTTAACCTCTGATCTTAAATTAAACAGCCATATATATTTAGCCTTTTGAGATGATAATAATAATATTTGTTGTCTCAGGCGTAACTTTGTGGAATTTGCATAACATATTGAAATGTAATGAAATAATTGACTTTGTAATAAAGTGTGTGGAATTACAAAGTCAATTATTTCATTACATTTCAATACGATAATAATAATCTTTGGGTGTCTTTCAATATCGTCTTAATAATTACAAGCTCAATTTAAAGATCGTAGAAAGTTTGACAAAAACATTCTGGGATTGCAGCCAATTTTTGTAAGTACGTACAGTTAGTATAAGAAACTGTTCCAGATGTGCTTTGGTGAAAATATTTCATGCTAGGCCTGAATGAGGGAAGACTAACTTTGCGGATCCCACTAGAATTTTTATTTGCAGTCGACCATGGCTTTTTTGCAGGACAACATCATCCATGATATTTCCTCGCAACAAAACCGTGGCTGTGTAAGATAAAAAGGATGGTGGTATATGCAAAGTTGGTCTGCCGTAATACACACCTAAACTCTTAAGAGGTACGTTCCATATGATCAATAAACAGTAGTGAAGTTTCGTTTTTCTAAACATTATAGAACAAACTAGTGTAAGTAGAATATTCTCTTATCATTTATAAATGCTTCCTCTCTTAGTTATACGTAGAATTGCATTATCATACAATGCATATATCAGTTGGGCCCGTAAGTTCTTCGAATAATTCAGAATATTTGACAGCAAGCAATTATAGAATGTGAGCAGAAATTCAAAGAAACTTTGATGCCTTCAAAAACCCTGCGGTGATACATAAAGCTTTAACTATGTTAGCATTTAATTCATCCTGCATTGTTTAAAAATACAATGCATCAAATTGTATATCTTGCATTTTTTATTATATAATTAGGAGTAAAAAATATATATCCATGCACACAGTTACAAATAGTTAAAGCGTACATAATTCTTTTCGAAACATTTAAGGACCAAAGTTTCTATCTGCCTATGCACTCAACCTGAGTGTATTGAAACAAAAAAAAACGGAATTCTGATCCGGAAAATTAGCTAGTTTTTGCTGAAGCATTTGAGAAATAAAAATTATGATTCGCATTGTTTTCATACATAAAGATATTTAAGTATCTAAAATAATACTTTGTTAGTTATACTACTCAAATCTTTCCAATATACAAATATTTGAAAGCCAATGTCCACTTATGTTAAATCGTCTGGAACAGGAATCATTTTTCCAAATTGTTGCACTATAAAGCAATTCTCACAGATAATGAGATTAAGTTAAGTTGTTCAGCAGGTTAAACATATATTAAATTGTGAATGCATGCCAGTTCATGTTTTCGCTAATGCACTAGCTGTTCCAATTTGGCATCGTATTCATCAACAATATCTTATAACGTGATCCGATATCCTGTGTGAATGAATTGAAAACAAAACCCAAAAAATGAAAAGATCTCATGATAAATACACTTGGTCCTGACAAAGTCATCAAAGAGGCTAAGTAATCCGATATATGCACTTGCATTTTTTCTCCGTATTAGGAATATTTATTCAATCAGAATGCACCGGCCGAGTGTTCATCTTATATTGGTATTCTCCAGTTTCTGGTTCAATTTCTGCCAAAGGCATTAATCACGACCTCCCAAAAACCTGACTTGACTTCTTTGAATCATCATTGATATGCCATATAGAGAAGACTAAGTTTTGAGATGACTGATTTTCCCCTTTTACACTAATTGATTTTTCATATAACTCAGCAGATTGATGCATTTTTGATTTTCTAGCCAGTATACAACTTTGACTCCTTGTTTTTCATTCTCCCCTAAATCTAACCATGCATGAAATCCACCACCTCTACGTAATACCAGTTCAAGGAATAAATATTGCTGTACAATACATGATGGGTAATTACAAAATGCGAATATTCTTTATCCCGAGAAATAATTAGTGATAGAAGTAACAAAATGAAACCACAACAAACTGAATTATATGAAAGCCAAAGTCATTTAATATAATCATTAAATAGCAGAAATTCCAAAATAATACTAGGTAATTTACAATTTAGTAGCTAAAATCTATGGTATGTCTGTTGTAATTTTAATTTTTTATATTTACTATTCAGATTATTAACTCACATGGCCTTGGAATATTGTTTCGCGTAGTTTGTAAACCACTGATTTAGGATTTATGAATAAATATATTTATTTTCTATTTTTCGATGCAATTGGGCGATTTTCCTGGTGGCAACGGTCAATCAAGCATGCCGTTTCACAGGAATCTTAAGGCTCAGTCCATATTTTATTTGTACAAACTACTACCACGCTCTGAAAAATTACATTAAATTATATAAAAGAAAATAGTCCTCTTTGATAAATCTTGATGAACAAAAGTATTTTTAAGTGTCTGCTATAACAACATACGTATGTGAGTCTTCATAATGATTTATTTTCAAGAAAGAAGCATATTTCGTCGCTATTTGGTTCAAATCTCTCTATAAGATATGCAAACGAATGTAGGCCAACTGAATTAGCCAATAGAGTAATTAATATATTAAAGGTTTATTCAATTGTTCCATTCTTAAGGTTGCGGATTTACTCTAGGCCATTATGATTATAGCATTTGTAGTCAACTACTGCATCACACAATATCTATCATTATAATAGCCAAAAGTCATTTGCTAGTTCAAAAAAATATAAAAAATATTCTTTCTTCGGTAAAGGAAATGATGGATTCACTTAGAATTCTGGTTCAAAGTGAATGTGTAGAAGGGGAGCGGGTAAGGTGTGATTTGTCGTAGAGGCAACTAGATAAATGATAGTTTTTTTCAGGAAGTGGTAGAGTAATTGAAGAGGTTTCCATATTTATTTATGAAAGCAAAAATCTTTAGAACTGGAGTTAATACGAGGAAGATTGCCTAATACATTTATTCAAAGACAGAAAACTCATTTAAGTGAAATCGTGGGCTAAAAAAATTAGCTGCTTGAAATTCTCCAAAATTTTCCTGTCTAAAATATTTGCAATGTAGTAGAAATTAGTAAGCTACTTCCTATCATCCTTCAAAAAAAAACAATTATGGCCTGAATTTCCGATAATTCATGTGTATTTGTGACATATGCGTATAAATTCACCATATTCAGGCGAAATGTAGTTGAAGTTCGTCATTATGAGAAAAAAATGTGCAATACGAACCATAAACTGTCAGTCTTCCATTCAATGATGCAAAGACTTGTTAACTTACCCCAAACTATGAAAAATTTCAGCCATGATCTTGACACCATAAAATCAATATCCGCATCCAATAGGGCTATAGTGTAAACATTTTCGCCAATATCATTAAGAAAAATTTAAAATTTAAAGCTATTTCACAGCAATGCTCCCTTAATCCCACACAAGAAAAGCCCAAAAAGTAACTTCGTGTATTGTTTTTAGGTGATTATTCCAATAAGATTGCACGAAAATGTAATAAAAGAGAGTTTAATATATCATTTTACTGATATTTAGTGTTAACAACGATTTTGCTCTAAAATGTATAATGAAGTGAAGAAAAAATGTGCATTGATACAAGTTAGACAAATTTGAATGAGCATTTTTACATAAAATTCACCTTTAATAAGTTCAATGAAAGCCTGAGTAAGCACTTTTAATCATCACTCCTTGATTACTAAACTATAAAAATGGGAGGTGGCAGACCAGTGGGTAGAACGTTAGAATATAAACCAGCCTATGTTCCATTTCGTGGGATGCCTTTCAGCTCTGTCAGCCTCACCCGAGCTGTGTGATTTTTCGAATACTATATCTTCCTGGGAAACTATTGAGGGCACAGGGAAAATAACTAGCCGCCATACACTGACGTGTAAATTTTACCCACCAGTGAGCTTACCATTTAGTGAAGTCTACCCTAGCCTATCAAACCAACTTTCGGGTTGATAATTGTGGTAGTTAACGGTGCATTACAAATTTAATACCAATTTGTATGAGACGAAGAAAGTTCTCTCTCAAAGCATCTAAAATGTGCTTTTAGGTAATCCTGCAATGGTTCTGTTGTGTTAACCATGCGTAAAAGAGGAAGTTGCTACATAACATCTTACAGAAATTGTTGCAGAAGGCTTGTTGCATACCTCAATAAATATAATTTAATCTAATATAAATGATTTTTATATTTCAGTATTCTTAAATGTTTTACTGAAAAAATAGATAATGCGCAGAACTAGGTGGAAATGGAAATGCTTTTGCCTGATGTGGAATGATATTAGGTTATCTCATTGGACTTGAAAATTGGCTTAAGTTAAATGAAAAGCGTTCGAAAACCTATTTTATTTTGATGAGGAAAAGTAGTTAGTACACGACAAGGGAGTCAAAGATGCAAAGTGAGGTCTATCCCCAGCTATAAGACTGATATTTGGATCTGTCAGTGTTGTGTACGAATAAATACAAATTTTAATGTTTAGTTTTATAATTCTAGCGTAAATAATTTTATATTATTCATCTTCAATGTGAAAATCTATAAGTTGTCCAGTTCAATTCATCAAAAATAAGAGTTTTCAACGTATTACAATTTTGTTAATAGTTTAAGTTGAAAACCGGTCTTTGGAATAGAGAAATAGCGGCTCTAAATATAAAATACATTTCGAATGCCAATGGCAAAATGCCCCCTTATTGAGTGTAAAGTAGGTACTGTGCCTATTTTTAATCTTTTTACTTAAATTAAATTTTTTACAGAATTTAACAGTCACTACCTATGAAGACCATTTCATCAGGGGCCAGTAACCTTAAGGGTTTAGTAAGTTAATCAGCATTGAAGGGAATGAGTCGAGAGACAGTAACCGAAACGAGGCCTATTCTGTTGAGGTCATCAAAAAGTAATCATAAAGGAAGCGAAAAAATCGCTAATCAATTCAACTTTTATTTAATATCACTGATAACTACATAGTTATAATTGTTTTAGGCTAAAGTATTTTACAATAATTATTTAAAATAACCAAAGTAATTTTTTGACTAACTCCCTACCCCTTCAGGTTCACATTTCTCCAAGAAACATGGCTACATCAACTTTGGACAAATTTGTTAATATTTATGCCAGCACTTGATTGTTGCATAATAATTGTAACACAGAGAAAATTATGGAGGACAGGAAGTAGAAAACGGTCCCCGGTATGCGGAGTAATGAAGGTGGAAGGGGAGGGGTGCAACCGAAATGATAATGTGATATATACCTGTATGTACACCATAGTACTCGTCATCATTCACCGCTCCTTCCCTTCCAGACACCCATGACACGCTCCCCTCAACCTATTCCCTCCGCTTCCCCCTCCCATTTACGCTCTTTCTATTTTCTCCCGTTTTATGTACACATTTCTACGGGGAAAATGAGAGAAGGAGCACCGGCTCAGGATTTCTGCCAGATCCGCCCCTCCCACTCTTACCCAAGGCTAACCCCTCGCTCTCCCCGCCCCCTAGGCGTCCAGCACACACCCCTATCCACCCATTCCTCCGAGAATGACAAAGACTTGATTCGGTTCAGGAGCACGGCGTTGGTGGAGTTGGGAGAAGCATGTATTCCGTATCCCATCAACCCCTCCACCCACCAAACCCAGATTTTCCCCCCACACCCATCCCTCCTCCCTCACCACCTAGCGGAAATTTCTTTGCACTCTCTCTCTCTCACTCCCCACCTTCCCCCCCTTCTCTTCGTCTAAACTCCCCAAATAAGGAACCAACATCTTTCCCCTATCCTTTCCTCCCCTCTACCCCCCGAAAATACTCTCTCCACGCCGATCCGACCTCATTGGGTATCTTTTCCGGTTTAATTTAGGTCACTGCGGATGTTTATGTGGGGAATTCCTTCAAGTCATTTCTCCTTCCATTCGTTTCACCCAATCTCCCCTCCATCCCCTCCGATCTCACTCTCCCGCCTCCCTCAAAATCCACTGAGGTAACGGTAACTCACCCAACTCACTCCCCGTCTCGCCTTCCTAACCCTTTGTCCGTCTTTTCCGTACCCTGCACCTCTAGGTCCACACACTCTCCCTACTTCATCATCTTTCACATGCTCTCTCTCCCCCTCTCACTCTCTCCCTCACAATGTCTGGTGCGTATTGCACTGTGAGACTCTCTCCAGGGCCTCCTAACCAACGTCGTCTCGTTCTCCACACTCACCCCCCTTGGTTCCCTAATTTGCATGTTTAAAGTGCTAAAGGACGGCATTTATTCGTCGCCAACTTCTCCAATTTAAGTCCTGCGAGAGCTTTAAGCCCGCCTCCTCCCGTTTTCATTCTCTTCCTTTTCCTCCCTCGCGAAGCACGTCCCTTCCCTCGTTCGCCCTTCGTGCTTTCGCTCTTTCCGAGACTCACTCCATCTCCTTCCTCTTCCTCATTCTCTCTCTCTCTTTCTCCCCCTCTTCACCTCGTCTGTTCCACAACCCCCACCGTCACACCGCCCTATACAGAATGCCAAATCACTGAAAGCGTTCAAAACCACCACTGTAACAACGTTTGTTCGGAAACAGGGAGAATATAATTATTTCACTTAATTCAGGTCACATTCAAAGCATCCGAGGAGAATTTTTGAAACTTTGGCGAAGGCTTTAATTTCAAGTAAAATATACTAAAGGGGTTTTCCAGAGCTATAGTTACAAAAAACTACTGCATAGCCTATTATCGACAAAGGTGTACCTCATCTGAGTATACGATAGCATTTAATTCCAAGCCATGGAAAGGATATTCCATCGAAGAAAGTGTTCGAATACCGTTCATAGGAAGACATGCCATTTAATAAAACTGAAATATGAGAACTCGATTGCTAGAATGACTCTACCAAATTCATTGTTTAAAGCAAAAATGATGCACATTGTGAGAGATCCTTATATATTTCTATATTATTTTGCAAATTTCATGTAAAAAATATTTCTGTGATACAGTAGTAATACTTATGTTAGTAGCTTTAGTATTGAAAGACATCCGAAAGCATGTCTCTGGATACCTAGAATGATATATGATTATTGTATATATATATATATATATATATATATATATATATATATATATATATATATATATATATATATATTCAAAAAAAGTTTAATGTGGAACATAATCAAAGAGTATTTATCAAAAATTGGGGTATTCAAAAATTTTCCCATTCCATCTAATCGTTAGCATTACTTTATACATTTAAATTTGGCTTTGACAAAGCTTAGAGAGAATAAAATATCGTACTTTTTTTCTTCAGTTTTGAACCTCTACTTTTCTCTTGGAAACGAACCTTTATCGATCACTATATTTTGCTTTTTCTCTCTTTTGGATTATACGTAAAATGTGGCTCAAAGGATTTGATATATCAGTGGAAATATCATTTTTTGGTAAGCCAGTCCGGTTCCCCTTTTTTTATCTACTTCACGTATAAGTACCGTTTCGAGAGCGTTTTTATTTATTGAATTTCCCTTACGGTCACGAATATTAATTTCTTATAAGAAAATCAATGAAAATAAAACATTTTCTCAAAGTAGAAGTAACTCAATATGCTTACTTCTGAGGTTAGCATGTTTCTGTGATAATTAATAACTTTCCGGAATATTGACCAGAATCTTTCGATTAATTTGATGATCCTTGTGCGCTCGTTTGAATTTTAACTGAAATATAAAAGAACGAAGATAGGAAACTTAGCAGTACATAATGGAGCAATGCACTATTTGATCATTAGCTTATCTTGTGCCTTGGAATGCTAATCAGACTAAGTGCAGTTAATATTCTTTCTTTCATGCATTTTCTTGTTAAAAGTGAATTTGTTTCTTGATGATCAACAGCTTAATTGCATAAAATCTTAGCGTTAAGATCTGAGAATGAATTGGCCAAAAATCTAATTTTTAATAAATACCTTTTATATGCCTATAACATAGTAAATACTGATAGCGATTTCATGCAAAATTTCGCTTATCTTAATTATTGTTTTGTATTTAGTATATATTTCACAACAATGAATCTTTCAAAGTGACATTATAACAAGACAAGAATAAAAGATTTATTTCATTAATTCGTTAATATAAGGGATGAATATATATCGGCACTCTAATTCTGTTATATGACCTTCTTTTGTGAAATATTCTTCCATTACTTTCATTAGCATCGCATTACCTCTTTCACTACTCCGATCCAAAGTCATCCTACATATTTATATGTTCTTGCGTGTTCCAACATTCTCCCAGGAGAACCTCCCAAAATCCCAACAGACTTCTAATTTAAGTCGTAGATAGCTAAGACAGCGGGAATTTCTCGCCGTGACAATACCTTTCCAATCCGATGGCCCGAAGCATGGTCCTTATCCGCGGCGGGGGAATTAGGCCGGCGGCGGCCGGTGCAGTGTCCACGGAGGGAGGTTATGGGGTTGTGGCGAGAGCGGTCGCCGGGGCTTGCATGCGAGCAGATCCTAAGGTCACGTGGCTCATGACGCTGAGAAATGCTCTGTTCCCGTGTGAGGCGCAATTCTCCGTCGTACTGCAGAAGAGGAGGGATGGGTCTGGGGCGTCGCAAAGGTCCCCAAAGGCACCCACGCAGAAGCTCGCGAGTAATAGTTCATAGTCAAGGAAGAGAGAGACAAAAGGATCACGGAGGAGGCCAAAGATTTACGCGCACCCACCCACTTCAAGGTGGTCGCGTTTCATTCGAGAGAAAGAATGCATTCTAAGCGGTGCGGAAATAAATTTCCTGAGTGAATAAAATGGGTTGCAGGGAAGGTATTTTCTCAGCTTTGACCTTGTATGCGAAATCTTCCAACTTTGTGCATGGGTGGTTAACAAAATTGTGGATGGAGACGAGCATGTTTTGGGGAATGGGCATGATTCTTCACACCATGAGAGGCAACATTCTATCTTGTCCAATGATTAATGGAAACGTTTTCCGCGATTTGCATAAAAGAGGTTGAGATTTAATGTTTTAGTTTGGAACAATTTAAATACTTTTCTGTATCATTTCAAAATTTTTATTGCTTACGGTGAATAAGCTAAGGTACTTGAGAAACATTAAGCACAAAAATCCAAAGAAAAATGAAAAACTAATTGAATGAGATTGAAAAGTGATTGGCACTATTACCATCTCAGCCATGCAACAGTTTTACACACATCTGCCATAATACTTGCATTGACATTAATATTAACCCTTATACCCTTGGCTTCAAAAAAGTCTTAAAATTATCTTTGCATTGTGATTTTGTCATTTTCTCTATACTGAACAACATTATTGATTTAAATTGATAATTTCGTCATTGGAATAAAAAAAATACTAGTATGGAAGTCGGTTTCATTGCCGAAGTCTTATGAAACATGTAAACTTACTTGGGCTAGGAAAGTATTAACTTAATTTTTTTTTAATAATGGTAACATCACATTCCGAAGGGAATTTTGAACACACGAACGAATAGAATTTCAAGACATTTCTTCGTGGAAAGCTATAATGTTGCCTTTGTAGACGAGAGTAATGAGTTCGGTGCAGGAATATGAACAAGGAAAATAGTCCCTGTTCCAGGTCAAGAAATAAACCCTGGGATGTCAACCAAATTTAGGGCCAGGAAGACATGGAGACCCGCTTACTTGGTAGAGAAGTCGTGAGTAGCAGGCGTCTCACTTGGAATGGTCCGTTTTACGAGCTGAGTTACACGTGTGCAGTAATAAACTAATCTCCGTTCGACCCAAATTTTAAGGGAAGTTCGTTTAAACTTATCCTTCAAGCAAAGGCATTAGTATTTATTTTTAAAAATTCAAAGAATAAGGAGACTCCTGAGGTGTTTTTGTAAACGAAATCTTGCACCAAAAAGTCTGTTTACTGAATCATCTGACTTTGACAGTTGTATCTGTTAATTTTATTTCTAAATTAAGGTCACATTCTTTTCCGAGGCCAATATGGATATGAAATTGCAGTGGCTAATCATTTTTGACATGGGACATATTCGTAACATAACTAGAATTAACTTGTATTCCCTATTCTGAGTGTTTACTTGAATGATGTTCCAATTATAATTTGTGAAGTGCTAATTTGGCTGTTTCCATCGCAACGCGCGTTACATTGCAGATGTTTTAATCTGAAATATCTTAAAACGGATATCTAATGAAACTAAAAGATTTCTATGATATAATAAAAATTAAAAATAATTATATTTTTGAAATTTATTCTGAAATAAATTATTACCAATTATGTATCGAAAAATAAAATTAATCTTTAATAATTGTGTCCTTGTTATTTTAATTAATTTTATGCACTTCGGAATATTTATTCAAAATTAAAACAAGATTAATTGTTTAGATGACTCAAAATATTACTTTACAGTGATTGATAAACAAAGCAACAATGCAAGTAAAGTATTTTATAATTATTCTGGCGCATAGGAGTGAGTTAATTATTTATTCTCAGTAATTAGAAACAAAATGCCAGTTTTTGTTCCACAGAAAATCATTTAATACTCAACCTTTTTTGTTGTAACATACACACTCAGGAGAGTACTGAGTACGCTACAGAGCAGTAAATTTAGTGCAATAATAAATATATTTTCTGCGAAAATCATTGTCTATTTCGTGTCACAGTCCTATCAAGATATCCGTTGTCAAAATGTGTAAACCTGTACTGAAAACTATTTGTTCCTGGTCAACACATCCATGTGAATATTATTTCATTTTATTGCATCATTGCATTACAATATCAAAGTTGTAATAAGGTTCATGAAAATATAATGAGGAAAATATTAACTACAACTGTTTATGTCTTATAAATGATGAAATTCAATGCAAATTCATTAAAGTTCAAACTAAAGAAGGAATCTTAAACTTTTATCATGATTCCAAAAGTTGAAATTAAAAAATTACGGAAAAATCCAAGGTGACAGTGTTTATTTCCGACCTCATAGTCGACGCATTAGAATGCATAGTAACATTATATTTTATCTCGAGCTGCATTTATTTATATTTATAGAAGTGAAAAAAATATATAAAATCCAGAGATATTTATTTTAAGCTTTTTGTGGCAAATGTTTAAAAAAAATAGAAAAAGTCAAACTGAAAATGATGCACTTCTAAATCAGCGTACAAATATAAAGAGGTTGATATCAAGCGTCGTAGTTCGGAAAGTGCTCAAGGGATAATTAAAGCATGAACTTGACGGGAAAGAAAAAAATTCAAGCTTCAGTTAGGTAATATATTTTCTGTAATAAATATCTTAATCAATTATAAATTCTTGCATTGAATCCGACATATCACATGAATAAATATGGCTTAATCAAATATTAAATAAGCAAATCGGACAGCTGTACTGTTTCGAAGATCAAAATGGAGGAGAGCACGCTTTGATATTTGGCACAATCTCATCACAGAAAATTATGAGACTACATTCATAAAGAATCGAATACATAGCGTTTATGGGAACCATAGTTACTTGAGATAAAAAAATCGAAGGAAAGGGATGAATTATCAGATAATTATTATTATAAACGATGGCAATACCAAATTGCTATAAAATTAGGCATTAAAAAAGTTGAAGATACTGAAGAAATCTCGTCATATGACGTTTCGTTATAATTACTGTCATTTGAGATAGTCACCCAAAAAGTAATGGCTTTCAGAATCTTGAATTCGGTGGGAAAAACGTCTACCTACGGAAAGTTTAGAGTATAACATAATGTGCCTCTGCATAAGATATGCAGCATTTCTGTATCTATACCAAGACTTTCATGAAAGCAATCAATATTGGATGATGATGACATACTTTTGTATCAAACGATTTCACTTTTAACTGCCATACTAATCTAAACTCATGAAAACGGAGAAGTTAAAATGCCTTATTAAAAATATTGGTCGTTTTTTTCGAAGGCTAATTGTGTATTTTCCTTACACTACATTCACTATCCAAATCTCTTGTAAAATTACGGAAAAGGCAGATGCATCAGAGTATATATTAAGTTCAAAATTCACAGAGGAACCTGTTTAATTTAAAGTCTTGAAAATATTATAATTTTCAAATAACGTATATAATTGCTCTTTGCTGTAAAATAGGAAAAATAAATTCCAAAATTTTGGTTTTATGTTAGTTTTTACAAAAAAATAATACTAATCATCCATACTCTTCAAATTGGTTGTTCTCTTGATCGATTTTTAAAATATATTGTTAACACAATAACGGTGCAGCAAAGTTAGTATTAGTATATAGCAAAGACTATTGGAAAGATAACATGGTCGAAAAATAGAGATTTAGAATTCAAATCCCAGTTTATTCATTTAAACAAACCAATCAAACATTTGAGCTGTACTGCTTCCGGTCAAGAGAACTTCATGGGAATTCAAATAGGGACAGAAAACCAAATGATCTACGTTCCCTTGATTTGTTTAAATATTCGCAATGGGTATGCATAGTTACAAAGGAGGTCTGCAATTACCAAGGAAAATCATTTTTTTGAGTTGATTTATGCGATGGGTAGCAAATACGTATAGCTATGCGTTTTGAAGAATACAGACTAAGTAAAACTGAGTTCATACCACACCAAATCCAAGCCTCTTGCATGCAGCAAAGAGTAATTTAAAAATCCCTTATATTTCATATAGTTATAAAAGTAAGTTCTTTTATTGTCAATAATTATAGCATTATTTTTCTTTTCGCATAAAATACATTTTATATTATATTTACCATTGACTCATCCATTATTATATAAGTAATGTACGACATATATTTCATATTCTGAACGCATTATAAAAACATTTTCTATTTTAACGAAAATACCCTAAAATCACTCTTTTATGAGCAGACCTGTTTATTCCCAATTACTCGAGAATCTACCACGCTGACAGTGAAATATTTTCAGAAAGCTACGACTGATATCTCGTTCTCATAATTTTCTCTATATCATCCCCTCTCTTGCTCTCCAGGCTTTTGCGTCTTCGAGCACTTCACGCCCACTTTAAAATTCCGAGCGTGGCAAACTTAAGATCCCCTTCGCCTACATAACAGCACAAAGTTTCGCTCAAATGGTCTCAACTTCACCTCCGTTGACAGAAGGCGGGCGGATTGAGTTATAAATGTGACCCTTTGCGTCTGTCCGTCTTTCTGTCGCAATTAGTAGCCACTTTGAGCGTCATCCGGGACGGAGTCTGCGTTCCCTAGTAAAGACATACTACCTACCTACATTTTTGGGGTGCTTTTTTTACCATGCATCACTTCCTGTTCAACTTCTAAACCTAGCGCCTGCCTTCCAAAGCACTTAGCAATTAATTCATCATTTACATACATTCCAAACTCCTTCTAAGTGCATCTCAATGAGACAAACAGAGGGGGCGTCTGTAACAGATACTACTCTTATTTAAACCTGATTGGAGAAGCAGACAGGCGAGACGGAGATCACATGTGAGATATTAGTCATGGATACGTATTTCATCATGATATCTATTATCAATGATATCGAATTTTCGTTAACACTTTTCATATTATTTGTTTCATTAGGTACATCAAATGTGTCCTTTTCACCTAATATAAAATTTTAAACCCGTCTCCCACAACCCTTGGTATTAAGATAGGAACTCATATGTTGATTTCCAAAACAGTTGTACTTCATTACATGTAACCACGTCTTGGTGAGTGTCAAGTTTGAAGAACTAGTACTCAATATGTACGTCTCTTTAATCAAAAACTGAAAAAACAATATTAAGATGCAGTAAATTGCGCCTTATGACCTACCAATACCATTCATTCATAACTGTACAGCATTGAAATAAAAAACCTAGCCGAAAAATTCGTTATGTTTCTAGTATTAATCAATACTTTTAAACATAAAATAAATTTTTTCACCTTTTTCTCGTTTGACATTTAAAAAATAATTTATAAGGTTTTTACGACCCGTCGGATTCTTGAATAAGCTCAAACATTTTACTCTAACTCTTTCTTACTTCAGTTACTCGTTATTTTCTCCAAATGCAAGCACTGGTTCCCAGTTCACGCTAGGATACAATATTTATCTTCTTTTCATAACAAATCCACTCTCGACATTTATGGTACAAAAAATTCTCCCCTAAGCTCTCTCTCTCTCGGCGAGATAATGATCCGAGAATTCAAGATGAAATCAGCAGAATAGCAGCCTTGTTTCCCTTTTGGATTCTCAATCTGATGTTGTGTGAGACCATGAAATACACATTTAACACGAATTCACTTGGATTGGAATAAAAGTGCGTATTTTTGCTAATATTTTTCAAGCGCCTTCTAATAAGAAACGCTTCTCAATAAGAGATTGTCTGAAAAGATTACACAACGTGCTTCAAAATATTCTAATTATTACCTTCATATTGAAATAGAATGAATTTTTGCGGGTATTTTAAAGAGCACATAAGGATGGATAGGAATGAGGTGTATTAAATTATATTTTTCCAATATTGGATTTGAATATTCTGCATAAAATTCAATTTTTAAGCACCTCAGAATTCACAATCAAACTTCAAAGTTTGATTGTGAGTTGCGACGTAGATTTTGACCGTTGAAAGTAGTTGGTGGAGGGGTAGAAGTTTCATTTTTAAGAGTTGTTCCAGATATGAAGATTTCAGTAGCACAGGGTGTGTTGTATGTTATCAAAGTGTTTATTTAGAGCAATGGTGCTTTTACACATTTGATGCCCTTTAATTGAAATAGTAATTGGAGGTAGGGCTTAGTGTTCATTCCTCCGTATTCCCAATATGCCCCTATGTATTCTTCAAATGGTCCTTAAACCCAAAAAGATATTTCCAAATCTACCAACCTGACCCTATTGTCACCTCCCTTTACTGACCCTCACTCTATAACCGCCACTGATGTCAGATGTGCCCTCTCATCCGTTCCACTCCCTCCCACTCACCCTTACGCCACCCTCAATCTCTATTAATTCAGACATTTCACATATGTACATCCACATTTGCAACCTTGCCTACTAATGCATTAGATAATACACAACTTCAATCTACCTTTGCATTGAAAATCACCATTTTTTTATCAAATCTGTGCCTCTGCCAACTTTCTTTTCTCATGAACATTCTGCTTTCCACTGTTTACCCGTCGATCATTGCTTCTATCTTTCCGTTCTAGAATCCCTCCTCAATTTGCACATCAGCACGGAAGAAATGATTGGAGAGTACTCATTTACCTGAACTTAACAGTCTTTCTGACCCCTAAGTTTTAACACAATACATTAAATCCCTACCGCCTCTCTTGCTCCTTTAACACCTTGTCTTCTTACACTCTTGTTTACTTATTCCGATGGAGGAGAGAAGTCTTTTGTGGGTGAGGTTCTAGTCTTGAAGTAAGCATGCCCATAGGAGCCAAGTGCACGCTGCCTCGAGGATTTTAAGCTGTAATAGTGTATCTGTAATGGAAAGGGAGGTGATAATTGTAACGCCTATGTCTCTCTCCTTGAAACCCTCTTCATCACAAGCAGGCTCTCTCTCAAATTTCACTCTGAAAACGTTCTTATTTTTCTTTTAACGAAGCCGAAATTAATGCTTTTTTGGGAATCCTTAATTTTCCTTTTTTAAATTTTTACGCATATATGAGATTATTTAATCCACAAAAATTTCATTATAATATATAGCTATCATAGGATATTAAGAAAAGACTCGTAAAAACTTTGATATGGAGCGTAGCAATGTAAGGCGTGGAAACGTGGTCATTGAAGCAGGAGGATAGACGTAGCCTGGAGGCTTTTGAAATGTGGGTGTGGAGAAGAATTAAGAAGGTGAAATGGACCGAGAAGAAAACAAATGAGGAAGTATCTGGTATGGTGGGCGAAGAGAGGGGTTTGTTAGGAGAAATCCTATGGAGGTAGGAAAAGTGGATGAAGGGGGTATTGACCGGCAGTGGGATGTTGAAGACTGTAGTTGAGGGGAGAATGTTAGGCAAACGAGGAAAGGGAAGAAACAGGATAGGGATGTTGGACGGGATGAAGGGAGGGAGAAAGTACTCAGAGATGAAGAGGGACCTGATATAGAGTAGGATGCTGGATTTTTTGTTTTGTTAGGAGTCACAAAATGTTTAATTTAGTAGCTGTGTCCATCCAAAAACCTACCATAACCGATAGATTACCTAATAATAATATATAGCTATTTAGAATTACAATTTTTTTATTTATGGTATTGCTCCTTCAACCACATTAATAGAAATGTTTGTAGATGTATGTATAAATTATGGGTATTATTATTCCTTTAAGCGTATATTAGAGTACATAGATACGGAATCTCAATTGGCAAATACAATTATACTTGCTAAAAACGCATACGGTTTTTCATTACCGAATCCTTTGCAGCAAATTAATTCTCTTTTACGTATCAATACACACTCTTATAATTTCTAATGTAAAATATGAATTAAGGTAAAAATTATATTTTTATTTTTAACCTATAATAATACCCTTGGCTCGAATATGAGTCCGCTCATGTATTACTGAGACTTTCACTTTACCTGTAGCAATTTTTTTCACGTACCGTACCTTAAGGAAGGTCACCAGGGAAAGTTGGAAAACGTGGGATACCGGCAAATAAATTGTGGAAATTTTCCGCAATTAAGCGACAAAGAGTTGGAATTCTGAAACCATATTGAACAGTGTCAGACAATGAATGCCACCGCAATGTACTAAAGATTATAACTTAAAGAGAGACAGGAAGAGAAAGGGAAGATTTAAATGATGGATGAAAAATAAGTGTAAACAAAGGTGAGAGAGCTTGAATTAATTGACTGCCATAAAGACGCGAAGGACTCTCCCATCATTCTCATCTTCCACCTAATTTCCAACTCGTGGTCCTCTTCCTCATTTCCCTCACGAATTCCCCACCGCAATTTGCACCCACTACCATTCGACCTCATTTTTTACCGAACGCATTTGTTGCCACTAAGCATACCCTCCTCTACTTCTCCCTCTTGCTATCCTCCAAAAAATTCGTTTTATTCTCTCTCCTCCGTCCTCCTTACTATCTTATCCCGTTACTTCATTTTCCTTGTCACCGCATCCGGCAGCGTTTTCGCCATTTCCAGACCCTTTTCTTCTCTATTTCCTTGTCCACCGTATTGCTACCCTTCTCGTTCCTCTCTTCCTCCCTGCAGTCCGTCAGCGATCACCAGGCATCTCACGGCGCCTGCGTCTTACGTGCTCGCTGCGTCACGTTTACAAAGGCCATTGTCCAGAAGTGAAAGGGCAAAATGATGAGTAAGGGGGGATACGAATGGACAAAGAGGTAACGGTGGAGGTGAGCAAAATGAATTAGGAGTTTCTGAAAAGGTGAGCCTCCATTAGACCCGAGGATAGTGATCCCTTAAGGTTAAGAGAGAAGAGAAAACACTACAAAAATAATGCTTCCCAAAAGTACGAACACTGAATAGCATCAAAATCAAGTTATCAGAGGAGCTATAATTAGGTCAACGAAGAGGAAGACTCGCTAAAGAAATTGATAAAAGTAATTTGAGGATTTAAAGCAAATTATCGTTTTAGACGCTCACATATATTTCTCATTCACTCCCTCGCATAGTTATTGGTAATTTTCACCTTTTCTTACTTTTTGTTAAATTTCTCTTTTTTTACACTTGCAAATTTTTATTAAAAATATATAATAATCAACACGTCAAATGCGATATTGAATCATTTTATTGGAACACTTCCAATTTACCGTTCAAAGTTAGGTCTTATTCCCTTCCACATCTCACTCTTAGCTAAAACTCGATTTTAGCTTAGGTTGCCGTGTATTATATGCCTAAATGAATGTTATATGCAATAGGTTCTAGAGATACAGTTTTTAAGCAAAGTCAGCATACAGTAATATTGAAAAAACAAAGGCATAACACGCTCATATTAAATTATTCAGGAAGGCATGGTCTCGAGGTTCCGATTCAAAAGATGATTTTGATAGGTTTAAAGCATAAGGGAGTAGTAGAAATATAATTAATTTTCAGTTCCTAATGCCCTCAATGGATGTTCGTTAATTATTAAGGGTGCCATATTGGTGAGAGATAAATAAATAAATATTGTATTGCCAACGCTATTTGTCAAAAATAAATAAATTGATAAATAAATGACAGAAACCTTGCGAATTAGTGCCAAGGGAAACTTAAAAACAAACTTTGTTCCTTTCCATGTTATATGATAATGGTAAAGGACAAGTTTAATACTCTAATAATAAACTGTTTGCTATACAGTGGAAGGAGCGTGCAAATTTAAATTTGGTGCAGTCATAGCTGACAAGCTCAGGAAATTTACATAATTTTTGCGTTATATTTTTGCTTATTTCTTAAGTTTATTTCGACTATATTTTCCTGCCGATTGCCCTCGAGGTAGTTTAAGGGCAAGATGTAGAAAATCCGAATTAATTTAGTATATACTTCTTCAGTGAAGCACATTTTTAGAAATTAGGATTTATAACATTGAAAATCTTTCCAACAGAATGAATTTTGGCAAAGTTTTGGACTTTGAATGTATTATGTTAATATTTAATTGTCATGTAGTATTCCTAAAGAAAACTGACAGAGTATAAAGTAGGGTAGCTTTTTCTATTATTAAAGCATAATGTGATTAGCATTTCATTGACAGATTTCAGAGACTACAGCATGACTAGTTAGTTCCCAATCAGTGACATAGCCTCAGATAAAGGTATTAATTATAAACTCACGAAAAGATAGTCTTATTATTATTAAATAAGTCTCTGTCATGCTATCAACGTGTTCCCCTATGTCATATTATATTACTTGTAATGCTGCTAGACACTGGAAGGCAAAATCGCAGTATTTACGAATAAATTATGTATACTGCAAACTATTTTTAATTATCTTCTGGGAGCAATTATAGCGTTACCTTGGTTAACACACTGGTAATAAATTAATGGCAAGTTTTTTCACAAGATGGAATCGATTTCTTGCTAACCTATTTAACTAACATTGTTCAAATCCGATAATATTCGATTATTTTTCGTTTTCGCTTAAGCTCTGACCACAAAGAGAGGTTCTCGCGGAGGATGGATCGATGAGATAACAATGGCCGGGGCGCGGCGTGCTGAAGCACGAACACACAAGAAAATGGAAGAATCCTCGAGTAACCAAATAACCATTGCAGTTGAGGCTACCACATACGGTTACGGTAAGTGGAGCGAGCCATATTTTCTGGCGAGAGCAGGGCGATTAGAGAGAACAGGGGAATGAAAATGGGATGGTTTAAAGGCAGGAGAGGAGACAGAAGGATGGACCAGTCAGCTCTAGGGCGTAGAAGAGGGCGCTTCACGCCTTCCTCAGAATAATTCGTGTATTTGTCGTTTGCCGTTCTGTTGAATCCTTGGATAGAAGAACTGGAAAGGCGTAATGAGATGAGTTAAGGAGGGAAACGTCGGTTGAGTTGGGGGCGTGGGGAGTACGGCTAGATGAACTAAAGATAAATAAATAAAGTAATATGAGTAATTCTGTGGCATCGAAGCGGTAGTTTTTTGCAATCTTTGATTCTGAATACCACCTTTTGATGTAAGGAAAATTTCGCCGAATGGTAGAGGGTATCGATTTCACATTCCGTATCTAACGTCAGATTCAAATCAAGATACCCAACCTCTCATTTGCATTAGTACTTTCCATTTTGAGGACACATATGGCAGGTCAATTTTCATTTACTCAATGCAACTCGTTTCTAATGGTAAGATATTAATATAAGTTAAGTAGTGACGATGATGATACTTGCGATATGTCTGTAAATATTCACCTAACCTGCATTCTCATCTACTGAATATTCCACTTAAATTAACGATCATATTGAAAATAGAATATCTCATCTCTCTTTATCGCTTTTTGCCGTTTTCCGCGTATTCCAATGCGTCATAATGCTTGGAGTGTCAGCATCAAAGTTAAAAATTGCAGCCAATACATCCCAATATCTACCCGCCATATGGTGCGGGAGTCGAGTGTGGGCCTAGGTGTGGCAGAAAGGGGAGCCAAAACGGCGGTAAGGAAAGATGTAGAGATTTGGACTTTGGGTCTTAAAGGGATAGCGAATGAATGCGGAGGACGGAGCCTAACGGCGAGAAGGGTATTAAAGGAGTCGGATTGGGTGAATGCTCCTTCTTCGATCTTTTTCAAAATCACTCGAGGGTCGGGTGCAACGGAATCGCCGCAGCACGTGTGGCTAACGAGATCAGCTTATTCTCTCCGGGGTCCACGTGTGGATGAAATATGAGTTGAAGTATAAGCAGAAGAATGACAAATGGTAGCGTCAGATAGAGCAAAAACCAAGTAATTATTCAGTTACGTACATACGTCAAATGAGTAAGAAGGTCATATGTGTGTACACACAACAAATTCTTCAACTGGAAAATCCATTTTATTTATATGAAAGTACGGCTCGCCAGGTATTAAGCCCTATAACTCGTAAAAACCACACAACATGGATAGAATGGTACACGTACCCTAGGAAAATATTTTTGACATTGATAAAGTTGAAAATGAATATTATTTTTCCGGCTAGCACTACATTTTAATACCTGCGGTCTCCCAATGTAAAACAATTACCTACTAATATTTGTTCCTGTATCAGGAAATTTTTTTCAAGTGAAGCAATTTTCATGCATAAAAACGTTCATCTTTCATATATGATAATGCTTAAGCTTTTCTAAAGAGTTATGGTACCTTTATGATCACATTTTGAATTCAGATATGAGTTCCAAGAGTCATCACTTAGAGTTCAAAATGGAGCCTGAGTACAGTGCCTGGATCATCTCCGTACCTGTAGTTTTTTGGTTTGCCTAGGACTGCATAAATCATATATAAGACCGTATGTATCATATAAACTCGCAAGTAGCACCCTTTTTATATTAAAAATGGTATAGGTTTAATATTGAAGGAGACTCTCTGTAAGGACCGCAGTAAGCCCATGTCGTCAAAACACGTCATGACACGAGGTGACACCAAATATTGTCCTCAAAGTCCTCTCAGTTATTTTTGTACTTAACCTACAAAGGTCAAATTAGTACTTTCAAATTTATGTAAGAAAAAAATTTCCCACGTGGGTGTTGGTGGGCTGTGATTTTGAACTTGGTACGAAGTAAGAATTGATTAAAAGTGCCCTTTGGCAATACAAATGTAAAGCAATTTTTACGGGATTTTAGTTTTAAGAGTGGAACTCCTTTAAAAAAAACTACTAGATCCAAAATGCTAAAAGTTGAAATGACACAAATTAAGTCATCTTTTCGCACTAACTGAGCCTGCGCCGGAGAAGAAAACGAGTTTAATGCGGTCGGTGCCGAAGGGCGGAGAGAATTCGTAGTAGTGAGAGCGTCAGGCGGGGAGGCTGGAAATTGAGGAAAATAAAGGAAATAGGTAGGGTTGTGGCGGAGGGGAAGGAAATTACGCTCCGAGCAGGTAAAATGGCTGAGAAATTGAAGGGAAATTTTCCTAAAGTGAAGAAGATTCAGCAATTAGTTACCTGGGAGCAAAAAGAGAAAGATTTGAGAACAGAACATCACGCGAGACTGATGATGGTGCCCTGAAGATGCCTGGTTATATTTTAACTAATTTTCATCTTCATCGTGAAAGATAATAAAAACAGTTTCCGTAAACATGAATATTTAAGAAAACGAAATAACAAAAAACGAATTCCGGGAAACATGGAGACATGTAATATTAAAGTAAAAGTTTTCAATTAATGTTTTTGCTTTTAAGATTATAAAATGTTTAACGGTGACATCAACGGCATATTTTCTTAGTTCAACTTTCTTTTTTTTAAATAAACGTACAAAATTCAATAAGTTACTTTAATTAAAAATATAATGAACAATATTTGAATGCATTATTTAAGTTTTACTGCAGTAGTGTTTTTAAAAGAACCGGCCATTATGGTTGTAGTAACCGTGGCATCTATCTGAGAAAATATGCGTTTATTATTTTAACAGAAATTTCAGTAATTAGTGGTCGAGAATATTAGCACGAAAAAATAATGTGTAGTGATATCTTCAATTGTAAATGGCCTTCAATTATATTTCAACGGTTACTGCTTTTGTAATGGCTATTAGTTCCATTAGATATAAACTACTCAGGGGATTAATATTATAAACAAAAATCAACCGGTGATAGGTAAGATTTTGACTGAATCTTACTAAATAGTAAATAATAAAATTATACTAGACACCTTCGAAACTTAAGCTGTAGCAAGCATTTTTTAGCTTACCATTGCATGATTTTTATCCCTTTCATGCCCTCATAAAAATCTCGATTCCTCCCGTTACCACACTTTCTTAACATCCTACCCTTTATCACAGTTAAAAATTCAGTTGCCTCTAGTTTTTACCTCTATCCACTTTTTCTGCTACCTTCAAAATTCTACCTTCCATTTACATTTTTCCCTATTATGTGTATTGCCTCAATATTTATTTTTATCTATCTGTTTTGTTTTTGTCCAGTCTCCTATGTTAATATTAAGTTTATTTGATTTATTTGATTTACATTAATTACTTTCAAATTATTAAAGAATTGATAAGAAGGATTTTCAATTAAATCACACTGAAGTGTTGATCAATCGTTAATTTTCACTGATAATTGGAATCGGGAAATAAGAAAATTTAAGTATTTATATACTAAGTGGCTCGTTTTCTCGCTATGTCCCAATTTTATAATCTCGCAAATCCAGAGCTAGTAATTATCCCCCTTTCCCAGAAGAAAAACTCCGATCTATTCTTTTCATAAAGAATTAAAGGAACCTTACGGATATCATATTAATGGAAGTAATACTTACAATGTTCTCCGCACAACCTAGGGGAGAACGAAATAATATTTTTTTAAATCCCTCCGAATCAATAATTGACCGAATCAATCAAAGCAATCACATTTAATGTCTATACTTGAGAATTTTCATTCATTCATATTTCTTATGCCCATTTTTTCGTCAATTAGTGGTAGTATTTTTCAATCATAATTTGCAAAAAAGGACAATATAAATAAGGTGGCATTGTAATGAGGCTAGGGAAAAATTTTAATCGAAATAAGGGGAAAAAACCATTATCTAAATTTGCATTGCTAAAGATGTTTTTGGTGCCTAATAGTTTACATTTTGTCGCGAATTTTCTAATTATAGTGCACAGTAAAATTTTGTTTTTATTTTTAATGACTCGCATTTCCATAATTATGACTTGGGAAAATTACTAAATGCAAAAAGTTCAATTTTTATTTGTAATTATTTCAATAAATTGTGATAATTATTTACTGCTCACTAAACCTATGCATATTCCCAACGATATTCTCATTCTCATGCCGTATTTCTTTGGTTACCTATATATAGCTAAATTAATGACGTTTATAAAACTTAGCATAGCTAATGAGATAATGGCTGCACCAATTCAAGGTCAATCCTGCTTGTTTAATGTCTTAACAAAACTCATTTTCCTTCTTTAAAACTCCTCGCTATTAATTGAATGAAGCAAATTTACAAGAAGAAACACGAATGGAAATGAAACTTCAAATCATGAATTAGCAAGATGATTTCTTATTCACCTTTTTGAACAGATTTCAAAGTTAGTTTTCCCAGAAGGAAAATTTGATCCATTTTAGATTCACTTTTATGATATATCTTAGCTGCCCTTTCTGTTAGATGATATCGTACGGGGTTGGTCGTTTTCAGCAAAGGACTATTTTCTAGAATGAAGGCATTTCAGCCACATGGGTAATGTGGTTGAGGTGCATTCTACGGTCACAAAATCATTTCCAGTTCGGTTGCCAAGAGTTCAACCTTATATTTTACCCTGGTAGGTACCTAACTACGAGTATGCATTTTTCTCTACTGTCTGAAGGCAGAAGCGATTTGAATTAGTCGAGAAGAACTACAATCTCTCATGAAAGGACTTCAAAACCGGGAATACTCTCAGAAATGAATTTAGATATGATTTCGCTCGCTTAGCTATTTACAAAAGTGTCCCATTTCTCTTTCGCAAAACTCGAGAGGGGATCACGAAATGAAAAGGATTCGCAGCTTTCTCATTCGGTGCAACATTCGACACCCGTCGGGCAACGCGACACCACGAATTCAGGCCTTTTGCCCGGAGTTAAGGGCGTATTTCTATGAGAACGCACACAGGCTCGCTCGAGCCTACAGACGCACGAGTGCGTTTGGGCAGAATGTTGCCGAAAGTTACCGTTTCCTTTCCTGGGTCACTTTCTCCGAGCGACACTACAATACCAATAGGTTTTCCCGGAAGGAAGACGACGCTTCCAACGTGGAACGTATTTATTTATTCAGGAAACATTTTGAAAGCCGTGTAGCTTTTTTTTCCTGGAGAAAGATCTCAGCACGGTTATCACCACTTGTGTTTTCTAATCGCCCACGGACGAACTTTTTAACTTCTACCTCCCCCCCCCTTCCCCCAAACCTCTGTCTCTTTTCAATTAAACTTGAACTAAATGCCAAAGGGCTCTCTGACTGGACCAAACATAAAATATATTTTTAAAATAAACACGGTAAAACTGCGTATTGTTATTTTAGGTTATTCTATAATTTGCTCCACATCATCGCGTACTGTAATGGCAAGAAATTGTAAAATATTTCCAACATTGGCATAAGGCCGCGCTTGATGATATTAATGTTTCGCTGACAGCAACATTACATCTATTATCTAAGATATTTCAAAAAACAAATTAATCAAAATGGTCATCAGTAAGCCTTGGAATCTTGACTTGTACTCTTATATTGTGACATTCCTCTAGGTAACAGCTGGTGGTGGAATATTTTTTCTTTTAAACTAAGGGAGGAGCAGATGTCCCTAATCCGGAATCCCAAGAAACCAAATTAGGGTTACACTGATAGGAATCGAATCCTTGATTTTCAGATTTTATACTTAAACATTTAGAGTAATATTATCAAAATGTTAGAATATGATTATTCAAATGTTGAAGATAAAAGAAAAATTTTAAAGGGGTAACTTCAATGAACCTTTCGCTCTTCTGATGGAAATCATCAGTGACTATGAGTCAAATAAGGTAGTTATATCACTTTTTATTATTGATTAAGAAAAACGTGAAAATAAAGACTAAAATTAACAAATTTCAACAGCTGAATGAAATAATTATTAAGTACTTCTAATAATTTTTCTAATATTATTTCAACGTGGTATATTCTCACAATTTTAATATCATTGTTTTTTATTGTTATCTCAATTGTCGTTTGGAAATAGGTTCATGCAAGCCGTTAAAATGACTTTGAAATACTATATTATATTTAAAGTAGGATGTTGTTTTTTGCTAGGGGTCACAAATTATTTAATTAGTAATTATGTCCATCCAAAAACCTACCTTAACCGGTAGAATACCAAATAATGATAATAATAATTATAAATATTGAAAAGTAATTTAAATTTTGGAGTAATTAATATTTCGTTGGCTTGAGCAAACTTGTACCTTGACGGTCTGTCCCAAAATTAGTAGTACTTATTTTTCCCGGGTACACGGACGAACGGGCGGCGGTTTCGCTGGCTGCGTTGGCCGATGGCAGTAGGCTGCCAGCCTTTTTAGCATGCCGAACGCTTGTTTACCTTACCTATATAATGTGACCTCGATACGCTCCCTCATGAACCGGCTTTTGGAACAGCGCTACGCCAGAAAACTGGGAAAAACGTGCGTGAAAATGGGAAAAACTAGGAAAGAGAATCAAGACATGCTCAAGACAGCTTATAATCCAATGGGTAAATCGGTTGTTTTTGTGCGGCATAAGTTGTTTCGGAATTGCTAGGAAGGTGTTAAAGAAACTGAAAGTTCAGAATGTCCATTCGACCTCAAAAAGTGACGAAAATCTTTCAAAAGTAAAGGCTTTGTTAAACAGGGATCGTAGATTAAGTGGTCTCATGGTTTCTGATGACCTTGAAATCCCTAATCATGATGCGCATCGACTTGAGACCGAAAACATGGGGAAGAGAAAGGTGTGTGCGACCTTGTTGCCGTGAGTGCCCTCGGACGAAAAAAGAACTAGTACGAGGATTTTCCAATAGCTTCTCGATCACGTGAGTGAGGATCCAAAAAGTTTTCGATAATTTCATTACTGAGGACGAAACTCCGTCCTCTTCCCCCGCTGCAAATCCGTGCTGAAAGGACGTCACCACGGCTCGATGAAAGCGTTACAACAGGCCGTGACGAGGAAGCTTAGCAGCATTCCGGGTGCCGCCTTCCAGAAGGCGTACGAGACGTGGAAAACCCGTTGGCCGCGGCGTGTGGATACGCAAGGGTGCTACTTCAGAGACTTTTGAGTGAATGTATCAATTCTGGTAATTATTTTTTACCAACTCAGTCCAACTACTTTTTAAACGGACCTTGTATAAGGTATGTCCTAAAAATAAGTAGAATAAATCTGGGGGAAAAATTTATTGCAGATCAAGGTACAAATTGCTAAAATTCTTCATCAGAGCTCCCTTATGTATCGACACACCAATTGTGCCACCAGTGCATCCACTAGTTGTGGCATGCTTTCTGTAAGGCATCAGCAGGACTCTCGCTTAGGAACCTCGTCATAACATCTTTGACGTAATCCAGTGGTCGAAAATTGTACGCTAGAGGTTATACTTGGATGGTACTCAAAGACCCATGTCTGTTCACCAGTAACACCTGTTCTAAAAAACTCGGGTCAATTTCACCGTTGTCCAAGAGGTCAAAGGCAAGACTATCATATAAGCAATCTTCTGACAGCACCTTAGGGACCATCTTGGCACACCTTTCTCATGGCTAGATCCTCTGTAAGAATGCAATGCACTATGGTTTTCTGATTATTTCAATATTCTGCTAACATCCTCACCCTTCGAGGTCAATCAGAATTAAGTAATTGTCTCATTTTCTGCACATTTTCACCACAGGGTGTTGTTGATGGATGTCCAGGGCATTCCTCATTGTCAATCTCCTCGTTTCCCTCCGAGGACATCCTGTGAGGGCAAAAAACCACCACCTAGCACAATTCTCCATCTCCATAAGCATCCTTAACCATGGCTATGGTCTCTAAACCCAATTTTTCAAGCCTAATGCACAATTATATCGCATATCATTGCTTCATGGAAAAATGCATCGTTAATTCGTGAAGTGACCGTCGAGCTTGGGTTCAGTCTAGCAGAACTTTGCACACTAAATACCCACAGTTAACTGACGTGGTTTCCCTTGCTTTTCCAAGATCTACCATTACCTTTCCCACCCAAAATCACCCCATCCGGATCGATGGCAAAAAATAATTCTACTTATTTTTTGGACAGACCCTGTGTATCGTAACAGTGGACATTTTTAATCAAAATAGCACTCATAAGATAGAAATTTTAATCCATAAAATAAATTATTTTAAGAATATTTAGCTACATGTAAATCGTATAATTTACTTAATTATGGCATTTACTTTGAAATTTCCTATTCTCTGTAGATACCCTAGACTGGAGTCCATAATAACTACAACTAGTTGTCTCTCAATTGAGCACTTTTATTAGAAGATTTAAATTGTCGGTTTTGTCAGATAACGTCAGGGTTTGCCAACAAAATTTGCAGTAGGTAGTACGTCGATGTCTCTGAATGATCAGTTAGCTTACCAATTAACTGTAAGCTAATGGTATAATCTTCATGATATTCAGAGTCCAAATGGTGGTCACTGGAATCACAGCACTCGGCGAAATATTTTGGGTAATAAAATTTGCTGTTGAATGAATGGCTATCATTTAGCAGCACTTCTCGCAGGAAAATGATTGCGGCTATAACTTTTGTCCGTTCTTTTTATGGGAAACTACGAAATCCTTTTGTTTTGGCGGACACCACGCCATCAGTGTGTAAAATGCGCGAAAAAAAGGAAGAAACTTCTGAATTTGTGCTAAAAATAAAATCCTTTCTTTTGGTTAACTGACCTCCCTAAGTTAAATTTTGTTTTCATTTTCTCATAAAAGTATTGAAAAAAATTCTCTATTTACTTCCATCTCTAAGCATATCTCTATTTTATTAAGATGAAACTTTTACCACAAATGATTGATTCCATTGTCACTGATATTTTATGTACAATCTTGCTATTCATTTCTTTTCGCTTCTCCAAATGAGAATAATTGAGGACATGAGTAAAGAATTTTTCCGTAATTGCAACCGTTTTACGAGTGCTTTTCTTCAACTAGTTTTGTTCTCTCTTTGATATCATGACCTATCGTTACCGCTAAATGGAAATTTCAATAAGATATTTACCTTTTATTAACGATGAAATCCAAATGACAAGCATCTCTGAGAAATATATCCATTGATTCCTCATCAAATTGACAAATGAATACTGAGAGGTAGGCTTATTGACTGCTGTAAGTGTAATCTATGCTACGAAAATCATATTTCACTCACCTCTTCTAAAGTCCCCTTCGAGTCCCTTGATCAATAAATGTAAAGAGAATCATATATAATTATGAAATGACCATATCTTAAATGTGAGTGTGGAGAATAATTTGAAATAAAAATACTATGGATAGAAATAAAAACAAGAAATTCTCGGAACGATAGTGTGAGAGAAATTGTTGCCGGATATACTGAACGGCAATGAGATATCAATTACTGCAATATATCAGAGGATGCTGGAAGAGTAAGGAAGACACATGAAAACATTTGCCTTTTGAATGGAATTAAGGGAAGTAAAACGTATTCAGAGCTGAAGAATGGGTTATTGTTTTATGTAATATGGAACGTAAGGGTATCTTACGTCGTGTTAGTCAGAGTGGGCGAGTGGAGTAATATATTGTGCCTGTGTCCGTCGAAGTCCTAGCCAGGTAGACTGCTACTTATTATGATAATCCATAAAGGTAATTCATACCCTATTCAGAAAATGCGATTATCCTATGAATAATTCAATCCTAAATTCCCAACGATATCCGTTCTTCGACTTATGTGGAAAGTCTTCACGGGGATAAAAGTCATTTGTGTGCAGTTTGTAATTAAAATAAGTTTAGTTAGAAGATTGATGACTCGGGTACGAGTGGCGAATGGAGAGTCGGGATAGAGAGTGTGAGAAAGAAGTGAAACATACTAGAAGTAGTGTCTTATACAATGTAAATATATTGCAATGTCTAATATGTAAATTTCCCTGATTAACAACTTACATGTTTGAAAAATTATAAATAAATGGATCGTGGTGTTGTACTGTGCGGAAACTTGGTCGTTGAAACAAGACGACAGGCGTAGATTTAAGGCTTTGAAGTTTAAGTGTTGCGCAGGATGGAAAATTTGAAATGGACAGAGAGAAAAACACACGACGAACTACGAGAAATGGTGGGGGTGGAGAGAGATTTGTTGAGAGAAATCCAGGGCAGGAACGGATGACGAAGAGCATTTTCATCGGCGTTGGGGATTTTGAAGACTCTTGTAGAGGGGAGAACATTAGGCAAGCAAGGATGGGGTTAAGAAAAGTATATGAATGCTGAAGGGAACAGATAAATGAATTAATGATGTAGAGCTAAAAAATGTTTTTGTAGTTTCGGATGTCAGGTTTCAATTTGTAATGAGAGGCAAATAACTGCATCGTTGTTTAGTCTGTTTCCTTCTAAAGCCTACCTTTAACGTTAGAATACCAATAATAATAATTATATTTGTAACGTGAAATGAAGATATTTAAGACTTAAGGTTAATGAATCCATGGTCTAGACGACTATTTTAGTAATTTATGTTTTTTCATGCAGCTTTAAGAAATTTACTCTTATTAATCATGTACTGAAAAACTTAAGCCCTAACTATATTGCTCTTTTCAACTATTCAGCACATTTTATTCCTCCCAAAACATATGTTTGAAAGCAAAATTCTTACGGTCTATAATTTCGCCATTAACGGGCTTTTCGTAAATTGTTTTTCTAATGATATTTTACGTGCACGGAAGTGATAGAGAGTAGTGAAGTATTCCATCTTTATCCCTTTTTTAACTGTGAATAGGCAGATAAATTTCCCCTACATTCATATTTTTGGCAAGTATAACCCAATATTTTCATAAACCAATAAAACATTGAAGAAGTTTAAAATATACATTCAATAAGTCATTGGGAACTTCATTATTGTACAAACTTTAAAAAATGTAGGGAAATATTAAGTAAATATTTTCATATCACCCTAGCTTAACGGAATTTGGAAACATATATAATTTTGTTTTTAACTTTCTGAAACATGTAACGTAAAGCTATGGATATGAATCCTAGGATAAAAGTGATGTTTTCAAATAGTTGATACGTATTTTGTTGTCTGTTGGCAGCTGGATGTTACAAAGAGCCAAGTATACGCACTAGTAGGATATAACGAAAGCATGCGTATGCATAGCTAAAAATGTACTGCAGCCATGGGAGAAGAATGAATACATAAATGAACAGTTATATCATGAAATTTTAAGAGCATTTAATTGTAAAATTTTGAGTCCTCTCTCAGAATAAATTTTTATATGAATGCTCATTTTTTATCCTCCATTTTTAAATACCCTAATGGTAATTGTACTGTCCCAAGGATGAAATGTTACAATGAAATACGATTATACCCACCTATTCTCAACGAACTCTGTTAAAATATTTTTGGATACACATTATGCAAATGAAACCTTCACTAAAATATTCTATGGCCGTTAATATGTATATCCCCGGGTCATCCTTTCCAAAATTTGTCCAGTAGGGTACCATTTCTGCGGTACATTACAAGTATGTAATTTAATAATGGTCCCATTAAACATTTGGCTTTAAAACTCACACGAATTAATTGTCTTTTCCCATGTCTCTTTTCTGCAAAAATAATGCACCACCCTTGCTTTTGATTAATCCATTTAATATCGCTCAGTGAAATCCCGCTCCAATATATTTCATATGATCTCCGTACAACACGCCACTCGTACCCTCCTTTCCATCATTCAGATCCACCAACGAATTGCCGAAATACATATTAATAATTTTGACAGTCGCAAATGAAATTGGATTAATTTTTCCACGACTTTAAGTCCAAACGGAAACTTGTAAAAAAAGAAAGATTTCACTCACGTTCACTACATACATTTGCCTACACAAGAGAGAATCCCGCAAAACAATCTCGCAGAGCTCCAAACGTTGCGCATGCTCACCATTTCTCCCTGCCGCCGCCTAGAATATGGGTCATGAGCAACCGGGGTGGGGAAAAAAATATTAAGCTCAGTACACGGTTCCGTATGAATTTATTCGACTGTATTTATACAAGGAGCGAGAGAGAAACGACTAGAAACTGCATCACCAGCTCGCTCGACACATTCCTCGCAATGCCTGTCTCCGCACACCCACGGACACAAGTGCGAATACCCCGGAGCAAATAAATTTAATTTCCGAGTTTAAATACACAGTGTTATCGCCGACGCCGGAAGCCTCTTAAACTATTCGGTTAGCACTTCTATAAGTCTGTCCAACCGCATAATCTCAGGGAATCCAAAATTACACCTCGCCAAGCTGCTGGACGGAAATTTTAGAGCCTCAACTCCCCAAGCCACTTTGTCTTTCTCGCCAATTCACGTGCTAAGTTTTTGTGCGGGCGTAATCATCATCAGCTATCAATCTAAGCATTGGGTGGCAGAAGCTTTCTGCTATATTCCATTTTCAACTTTATGATTCCACCACTTATGAATTCTTATCACCTGATGAGCACATTCAGCTCTCGTTTTTCCATATTTTTTATAGTCTGTACTCTACTGTCCCATTTTACAAGATGTTTTTTTTTACATGAGGAAGCGAGAGTTTGAAGTAATAAAATCAAACAAAGAGATTTATGATTAAAACAAGGATTCCAGAATCGAACATGTGTTTTACATCCTTATGGGTGACGCTATTCATTCAAGGTGCCTATTTAAAAGTAGGTTTTCAAGTTTTTTTTGCGGATTTATCGGTAAAAGTATGGTTCGAAGGGTCCATAACGACTATTTGAGCCTATGATCCACTGAAACTTTCTCTTTTAGCCTTGTATTATTTCTTCAATTATTCGTAGCTTCTGTCTTCCTTCGCGCTGTTTAGAAATTCAACTATCTTCCTTTTTCTACCCCACGTACCAAATGCTATCCTTTCTATGACGGGCATCAAAATGACACTACGTTTCAATATCTATATCATTCACTACCTCTCTCTTTTTCGGATATACCCTAGCAAATTCCTATCTTCGCATAATCTATTAAAAACCGCGGAATTTGTCTTCCTCTCTTTTCAATTCATTTTTCCCATTCTCAGACAAACCCGCATTTAGGAAGTCAGTTTACGCACATTCTCTTGCTTTAAAGCATAGATTTTAAAATTCTGAGTCAGTAGACTTTATATTAAAGTGTTTACTAATAATTTTTTCAGATTTTACTTAGTTCATATGTCATCATTAATTTTTCTTTTGCTAGCGAGCAATTCTTCTCCATACCCACTTTCCACCACCACGCTCATTTTTTTCTCAAGCACGTATTGCACATGAACATGAACTGCTCCACCTCCTCTAGTTTATTTCCTCCAATTCCAATATTTAGCATAGCTTAGTTACTTCTCCAAAATATCATCATACGTGTTTTCGTATAGTCAATGCTCTCTCCAGGCCTTACGCACTGTTCCTCCATAACAATTACAGCAATTCTTTCCCCAGCCAACTATTTCTAAATCATCGATGAATGAAACCCCTGATCGTTTCACCTCCCTTTTTTATTACCAGCTCATTCCTATTCTATCCAAAACGTTTGTCAGCATGCATACCGGATAAAACGGGAAACACTCTCTCACGTACTTGTCAATCACTGCCCAACTCCACCCTCCCTCTAATACCCTGACCTGTGCCATTTGATTCATATACACATTTCGAATAAATGTCATAGCCCTCCAGTCGGCTACAATATTCACAAATTCCTCGATTGACTCGGCCGCTATGTGCAATTGGACGCTTTCTAAAAATCCATTGAGCACATAAAGATACCTGATTATATTCAATTTCCCTATCTAATAATGTTCATCACTGCAGATGCGTCACACACTCCTTTGACCTTCCTTAATATCAACTGATCTTTGCTTTAGTAGCTGTTTGTACTAATTCGTAACATCTCATTGGTGATATTTAGAATTACCTTTGCTGCATTTTAAATTGAACTTATCGAGCTCTAGTCTTTTCCGGATTAAGATCAAAACCAATCTGACGGAATTTTTCCAACTGACTTCCCAATGGTCGTATAACTTCGAAGAATCTCTATTTATTTTTACTTAACTTTTTAAGTAATTCTGTCGAGACATTTCTACTGATTTTTTCACCCCATCTACCTTTGTGCATTTATATTTCGCTATCTAATATTCCTGTACCCAACGTAACCTTGTCATCATGACATTCTTTTTATTTTACTCAACTGGCTGGCATTATATTTTCAACTTAAAGGTATTCCACGCATTATTACTATCCTTTGATGAATATCTTCCAGCTCCATCAATGAAATGTCTGTCTTATCTCTCATAGTTAGTGTAGTTTTTCCTTTGCAGCATTCTGGCAATTTTCTAACCTTCTTATACAGCGCTTCTACTTTTCTTTTAATCTAAAATTTGTTCATACCCTTGCAGTGATTTTTCTAAAAAATTTCCTTAGATCTACTGGTTTCTCAGTTAAGTTTCTTGTTTCTCTCTCTCTAAGCATATCATCTTTCTCTCATTTTACGTTTACATTCGGCCGTTTTCTTCTTTCAAAAATCCTCATAAACATATCTACCCTAACTCAAGGCCTCCCAATTCTCTTATTATGATCGTTTTCTTTGCTGCTTCTTTATTCCAATCTTTAGCTCCTCCCACCTCTCCTCAACCGTTTTTATTCCCCTATTTTTTCTTTGAACTCTTGTCCATCCAAATTGATCTTGATCTTCTTCCAAGTATTCAATATACCTAACCTAATATATGAGATCCTCTTCTGTGGCTTCCTTTACTCTTTTATCTCTGTTGTTCGAGGATTTTCGTGCGATGTAGACCGTGGAGGCTTTGCATTTGACGCTTCCGGGTACGAGACATGCTGTAGGCAGTAGGAGGATTCACGTAGTTTCCAGGGTTAGTAAACTCTTTTTGTTTGTCCATATTAATCAATGTAATAACAGCTGAAATGGTGCCCTGTTGTTTTCCTCTCTAGTAATTCGGTCAAATACGGTTACTCTCTTGCGCCATACGCACTCCTGCAGCCCAAACATCATCAGTTTGAGTACTGCCTCAAGCATGGGTCAACGCCTGGTTCAGCCACTGGGAAAAATGATAATGTCCCAAAAGGATCGAAATCTAAAGGGGTACACGGACATCTCCAAGTTTCCAGAAAGGAAAGTAGTAGTGTTCTTTACTGTGGTTAGACGCCCTCTCAGCCGTCTTAACGAGGAACAGACGCTCGGCGTACTTGGTGCATTCGTCTGGCTCCTAACCTTTGACCTATCTAACATAAGTGACCCTACCAGGAGCAGCCGTCATTGTTACTTCCATTTGAAATATAGGCGTAGGAGGAATGCGCTACGGTCACAATCACAAGAAATTTTAAGTGCACAGTCCATCGGTGGGAGTTAACGTTAATGTGTATTATAATATTTTTACTTCCTTCTAAAAAGTATTATTCTATTATAACTTGACGACAGCTACTCAATATAACTAAAGTGAAATATAAGGACCACGGTGAAAATCATGTGTTGGAGTAGCCCTTGCGAAATTAGATAATTGAAGCGGAGGATATGCTTTCTGGTCTGATATAGGAGAAGTTCTTCATCATGGAAATTAAATTAACTTTGTGAACTCCGCAGAGAATATTTATTGGCATGATCTCACCTTACCGAAACGACCTTAACCTGATGATGACCCAACGTGTCAAAACCTAGGCCATGCCAATGAACATACGGGCAGGAGGACAAATTTCTTTCCCTGTGCTGCTAATGGTTTCCCCGGAAGGAATGGCGCCCCAACAATCGCGCAGCATAAAGGGATCTGAGGGAAGCCAGATAGAACAACCGTATGAAACCTGGAACCTCATGCCAGTAGCTCAGCGCTCAACCACGGACTACCATGCCATCCTATATTAGCAAATAGATCTTGATTATTAACTTGTAATTATTACAATTAGAGACACTGCCTTTTTAAATACCATATTGAATAGGAAATAAATAAACAAATACTTAAATAGAATCTATTAAAAATATCCAGGCGACATGTAGTGGAAGTTTATCATAATGAGAATAACAAAATTTGCAATTTTCTACAGATTTATTTGTAACGTACAACGCGAAAAGTGCAATTTTTTTTCTCATAATTAAGTAGAATCCTTATTATTTTTCCCATGGTAAAATAAAAGAAAGGGAACTTCTATCTTGTATCGTTACACGCATGTAAGTCCGTAGCAGATTATCCGGAAGTAAAACTGGAATCAGGATTGTTAAATCAAATTGCAGTTTCCATGAATCCTGCGCTTCTCATGCATGCAGTATTTTCCCTTGGGACCTGGACGAAGGGGAAAGTATAGTAAAGCTTTCGCATGTTCATCTACTTTTAATCATTGTTTACAACCTCTTTTACTTTCCTCCGATAAAAAGAAAGACAATTGACACGTTTCAGCCCCCACTCAAAGAAAATATCTGAAAAGAAAACATAATGGTGATGATAAAGATACAATGACCATTACTAGACTAGTTCGACTATTTTTGTGAGTCCTCTGGATGATTTGGGCTCGTAATCCCGGAGTAGTCATCAAGAGAGTAGTGCGAAATCCCAAACCAGAATTTCCACAGTAATGGAGAAACTCAAGTTGGGAGTACGTTGAGTATAACGCCCATATGGAAACTTCGACTTCGAAAAATATAAGCTGACCCACGCTTGGCCACAAAGTGGACGATAGCTGGGTGAAAAAAATGAGAACGATGAAATCCGTTGGGGCATGCGCTCAAAATTGGCACCGTAAACCTTACGGTCCACATAAATCCATTTCACTTGCGTACCGAGAGCCTAGGATATGGATGTGTAGAATATGGACTTGCCTCCACGGTTTATCCGCTTCTTCCTCAGGAAAGAAATTTTTTTTTAAAATGGCATACTTGTATATTTGATGGTGTGTTGAGACGTACTTACACAAAAAATGAAAAGAAAGGCAAAAATACTTTTAACTTTTAAATGAATGAATGCATCAAATAATCGAGTTCAAATTGAGAGCTCACCGATAGAGAAAATAAAATTATTTTCTTTGCAATATCCTTCTAGCGATATAACTTCTTAAATAAGTGAAATTAAATTTAACTCACCAAAGACTACAAGTAATCAGTAAAACACATGAATGACAATCCACTCTATGAATCAACCCAAGTCCTCATTGCCGTCCTCGGCACTCTCAAAATTGAAACAAAACATGGTACTTCCTGATTTTCAGGTTGAGACCTGACGTTGCTAGTAAGAGATAATTTTTTTCAGCGTAGTTTAATCAAATTTAAACAAAAGCAAAATCCGCTTGAAAAATAAATTTTGTTGACTCTCTTTTTCCGATCATCCATCCCTCCAATTTTTCTGACACCAACGACTCATGATATGTGAGAAATAGATTCGACCCACCTGGCCGACGTTCGACTATCAAATCTGGAATTGGTCTAACGAAAATATTCGTTTTCACTTCATTCCCGTTTCAAAGCGGAGGAGAACTTTACTTAGGAGTGCAGACGTGGAGTGAGGTCACTATGCTCGCGGTCTCTCTCCGAGCATGCGCAATTTTCTCCCAGCAGCTCAACTGGATTATATGTATATAATCCTAAACTTTGAGCCATGATAAATCCCGGGGGTCCTCTTGCTTGGTCGGCAATGTTCCCTTTGATTCTGATCAAACAGATGTCGCCCGGGCGGCGAGGAGCTAATTTCTGTCGGGTGCACGCCCAGGACCTACGCCGCGAAATTCATTCCCGGCGTCGAGAGATAGGGACGATCGTCGGGAAGAGGACGGGAGGGGTGGAAATGTTTTTTTCTTCAGTCATTACGACTGCTACGACCGAGAGAAAATGGGCAGTGCACAACCGAAGCGGGAATATAGGAGGGAGGGGGAGAAGGGAAGGGCCAGAAAAGGCCCGCGGAAAACATTCCAGCACTCGGATGGATTTCATTAGCTATACCCTCACAACCCCCCCCCCCCCCATCGCCCTCCTCACCCTAGCGAGAAAACTTGAGTAGGATGGGGTTTCAGTATCGAGCGCGTCAAAATGCTAATGGCCGCGCCTCCGCGTGTGCGTCGTAACAGGCCCGGTCGACCGCCTACTCACGCCTCTAGCCGTTACGAGTGAGTACCTACTCACAAGGAGAAAACGAGCAGCCACTGACGAATGCGGTCGGTCTTGCGAGCTAGATGAGTTATGCAGCGAAGGGACGCATATAGAGGAGGAAGCGCTTTTGGAGATAATCTAATGGAGAAATGGAGAGGCAGATGCGAAGAGAGTGAAATGTGATGAAAGGTTGTCAATGTGGAAAGATGAGGAAAGGGATGAGGATATGCGAAATAGAAGAAAACATCGCTAAGTTCGTAGAAGTGTGACTAATACATGACGCCATGAATGGGTAGATTTAGTAGAAACACTGAAAATATTTAACACTATTTCACATTTATTTAAGGAGTTTTCCCACATATCTCAGCTGATTGAGCATATCCTTCTTTTACATGCTCTCCTTCAGGTCCTTTCAAGTTCTTTCCAGTCACATTAATTCTCAGCAAAGTAGTCCCCTGCTTCTCTCTAAAAACTTCACTTACATCTTCAATTCTTTTGCAATCATTAGCTTCCCACTTTCGATTTCCCCTGCATGAATTTTTCTACCCTGAATTTCAACCTCCATATTGCCTTATGCATCTGTCCTTGTATTCATGATTCGAGTCCTGCTGGTGGTGTTCACCTTAGTCGTAGATGTATCTTCCGCATTCTTTATCCGACGAAAGTCTTCAGTCACCAGTGATCACGTTTTTCTCAAAAACACTTTTAAAAATCAACACATTTCTCCGCCATTTCTTTTCTCTTCCCATCCATTATCATGTCCAATAGCCTCAACTCTTTAAGAGACACATGGCTCCAATTACTTCATAATATATCGGGAGGTTTAAAAAAATAATATACAACATAAAAGTGAAATTCTCTCGAAGAAAAAAGAAACGCCCAATAATTTCCTTTTTATATTTGCGAATTAACTAAGCAGAAAGCTGATCTCTTTTATGTGTTTTCACGTCCAAGGTAACTTATATCACACAAACTTACCGTAGCAACTTAAAGAAAACGAACAAAAAACGCAAAGGAAATATTTGAGTCCATGACGATTGAATTGCTTTTTTCGATTTGAGTAAACCTAAAATACCGTGATTGACAATGTTTTCAGATTTTTTTTATATTGCGGACGAGGTCTTGCATTTCGTAGATTTCTGGACTGCTGACCGAAGGGTACGGTTTCGACTACGAATAGCGCCTCTGGACACCCTCGAATTCATCCAAGCTGTGATTTGTCAGATACCAGATCTTTCAAGGAAACCACAGAATGGGCAGAGAAAGGAGCTTTGTCCTTCTTCTATGATACATGAATTTCACAAGCCGTTGAGGCTGGTGATAGGTGATCTCTATCCTCATTTGGGAAACCAGCCTTTGATTTAATTACTGTATTTTTAACCATCAGTATGTACCGTATACGAGTAGTTTCAGGCTTAGCTTCGTGGAAACTTTCCAAACTGGAGAGAAATGATATCTAACAATTGTAATTTTCCCTGTAGTATTTTTGCTAAGTACTGTAGAGGAAATCACAAATGTTAATAATCAAATAAATATTTAAAATATTAATATGTAATTTAAATTGCTTTGTGTAATGTTAAAGAAGGACTCAAATACATTTTTTCCATATTTTTATATTATTTGTACCACCATGTCTTCCTAAAGCGGCCTCGGTGGCGGTGGGGTAACGTCCTTGCCTACCAACCCAAAGTTCGATTCCCGCCTAGGTGGATTTCCCTCCATCTTGGGCTTGGTTGTATGTGATTGTCTGCAGTATAATGTTTGTAATGTAGAGTTAGGTGGAAGAAGGGACTATTAGTCTCAACCTCGCCCAATTAAGTCGATAAATAAATAAATAAATGAAATAAATAAAGCGTAGGAGGAATCAGTAAAATAATGGTTTCAGTAGACATAAAACGTAAAATTACTGAAGAATGAATAGACAGATGAGCGTATGATTTGTTTTTGTTTTGCGTTTTTCTGCTATCGATCAATGACATGATAGTTTCAGGATAGATAAGGAGCGAGTGAAAACGCATATAGTAAATGCAATGTTCCCTCGCTTGGTTAATACAGTGAAAAAATCGGGATCCCGCTCCCCATTCAACTCTTTATCAATACGCTCATTCTCAGTAAAACCCCACAGCTGGATTAATTCGGCTGCAGAAAAAACGGAAATGAATGCTAGGGGTGATCAAAGACAATAGGTCTCAGCAGTTTAGGATTATATTTCAAAATCAAGATTTATCCTCTGTCCTGAAGAAAAAATAATTATTAAACGCTCAGAAAATGAAAAGCAAGCATTTCATTACCTAATTTACAAATAAATAAGATTGAAAATAAAATTAATAGATAAATTGAGCATATACCAAAATTGGTATTTTAAAGGGGAAGAAGATGGTTTATAGATGATGTGTAAGGAAAAGGGCACTTTTCTGCAATGGGCACATATGAAAAAATGTGAGTGAATAGAGGATAGAATAGTAAAAAAAATTCTTACTAAATGTAGAGGCATTGTAAAAGAATTTATATGAAATAATATGAGAATAAAATTGAGCAGTGCGAAACGGAAATATAAAAATTGAAAATCATGTTTAACTACTATGGAATAATATTCCAAATAGTTTACATTGATGCATAACACCATTTCTGCATTTAACAAATATGTTTCCACCACAAGCTATTAAAATATTAGCGAGCCATAAACAAGTAACAATTAACGGAAATGTATGCATTATAAATGGATAGATTAACTTAAATGTGATAGAAACAATGATCATAATATTATTATCATGTAATCACACAAGCCATGCGCACTGTTCTCTTTAAAGGCGGGCACAGTAAAGAAAGCCTTAATTCTTGACAGCATCTCATTTTCTGCATTCTACTTTCATCCGATTAGCCTAATATTTCCTTATTTCTTTCGATAATTATATTTTCATATTTTTACACGTCTTCTCTTCTTGATATAGTCTAATTATATTGTGTAAGAGTCTCTTCCATCACATTTACCATTGAACTTCCCGATCTACATGTTGCTCTCTCAAACTCTTATTGTGCATTCCAGTTTGCTGAGTTAACTAGCATAGTTTATCAAATCAGGCTAATTTGATACTCTTTCAATGCTGTTGGATCCAATATATATTATTTCTTGATTTCCCCACCTTATCTCTCCTATTCTTACCTCAACACCGTACTCTATAGCCACTGGATTTATGGTTTTCAAACATCGTCGCTCTGGTTACATAGGTTATGATATCATTGGTTACTCTGCGAGACCTAAGTATCACTTCACGACATTGATGTCAAGATGAGACATGACACATTCATATCTTGCCATATTAGCTACTTTTATAAATCCTTAGATTTATGAAGTACACCACAGCGTAATAAAAAGTTTGATGCCGGTGTTTTCATGCCATTTTAATCAGTCTTGCTAACCTTCGTTTTTTAATGAGATTTTTAAAAATCATTTAATTTTTCGACTATTTCGCATATATATTTACCGTGCAATTACTATTTCCAATCTTCTGGTCAAAAATGTCCAAATTTTGCACTGGGCGCCTTGGCGCATTTGTTTTTTTTTGTAATATTCATGCGTTTGCATGGAAAAAATAGGAGCCGTTCACGCTTTCTGCACCACTTTTACTTAGTTATTCCTACTTTAATATCTCTGAAAATGTTTCGAGTGGTTCAGTCCAAAATATGGGTTGTGTAGTGGCGTAGTTGATAAAGGGGCCATATAGACGAGAGGATTTCTGAGTCAATTCCAATGTGATTCCTCCGGGCAATCACATGAGTTTCATGAGTTATAATTCTCTGAGCCTAGAAACTCGTGGGAAACTAAAGGTGGTACAGAAAAGGAACTGGTTTTCCTGTCCTGAATGTGTAAATGAATGCCACACACCGTATGGCCGAGTTTGGAGGTTAGCTCTAACCTCACCCATTGCAACAATCTTTCTTTTTGATCACTGTGACTATTTACTGTCAAGTGAAAATTTAATATTTTGTGACTCACAGGATATTTTAATAAAAGCTAAAGTATGGTTAAATAGACCTTCTAATTGGTTGAAAAAATAATTCACCTATATTTAGGCACTTAAAGAATCATTCCTACCCCATTTTCATTAATATAATGGAAAAGTAAAAGTAAATGCTATTCATTATTCTAACCATATAACTTTGATATAATTTCTTAAAATACATTTTCAATAATTTACTTCATTTTACTTTAAATTTGTGTGAAAAATTTATTACTAATCTTTATTTTAATTTATGTAATCAAATATGTCATTGACATTGCTAAGTAAAATGTATCTGTGCCTGTTTGAGGATTTTTTTTAAATTTTACGCAAATGTATGTGGATCTTTTTTCGCGCAAGTTGTTCATATAGCACTCAAAATCGGATGACCAGCATTTTATTTGCTGTTACTACTATACTTTGGTGATAACCTTTGTAAGCGCATATAGACTCCGTAAACATTTTCAAAAACTTTAAATCTTCTGCTTTTGTTATTGGCTGTTCTTAACTAGGTATTTTTGTTAAGTAAAATGTTTTTTACTTTTGTTTTTCCACTCATTGTATTTCCGTTACAATTCCTACCGCAATTCACCGATGATTTCTAGCAGCTAGAATTCAGACATTCTCAAGTTCCCTCATCAGCAACTACATTACAATAATCCCTGGCACTATTTTTTCTTCTGGAATAATGCATCCGAATAATAACTGTGAGTAATCCTTCGAATGTCTTCCGGTTTCAAAGAAAATAAATTAACGGCGTAGTTGCAAAATAAAGAAATTACGGACTTTAAACTTAAGCATCCTTAATTAATTTTAATATTCAAAATTTAACACCACTGATAGCTTCAGATAGATTCAGCTTAGTCCTTGAATTATTTTATACCACCACAATAAATATCTAACAAAAACTAGATGCATTTTTACGTATGAACAGAATGGTGAACTTTGAAAAGAACGCTTCATGGAGGATTTATCCCTAAATATTTCAAACAATAAATTACCGCGTATTTAGCTCGAGGGGAACCCGTTTGGTGTGGATTTCTTTACTTGTGCCTAGCTGTGGGAAAAATTGACGGAAGATTATTTCATGGGTGCCGCAGATTAAACTGTACGTCGCTTTAGGCACAATGTGCTACCCACGCTGTCTACTTTCTGATGCTCGGGAAGAAAATGAAATTACTCCCTCCCAGAGTCCTAATTTAGGCGACCTAAATACCGTGTGTCCTTCTCTTCTTCATCTCCTCATTTCTCCCCTCCCGAGAGATTGAGGGTAGACGGGACTTAATAGTCTTAATCTTGTCCTGAACGAAGGCATTTATCTATTTTTTAACCGAAATCTTCTCTCCTAATTGCGTCCGTGGGTTTTCATTCGAGAAAATGTCGCAGAGGTCTCCAAAGAATTCCCAAGTACAACCTTTGTACGGGAAATGCGGAAACTATTTTCTAGTTGTCAGCTACCATTTTATAGGGAAGACCAAGTGATTACCTGAGAGGAGTAGTCAGTACAGCTTGGATTGATTTACTTGAATTAATTAGCTCAAGCATTTGCCGGACAAAACTTTGATCATGAACAGCAACAGTGAGTATCAAATATATGAAAAAAGGATGTGAGTATGCAGGTATAATCATGCCATCTGATCGACCTCTGAATAAATAAGCTGAAGAAATTAAAAATTGATAAATGAATTGACAAAATCAAAATTCTGCCAGTGAGTTAAATATGTGACTCGATTATTCCTTGTTAGAGCATACATAATTTATATTTGTAAATTTTGCATGAGTAATTCTCTTCCGCCTTTAATTAATAGATCGAATCAATGAGACGAAATGAGACGATATAATTTTGATGGCGCTATAATAACTCCATTGGACTACAATGTTTTTGCGTGCCTCACCTATGGCATATGATAGTAAAATATAACATGAACTGGTGGTAAATCTACTCCAAATAATGTGTTGGTGTGTTTAATAGGACTGAAAAATAAGAAACCCCCTGATTCTTCTAGCGGTTACTACACGTATTCTGTGACCATTATCACCAATCAGGGCATTAGAGGGACCTTATGTTTTACGACCATTTCTCTAACGCTTACTTTTTACGCAAAAATATATATTCTAACAACCATATTTCATAGAGCCAACTAAGATAGGGGTCAATAAAAGACTTAAAATAAGTCCTAGGTTTCTGTTTTATTAGTATTCGATCCACAGGTTTGGAATGGACTTGGAAAGTGATATATCAGCATATGTCCCGCAGATTAGCGCGTATATATATATATATATATATATATATATATAATGTGAAAGCCTGTTAAAAAATCAAGTGAAATTATTTGTGACATATTAATAATAATATAGTAATTATCAATAATAAATAATTATTATTTGTGAGAAGATAGATCCGGAGTTCTAGTTGCTGCTTTAACGGATGTAAACATTAATACATCTGCCATTATAATTATAAAATAGCGTCGCGAGCACCAAGAGAAAAATTGTTTTTTTTTCCTTACCACCGGCATGTGATTACAGAAAATATCACATGAGATGTGTTTGTGCTTGGTAGTTTCAATGAAATCGCGATAGTCACGCATAATCACCGTGAAGTGTGTTTATTATCCTTTTCATAGTTTGAATCTAGACCCATATGGCCTTAGTCTATTCCACAATTTGAAGATACACCTTTGTGAAAAATCATTATCTTTTACCCTGGGCAGCCGGTGCAAACGAACTGAGCGTGCAGAAACTTTCAACGACCGTCGCTGACGAAATACTGGAGTCAAATCAATGTCACTTGTACCACATATGCATTTCGTATTGGGCAATCGGTAAATACTTCCACAATAAACTATGCGAATGAAATGATGATCACTCTTTATCGAGCAACTTTCGTGTGTAGAGATAAGTGAACTGCACGGCATAGTAAGATGAGTGCTAAAGTGATCTATAGCACTCGTAGCATCCGCTATGTAGACGATAGAATCCTAGTTCGACTCAAAAAACACATTTTTCCCTCCTTCATTACAGAACTTCAAAATTCAAATGTTAAGTGAATCTTGTCACTCACCTTATTATTGTGCAACCTTATCAGAACATGTACTTTTTTACTTATGTAAGTTAATGTATTTAACTGTTTGTAACTCTTTATGTCTTGTAGGGCGATTTAATTGGAGGAACAAGAGTCGACTAAAGAGTTATTAAAGAAGCTACCATAAATGATTTTGTTGATAGTTCCGTAAAACATGTACTTTTACACCAAAATGAATCTAAACCAGATGCATCACATTAGTAAGGATATTTTTCCATTAACTTTGAATTAATTTTCCTTATTTCAGTGGAAGATAATTTCATCTCCAGCTGATAATAGTCGAATATTTGATCAGGTTATCAATGCATTCAGTTGTCCTCAATTATACGAATTTGTAGATAATTTACTGCTGAGCACATATTGGTGGCACAGAATCCCCTATGGGTGTATCCTTTTTACTGGTCATATTCCGGAAAAAAATAAGAGAAACGGCAATCAATGTCATAATCGGGGTTTTATTAATTAATTTTGTAATTGATGGGTTATTATGACCTCGTGAACTTTGTATCTTTCGACTCTTTGAATCGATTTCCATGGGTTATCCAGGCCATGGCACGTGTTAGCAAAAGATTTATAATCACCTTAAAATAAAAGTATTTCTAAGAGAAATGTCGGATACTTTGTCATAATGGGTCCACATTATACGCATGTCATTTTCCCTCAGGCATTGTTTTTCGATTAAAGAAGTCAATTTAATTTAGGTATTTATCAGCATTAGCTCTAATTTCAAAATATTTTGCGGATAATTATAGGTCAGTTTTGTGCGTAGAATACAGAGTTAATGACCAGCATCCGTGGGTGGGGGAATGGGAACTCGATTAGCTCCCCTACCTACAAAAGATATAGATCTCTGCACGGTGTGTACGTGGTTAATATAAACTTTAATTATTTCCATGTAAAAAATAATGAAGAATAATATTAAATCTTAGTTAATGGATGGTGGCAGTTTTGAATTCCATCTGTTATTATTTCGGCAGCGTCGATAAATTATTATTAACAGTTAAAAATCGTGAAATTTTTGAAAGTCATGCAAAGTTTCAATGAAAAATAATGTATTATAATCATCAATAAATAATTGATAACATTTTCTGGGCGAATTAAATATTTAAGCACATAATATATGCTTTCAGCGTTTAAACCAATATAATGGATCACTGGTGCACTCAAATGTCATCTGTAATTGTTTTAATGAACTCCATATATTATTACGAAACTAATCGAGTTAAATGAAAATTCGTAAAATTCTTGAAATTTATTGGGGTGTAAATTTGGTTGTAATCCGATTAATCCCTGTGGTATAACATAAAACGGTATGTTTTTCTCTGAAGGGCCGGCTTCTCCAGATAATTCCAAATAAAGAAGCAATGAAAGATTCAACATATATTCTATCATTGAAGCAATTGCTTTTACTGATATTCATTTGACATAGAGTTGCAGTTTGTAGTACCATGAAGTCTAAATGTTCATAAAGTTACAAACGTATCTGCATATACTTTATGACGTCAGTTATAAGTTCGAATCACGTATTGGTTTTTTTTTCTAGAAATACCGGAAATTATAAAATATGTTCGTTCTAATATAAATCTATTTTAAAACAAATAATCTTCAATATTTAAACGATGTTTCCGAACTTAAATTGAAAAAATATTTGCGTATTAGCTGTCCAAATACTTCTTTGAATTGGGCGCATAAAAGACTCATTTCAACACCTTCAAACTGTGAACACTATATTTATATTTGTCCTGAATATAATAATTTGATCATTCAGCTTGAATCGGATATCCATAGATTTTTACGCTTTATTTTCGGAAAGTTGATTGGTTTTTGTAACCACATATTTATCCGATATTTTCTTTTTTTCGCATTATTTACCCGCCGTAATAATTAATGTTTAAACGACAGATGTGCTATTGACAGAAACAAATTTCATTAAAATGTTTATTTTTATCTCATTAATCGAAATTATAAACAAAAATGGAATTTTATAAAGGAGAAATTCAAATTGCTCATTTGAACGATCACTCATAATCGTTTTCGTCAAGGCTGACACTTTCGCTTCACTTGAAATTTCCCATGCGTTAGGATACTTATATTTTGCTCATTCTAATGTAGATATGATTAAGCATGCTTAAGGGAGGCTATGTTAAAATAGTGTTTACAGTGCACTTAATAATCGCTAGGAGAGCATTAACTTTCCTCATAAGGGGAAATAATGGCTGTTTTTTCAATATGTCCGAGTAAAATAATGAATTTAAAAGGGTGTACGTAAAGCATATTATTTTAGGCCAAATTTTCAAAAGGTTGTTACTTGGGCTAGGCGTATACGAGTAAAATATGTAGAAATATGTTAGGATTTAAGTCCATGAATGTGTCTATATTTGTGCATAATTTTGGTAAATTATTTATTGTATTTTATTCAGATAGAGAAAAACGGAATGGTTGAAATCATTTTAAGTGGTAGTAGGAGTCTCGCTCATTTTGGAGTTGAAGGTATTTGGCAAGATAATTTTCGCCGTAACAGATAGTTGGTTAGTTAGGGGACAATTAGAAACTCGGGCAGTATAGGATGAGAGGAGAGGAACTTGGAATCGACAAAGGACTACTTTTGACCGAAAACGCCGAGGTCCGTCACACCCGAGAGAGCAAGTTGTGATTTCGAAGCTCTCTTCACAGAGCAACCAAGTTTGGATCAGAACACCACTGAACTATCCGCTCCATCCGGCATTTAAATCTGGGATCTTGGCATGCGTACTCCAACCAGCCAATTCAATCCCTTCACTCCACTTTCAAGTCACATGTTACTTCGGGTTTGCTCGTGACGGTTTTCCCCGCTTGCCTGGTGTTCGTAAACTTCTCCAAAGCGTACCTAATCTTCGTAGGAAAAAGACCGTCTTTGTAAAAATTTCAAATAGTTCCCACCTCTTTTCTTTTCCTGGGGGTTCGTCTCCAAAACTCGGATAAATTGAGAACTCCCTCCCTCCAGGAATAATGGAAGCGGTATGGAAAGGAACCAGTAGTGGATAGAAGAACAAATCTGGAAAACTTACCGACTTGAGTTTCCGCTTCTCCCCAGTCCTAGAATATATTTATTTAATCTTTAACCAAATGCCCTGAAGGAAAGCCAGAAATAGCCGGTTTGTCATATTTTAAAACCTATATCGCCTGTTAAACTTATGATCACATGGTAAACTATTGCGGGGGATAGAGGAAGATAATCGGTCGGTAAAACTCTAGATAAATGGCCACCTCTACATCTTTCTCTTAACATGCTTATGGTTCAAAACAAACAAACTTATTTAACTTTATTGCTATTAGGTTTCAAAACTCGCAGAAAGACGATCTACCGAAATATCTAAGCAGCTGTACATATTAGAAGACAGACAAACGAAAGAAAACCACAGTTAGCGACAACGGAAAGATTAGATAAAGGAAAGAGTAATAAAGGAATTTTCATCGGTATAGTAACCCTTTTGAAAACTACAGCAGGTTAGTCTTTTCGGGAAGTAGTCATTCAATTGTCCATGAGGGGGAATGTTAATTTTGGAAAGAGCTATTTGGCACTTAGACCTTTTCTAACGAGTCTTTGTGTTAAGCTACATTTAATCTGTCTGCCACATAAGCCCCAATGTACTGAGGACGCTCATTCTACTACCTTCCGGGTCAAACGTTGCTTGATTTCGGTATACTAACGGGAGAGGTCAACAGCGTGGCACACACTTCTAAAAATCACGCACGCACTTCGTTTTTATATTTTGTTGATTAAAATTTGACAAAATGGGCTGCGACGGTGGGAGCAGGAAAACTAATCTAGTAAAGTCTGGGGATAAGGGGTCTGTTAAATAATGGAAGCCTTTGCCACGGTTAATAGTTTAACCATTGAATTAAAAATCAAATGGGGAAATAAAATGTACCACAGACTACAGATGACGGGAGGGCGAACGGGTAGTTGTGGCCTTCGGTTGCGTTCTTCCTAAGGCAGTAGTGTGTATATGGATAAAAGCCTGCAAACTCGGTCGAGATTCATACCCTTAGTTTAAAGCATGCCACCACCCCATCTCCACTATGCTGAGAAGGGGAATTGCAGCCGCTCCCAGCGAGAAGGGCTCAATCTCGTGCGCCAGTATGAGCACATACAGCCGGTATACCCGTCACATGCTAGACCGGGGCGCATCAGACCAGCGCCTACACAGGCGAAAGCCTTCAGAAGACTATGTGGTGGCTATAAGAGCTGGTAGGGAGAGGATATCTTTTTAGTGGTTGCTACTTACTAGTCATGAGTAGTGAAAGATTTAGGTGGAGAGAAACCAGGCGTTGGCGTTACCCTACTCTTATCAATAAGCGCCGAAGGGATCCGCATTTTAACTTCCAATCCGACGGACGACGTACTCAATTAAAGTGCTCTCCGCAAAGCACCTTAAGTAAGGATCAGGATACCGCTGAAGAAGGTCATACGTGTCCAGAATTCGGGCCCTCTGGGTAAGAAGCCCGGACGTTAGTCAACACACCATCTCAATCCCCTTACTTGTTATGATAAGGATTGACAGGATAAAATAAACCTTTACGTATTACGTTGAAGATGAAATATAAATAATGCATCCAGAAAATTGAAATAGGAATATTTGCCTCAAGTTTGAAGTCAGGTGAATTCCAATAGCGAGATAGAAAGAATGCAGCAATTCGGTCTACTATCCCGATCAAGGCAAATGATTTTCATACCCTGCAATCGGTGCATTGCAATGCATATTAGCGGATGACTCCGTCGGAAGGTTAATAGTTTCTGCAGTTTCTTGCAATACGATAAGAAACTTAGAAAGCTTAACATTAACCTGTGCTATGTTACTGACGTCCTCTCGCTGTCAAGCCCTGACTTCTCCCCGTTGATGCTCACCAGCTGACCGAAATAATGTTAATAGAGCTTTCTAATTTTCTTACTATTGGCTAAAGGAATTAACCTTAAATCACATTTACAGCCAACATCTCTAACGTCTCCTCTATTTCGCTACAATGATTGAGGAAAGTAGCCTAATTGATATCTGGAAGCAATTTCCGGTCGCATGAAATACAGCCGCAAACGCTTTTTTGTATATATATATATTTTTTTTTGTATATATATATATATATATATATATATATATATATATATATATAAATGCTGTTCTATTTCTATTCCCGGAAATGTAACAAAAACTTTTTAATTATTTAATATGCTTTATCTGATAAACAACAACCAAATACACATTTTTTTTCAACATCTTCAAAAATAACCAATTCAGATTCATATTTCGCAGAACCGCGGTAGGAAGCACTTCACACACGGCTTTCACACGAACTGATTTTTATTCCACAAATAAACGTATCTTTCCAATTATAACTTCCTCTCAGTCAAACCAGTTTCATCTCCCCTATGCCCTTTATGCTTTTGCCTTTATCGTAAAGAGAAAATCATTTCCAATAGTGTCGATAAAAGCTATAGTGTTTCTATTCAAGTTATTTATAATATACTTGCTTGAATACTTCTCATACGGTTCAAAAATTCCTATTAAAGGTAACGTGGAAGAAATATTTGCTGGTAGATTTTAATGATAATCTAAAGCATTATTAATTGTTATTTCCAACGGGCACCTTTGAAAATGTTAATCTGAGCTGCACGGCATCGTCAGTATTGGAAAGGTGGGTCAATATTAGTTGGATATGCCGTATATCTGGCAAAAATAGTACAACGAATATGCGTGAACTTTATTTGAGAAAACTTCAGCGTTTCAAAAGCAACTATTCTTAAATGATGTATACTTCTAGTTTTTCTGATCAACAGAACTTTATATTTGAACTGTGGAACGCACTTTCCTTTTTTTACGGAAATGAACAATTTTTATTCAAATAGAATCTGAATATATAAAAAAACTCTCGAGTAGGTTTCATCAACAGTTGATGCAACAATGTGATGCCAGGTTTACTTCGAAAATATGTATGTTACATGCATACCTTGGACTAGCACCTGTGCTCCTATTCACTCTAAAAAGGATAATTATTTATTGATTCATCCTCGTCTTGGAAACACTGAATTTTTGCAATAATGCTCCTATCGTTCCCAAGTTAATCTCTAGGACTGAATGTGAACGTTTATTCTGGAATATTCAATCATTTTTTTATATTTTTAGCTGATTTAACACAGTAAAAGCCTAAAAAGATATTTTGCAGTGAATATTTTTAGGCGTCATATCGTGTACCGGTTATATGGTGATAAAATTATAAATCAAATTAGACACCCCCCTATCCTCTTGTTTTTCGTGCATTTAAAATTCGTTTTCACGCTTGGCTGTCATCATAAGGTACACCAGGTAGTTTCCGCTAATTTTAAGTGCGTGCGTGTGTGTATATATATATATATATATATATATATATATATAATATATATATATATATATATATATATATATGTATATATATACACAATATTAAGTGTGTGTATATATATATATATATATAGATATATATATATATATATATGTATATATATACACAATATTAAGTGTGTATATAAATATATATATAAATGTACTCAGAGATGAAGAGGGACCTGATGTAGAGTGGGATGTTGTGTTTTGCTTGGGGCCACAAATTGTTGAATTAGTAATTTGTCCATCCAAAAACCTGCCTTAACCGGTAGATTACCTAATAATAATAATATATGTGTATTTATATACATATATATATATATATATATATATATATATATATATATATATAATGATGAAAGATAGGACGAAAAGAAGAAAAGGAAGGCCTCCATTTTTGGATGTTTTTCTCATATCCACTTAAGGATTTGAGAGATATACTATACATCCCATTTTGTCCGCCCAGCTATCCGTACTCTCACCTTGCTCCGCTTCCTCCCTCTATTTCCTCCTCTCTTCCCTTACCTCTGTCTACCTATGGGCATTGAATATATATAAGTAAATGCAAAACGACAGTAATGAACATGAAGTAAAACTGAGGAAAAGTGGATTGAGAGAAGTGGTTGTGATTCAGAGAAGATCTTGTGAGTGGTTGCGGAGACAGATGTTGAAGATCAGTCGAAAAGACAAGTGAAATGAAGAAATTTTATAAAAGATCAAAGAAATGAGACCTCGTTTGGAGGAAATTAGAAAGAAAAGGTTGATTTGTAAGGTTTTAAATTAAAAAAAACGGTTGTAAACAGTTAATGATTAGCGGTGGAAGGAGAGAAGAAGAATCAAGGTACCGTATGAATGAGAAGAAAAACTCACTATAGTGAAATGAAGAGAAATGCAGAGCAGGCAACGGAAAAGAAGCCTGCCAACGATTGCTGAACTTGCTTTCCAAGCAGTATGGAAAAAATCAATGATTAATAATTCTTATAACTCTTAAAACAATGAGGAGAATAATGGACTATTAATGCGATTCTATGAAAGGTTTTCTGAATTTAATTTCAAATTATTTACTGAAAATCATATATTCACTCTAGTATTTCATTTTAAATTTTATGGATATGATATTTGGTTAATTCGGTGTGTATTTTCATGTGTAATATTTTCAATTTAAGGAGTAAAGAAGTAAAATCCCATTCATTTGCAATGATTTTGATTACTAGGTGATAAAGAGCAAAAATACGAAATTTGGGTGAAGTAGAGACTAATAAAATCTCTGTCGTACATGAGTAAATTTGTAAGTTATTATAGAGTGTTTAATTCAAAGATTTAACATCGAGTTATGTTACTCTTTAAGTGCGATATTTGTGTCAACTCTGCATCAATATTATCTCACGTACATTTCCCCTGAGCACGAGCGAAATCTGAGACAACATATAATCTGGAATTTTCGAAAATCTGGTTCGTGCTCGATGCCACGTATTCCGGATTTATGAGTTCATACTGAGCCAGCCAGGTATTAAGACGATCGTGAAAAAGCTGGAGAAAATTACTTTGGCGAAAGAAGGTAAGCTAAAACTAATGGTTACCAAAGGGTCCTCGTCAAAAAGGTGGCATACATATTCTTCCGATATTCAAAATATTTTGAGTGAGTGTTAATTGCGGATATCTTAGCTAAACCAAGAAGAAGCGGAGTTTTGTCTGGAGAAGTCTTGGGTTTTTACGATAGTAGAGCAACCAAAAAGACGTCGATTTCTTCCCGCTAGAAGATATTCGTCATGAAAAAAAACTTTTACCATGGAAGAGAGAATAGAGGTTGCTGTCTGAAATTCTTTAGTGCTTCTAACGGTGGCGGATGTGTTTCAACGTGCATGTTTGTTTACAGCGACATGGTGGTAAAGAATGAAATATTGTTACCTAGGCTACGCGATACTTAACACGGAGTGCTAATCAAACCACGGTCTTCTCCAGTTGGGAGTGGCCCACGAAATATAAAATGGAGAGCTGGAGGTTTTAGGTTGGGGGAAGATGTGGGGAGAGGGGTTGAGACGCGTAAGACGTGGGCAGCGGAAGTGGATGGAGTGAGGGACTCGACGCCAGGAGCAGTGGGAAGGAGCATCTTGAGCTCCTGCAAGTTCATATAACTGCTCGGCTAGAGACAGCCTGTGTCTCTTCCCCGCTAATAAAGTTTGTCCTTCAAGGAGCTCTCCTAGTCGTAGCTATTTCTCTCTATCTCTCTCTTCAGGGCCATTCTATTCCTCACTCTTTCTCTAATGATTCCTTTGGTATCTTTTCATCTTTCTTCTCCTTATATCATTTCTTAGTTTCCTTGCTCCTTTCTCTCTGCACTGTCCCAACTTACGTCCATCACTGCGACTATCTCTGATCAACTTCCATATCTTCATTTCAACTTTTGGCTCGTCTATTCTTGCCCTCCGTTACTCAGAAAACCTAAGAAATTCACCGATTTATAAAAAAGTGGATGCTTTGTAGTTATAAATGTTGTTTGCATCAAAACCTCTATCCCCTATTATGAAATATGGCAGAAAATGAGAAAATAAATTGTAAGAAAATTTACGCAATGCATATTACATCCTGAGGTGTGATAAGAATGGGAATTAGTCACCTACTCTCTTTTTGCTACCCTATGGCAGCCCTGATACTAATATCATTTTTTTATGTACGCAGTTGCGAATAATTAGTTGGCGTAAAGCAAAATAGAGCACTAAAATGCATTTTGCCATTTTATGAAATGTATGGTTATAAGAGTCCATCCAACACATAAATGTTAAATTATGCAAGTATTTATTTATTTTATTTACTGACTAACTAACTAACTAACTAAGGAATACCCTTTTACCAAAAGAAAGGCAAAAACGTAGATTAGGTCCACAATTAGAAAAAATGTACATACGGGCATAATTTACATGATGCAAAGATGCAACTCGTTATTGAGAATTTAAATGTTTTTTATAATTAAACAAGACTCTTTATTTGCAATGCATGAAAGATATTTTCAGATAATATACAGGTACGTATGCATAACTATTGATATTAATTAAATTAGACAAAATATCAATATCAAAAAATATTTCAAATTAAACCTTGGAAACGGAAGATATGAAATATAGTATTTGTATTAGGGCTGATGATAGTATAAAATTATAAATGTTAGTAGTAGTAATTAAATGAACCTTATGGTATTGGTAAAATTTATCCATCGTGCATTACAGCCTATTGACGTGTATAGATGTCCTCAGAGCAATAATTAACTTTCTTTCATTCTCCGAGTATTCTTAATAACATTTAATGGATTCAAGTGAGAATGAAAATAGGTCAATTTAATCTCAACTGTCGACATCTCTCGTAATCTGGCTTATGGACGAAAAGTAAATGTATTTTTTTGTTTCGGAATGCGTTTGTCCTTTATGTGTTTTTCTCCTCTATTTGAATTATATCTATATATTTGAATTATGCCTATAATTCACCGCTGGTCCCCCTCTGTCCTTCATTTTACATATCGAATATTTTCCTTCATATTTCATTTGAGTCCCCGAAATAATTGGGTCGCAAATTCTCGTGATATTCACGTATTTGATAAGTTTTCGCCGGAATAATCGGGTCACAAATTCTTGTAATCTTCGCATATTTGATATGTTTTCGCAATATCAACGTACATGCATATAAAAATGAAGTATGACGACCGTGGAACAAGTTATCTTTCTGTTTCTTCTGCCTTGGATGTTTCTGACAAACTATATATTTTTATTATTTCAATGGAGAAGCGCATGACATTCATATTCTGCCTTTTGAACTATTTGAAATATATGTATCTGCCTACCACGTAACGATATCGTCTTTCATTTAGATGATTGAATTGCTCTTCCTAGTTTCGGACATGCAATTTTCCCCTCTGTCTTTATACGAGTATGTGTTCCATTTTCCCTTTCATGCTATTAAAATTCACCCACTGTTTGCCGATTTCCAACGAGAATGGTAATACGTTTCCAGTTTAAGTTTCATTGTACGTCATTAATACTGATGCTTGGGAAAATTTGATGCGACCCGCAGATACCGATAATATTTAAGTTTTTATCACTGAAACGCAGTTTACCAATTTCACCCGCACCCTTACGTCTTAGGGATTTTAAAGTCTGTGTTTCCTTTTTCTTTCCAAAGCACTAATATTTCTCTGAACTTTTGTCTAAAAAAGATATTTCCATTGGCCGTATTAGAGATTATGTTTCGAAAACTAGGTGAGGATATATTCTCTCTTCAGTCTTGACTCAATCCCATGTGTGTTTATAGAGTTGCTTCAACTTCCTTTTATATAAAATCTTTCGAGGAATGACAACCTCTAGAAATAGATTACCATATCCAAATTCATGCGCTTGCGTATCCGTTGTTAAAAGTTACTTTTCGGAATTGTTTTATTCATTGATTCGTAAATTTACATAATACTCTTGGTATTCCCGTTGGCTTCGCACACACGCATTATCTGATTGCCGCACAACGACGCCGTCTTCATTAGTCATAATATAATAAATATTCGGGTAACGGGCAATAAAATTGAAGCATTTCAGTTTGTAAAGTAGGACTTGAGAAACCATGGAAAACTCCCAAGTAAAATATAACGTATCTTTGAAGATGAACAGAATGCCTTAATGCGACGCAAACATTTGAGATTAGAAGGCTACTATGAAATTTGGACGCGTAGAAATTTTTTTTCCGAAGTCGTCCTGGATTGCATTGACCTCATAGTTTCCACGTGGCCATGCGTGATTGAGACCACGTAGTCTCCTCAGCTCAGTCCACTGGAGGAAATCGACTCCTAAAATAAGGCAGTGTATCTCGGGGTGGAATTCATCGTAAGAGGATAACTACTTATTTTTGTCGTTTATATGCTATGATCCATGTTTTCCATCGCAAGCTGAGTTCACTTCTGCCCCGTGCGTTACTTCCTTTCAATAATTTCTTCGTGGAAACCATATGTAGGCTACCAGCGACTCCCCACTTCCAGCTCTCCCCGTTTCGTAACTCCCACAATCAGGTCGTGGAAGCTCACATGCTTCCCACAAATCTGTTTTGCTGAAGCCGGCCAACAAAAAAAAAAATATATATATATACATCAATTCATCCATTCCTAGTAAATATAGGGGATATGGTGAAAGAGGTGTATTGGATGCCTTTACCCTTGTGGAGGTTAAGTTGTTTATTTATTTAGATACACAAACAAGGGAATTATTGAGACGATCCGATGTCAAAGCAATAAGCTGCCGAGTTCATGGAAAACGGATGATAAACTCTCATCTTACCCACGACTACCCATTGCATGCAAAGGTTTCAACAGTATCAATATTCTCGGCAAAGAAAATCATTGTTTAAGTGTAATCAATTTCTGCCAGTATGTCATAAGCTTTCCGTGAATTATGTATCAAAAACGCATACATTTCCTGTAATAAGCCCTTACCACTTGCTGCATTTATTTTTACCAGCTGGCATTCCATTATTTTGTATGATATTCTTACTCCCATGATTAATTAATTAAAGGTTAATTTGAAATATTATAAGAAGAAGTGTTCACAAAAGTTGAAATGGGTTATCTTTAGTGTTATGTTTAATTTCATCCTTTGCTTTGGTGACAACAGTTTACATTGCATTCCAATATTTAAGAAATATTTGTTTTAAATAGGTAATTTTACTCATTGAATATTACGAGCATATTAAATGCTTTTCCCTCCTGTTTGGGCCAGGACATCCGAGGCTCGGTGTTCCTATTAGTCCAGATTAGACGATAGTCTAAATCAGTAACATTTATTGTATAGTTAAAGAGAAATGCGCTGCTCTGCCGATTCTTCCTAAGCCCACGATGATTTAAAAACTGAACATCTCAATCCCTGCTGGTTGCGACCGGGATTTCATTGAAGAAAGTTAACATGGGTGGTCTGAAAAGTTTCCGACCTACAAAGATACAAGACATTTTTCTGAAATGTTTGAGGTCGTATTTCATTTAAGAGAGACATATATTAAAGCCCATTTTTATATTATTAGCAACCAAATATTGATGCCCTATCCCAAATGCCTACTTTATATTTGTATTTTTGATAGGTTTTTTTATTATCCAACATTCTAAATGGTTGCAATAACGCACACGGATGAAGAAAAAATTAGATAAATATTTTTATTTCAACAACTTCGAAATAAGTTGTATCTTGTATTTGATGCGGCGTAATTCTTTGTAGTTAAACACTTAAAATCATGAGTCGCCATTCATGTAAACTTTAGGAAATAAATAAATGCATAAAACCTGCAAAAAACCCCTGCGATATTTACTTAATCCAGGCTTATCATGAAAATATAAGTTTTGCAAATATCTTAGTTGAGTTACTTCATATTGATATTTTTAGAAGTTTTTGGGAAAAACTATTAACCACGTTGTTTCACACGTATGAAAAATTTTTCAAAACCATGGTTTCATCACAGTAGTGCCACAATTGGTGAGACCTTCAGATCATGCAAAATACGTTGAAGATTTATTATGCATATATGACCTAAGAGTGGGTAACAATTCTTCCTCTTCAATAGTAATCATGTTTTCGCAGTGGCATAGTGATATACCATACTTTTTGCTTTATCATATGAGCATTCACATTGAAGAAAATCTAATATACCGCAAACAACCGAGGCACAGCATTGGTCTGAGGGCGGCAAGTTGAAGATCTCCGATCTAAAACCATACTACGACTTTGTATGTCTAGTTAGTTGGGAAGCCCAATAGGCAATGTGGGAGAGGCATAAGTGTAAATGGGCACTGGAACTGGGCCATAGCTTGACTCTTGATAATGGCCTCATTCATCTTGTGGCGATGCAAAATATGCAAGAATGGGCAACGTATTTTATAGTCGCAATCATATTATGTTGTTAAAGTTAAATACTTGGATATTCTTTCTAACTTTTTGCCGATGATTTGCGCTAAGAGTTATATATTTTACATTAATTATTATAAAATTTTACTTCTCAAAGTGGTCAGTGGCCGAATTAAGGACGTTCGATTACGGGTATTTGAATTTAAAATAGTTAATTTGAAATATATATATATATATATATATATATATATATATATATATATATATATATATATTAAAGCATAGGGTCGCGGTAGTCCAGTGGGTAGAGCGTTGGACTGCTGACCGGAGGGTCCCGGATCAATTCCCGGGTTCGATTCCTGGGTTCGATTCCCGGGCAAGGCACTCTGGGCACCTGCAGCTCCACCCAAGCTGAAGTGATTTTTTCGGGTACCAGGTCTTCCTGGGAAACCATAACCGGTACAGGGAAAGGAACTGGCCCCCCTACCCTGATGTGTGAATTTTCACACGCCGTATAGGGCTTAGTACTGGGCGATCTCTATCATCACCTACTAAACCGACCTTCGGGTTGATTACTGTGTTTTTTTTATCAAAAAATATTTCAAATTAAACCTTGGAAACGGAAGATATGAAATATAGTATTTGTATTAGGGCTGATGATAGTATAAAATTATAAATGTTAGTAGTAGTAATTAAATGAACCTTATGGTATTGGTAAAATTTACCCATCGTGCATTACAGCCTATTGACGTGTATAGATGTCCTCAGAGCAATAATTAACTTTCTTTCATTCTCCGAGTATTCTTAATAACATTTAATGGATTCAAGTGAGAATGAAAATAGGTCAATTTAATCTCAACTGTCGACATCTCTCGTAATCTGGCTTATGGACGAAAAGTAAATGTATTTTTTTGCATGATATCTAATTTCAAAAAGTGCCTTGTAGCTTCTGCCATGTGAAGGTACTCTGAAAAATATTACTCTTAAGATCTCTAAGGGATCAATTTTGATATGGAGTAATTTATAAAGAAAAGTTGTATTAATAACTTTTCTACGTTTGTGCAAGAAGAGAAGTTTTATTATTGGTAAAATATAATGATAGCTATGAAGATATTTGTGAAAATTTAATTTGAATGTAATTTTGTGAACAAAGTTTCTTTGAAAATGGAAGATGTGGAGCTATTGGCTGTTAAAGAAATAATCTCAAGGAAGAAGATCCTAAGGCCAATAAAAATAATTACGAAGAACTCCTATACCAAAGTCCACTTGACTTTGGACGGTGCCTGTGCACATTCCTCTTCTTAGTTCAAGTGCCCTATTTGATTTTCTCCCCGTTGATGGTCACCTGTGTGACCGAAATACCGGTATAGGAGTTCTTCGTAATTATTTTTATTGGCCTTAGGATCTTCTTCCTTGAAAGTTTCTTTGAACACGTTCAATTGTATGAATATGGAGTTTGTATAAAGGCAAACAGAAGAGTAGTATACGTAGAGTGTCCTAACTAATGAGATGAACATAGCTTTAAATGGTTCTCTTTGATTAGTTTTAACAGTAACGGAAAATAGATCTAAACGATTCGTATGCTGTCCTGTAGATTGAGCATAGTTAAATTATTGATCTAACCGTGAGTCATATATAAATACTAGGTCTTTCATATTTGTTAGCAGGGCCATAGAACAATTGCATTGACTATGTTCATAATGCTGTGGATTTCTTTTCTGGCTGAATATAGGGAATTGCATTTTTAAATTGAAATTAGTTAGTTATACTCATCCCGGGTTTTAAACCAAAAAAGGCAGTTTTACAAAGCTGGGTGATCATCAATGGATTGACCTGTTAAAAACATTTTTTATTCATCTGCATACAAAAGAAAAGGGTCCAATGCCATTATAATACTATTTATAAATAAGTTAAATATTAGTTGGCCCAGATGGGGTCCGTGTGGAACGCCTGATGATGGATTTAAATATTTACTTTTAGATGCATTAATATTTACTAAAACGTCTCTTTTGGACAAATAACTTTCAATCCATTCAAGTGAGGTATTACTCAAGCCCAAATTTCTAAGAAAAAACTCGAGACTAACAGTTTCAAAAGCCTTATTGAAGTCGGTATTTAATCCCAATATGGTTTGAATGGAAAAAATAATTAATTTATGGTACAATGAATTCATTAACAACTACATATTAAATTAGTTATTCTTAATCATGCTTTAAAATCTATAAACCTATCTATCAACTCTTGCTGCTAAACCTCTTTGCTTAAAAAACAAGAATATTGGAGAGCGTCAACAATTGCAGTGCTACGGTGTTCATTTCAAAAAAATCTGTATTATTTACCCAAGTTATGTCATTTTTCGGGTACCATATCTTCCTGGGAAACCATAACCGGCACAGGGAAAGGAATTGCCCCCCCTACCCTGATGTGTGAATGTCACACGCAGTCGGGCTTAGTACTGGGTGAACTCTACCGTCACCTACTAAACCGACCTTTGGGTTGATTACTGTGCCATCCGCCCAAATTTGCTTGGTTCATCCAAAAAAATAACCCAAAAATATGCAGTTGGATTACAGAGATTATCCCTGGTTAACTAATTTTGCTAGATGAAATAGTTTCAAATTTGTGATGTATTTATTTGTTCTTTTATCATATCCTACATCTACGTGCAAACGCATTTCGCCAGTGTGTTATGATTTAAGAGGGGTGAATGGATGATGATTCAGGTGGAATAATTTAAGGCATATATTGTTATAATCCGTTGCCTCTCAGGTTTATTATGGAATAATTTGCATTAGAGATTATCCGAAATATTATCTAAAGTTAACATTCAGAGAGCGATGTCAATTCAATAAAACTGCTACACATGGGCATAACTTTAACTAGTCTTAAAGGAAATATTAAGTAGAATTGGAAAAATTCTTGTGAATTGTTAATAATTTCATTTAAAATGTTGACAATTAACACAAAAGTTACAAAATAGTGAAATTACCCCCTGATATGAGTGTATTCAGTTGGGTTGAGTTTAAAAAGATTTTCATCATTTGTTGGAATCACGAAAATTCTGTATAGTTCAGACTATTATTTTCACATGCACATAAAATTATAACAGTTACAGTTTAATCCAATCTCGTACATATTCGGGTACACGTGAAAACATACGAAATGGGTACATCACCTAGGAAAGGGTAAAAATGTTTTCAGGCATCTCAAAAGTTGTACGTACATATTACATTCGAAATACAGCTGTCAATATATTTTTCCACAAGCGCAATGCTTTCCTCTAGAATACGCATCGAGAAAGCAAGTGATCACCTACGTTCGACGGTTGATTCTCCGCATGGTACAGCATTGAGCGTCAAATGCAGTTGAAACTAGTTGTGCCCGTGTAGAAATAAAAGTTGAACAAGCGCACCATGGAGAAAAAGTGGCATTTCCGCAGGGAAGTGCTGAGGAAGGATGGAAGAGAGAGGGAGGTGTTTGGATGGGCGCTCTTCTTCCCCTGGTCTCATCCGAATGCCCACTTCACTCATCCGTCTGGTATCCGCGGGGCGGCGCTGTCGACGTGCCGCCGAGCATCGACGACGTCGCCGCTGATATGAGGCAGGGAAAGGGGCCCCGTGTTCAGGGTTTTCAAGTTTTCAACTCACGGCTCCGGGGGAGGAGAGAAAGGGGCAGAAAGCTTTCCATAAAGTGAAGTTTCCCGCAACGTAGATAGAGAGTGGGGCGGGAGAGAGGTGGAGGCGGTCGTATTCCTGGGCAAGGCGCGGGAGGAAGGAGGCGGGCGGCTGTGAGATGGGGAAGGGAGGGAGGAGTCGATGGGCGAGGCGGCCGGGATGGGAAAATCACCAAGATGTCTCGGGAAAGGGAAAGTTTCATCGGGTTTTATTTTTCCTCACAAAAATTCTGAAGGCTTTGCCACACGACGCTCGGAGTCAACCGGCGACGGGAAGGAATTGCGCTAGGCTCGGAAATGGGACAGAACCACGTGAAGGCTTGATGTTTGAAAAGTTTCTGGGACAATAATTCGAACACCACTTTCGTCTATTTTGTTTAACCAGTACACAAACACTATATGGGTTCATAATAAAAATTAAGTCGTTTTTTACTCGGTGATTCGAGTTCACTCACGTAGGTGGGCGAACGTACGTATATATGTCCAGTGCGTACGGGTCTTACGTAGATACCTTGCAAGTGTTACAATCGTAGATAAAATAGATCGGATTACAATTGGATGTGTCAAAAAATTCCAATTCCAGGGATGGGAAATTATAAGCTGGGGCAAAGCTTTGAATACGAAGTACGTTCGTTTTAAAACGTGAGACCTGGTTTAAAGATACATTGGGGTAAGAGAGTAGCGATTCGTTCGAAGGAGGTATATCTTAGATCCGAGGAATATTGATAAAATTGTGTATGAATGAAAACTAAAGAGAATCAACTAAAACGGTTAAGATGGACTGGATGGAGAAGTTAGTCAAGAATTGGCTATTTAAAACTTTACTAAAGATCTATGGAGGAGAGAACAACTCTTGAACATCTTTTACTCTGAGACTTCTCAATTAAGTATATATACTACGTGGTATATTATGTGACAAATGATGCAGTTTTTTTTAATGAAAATTCAATTCACATTCGTAAATTTAGCACTGTTGTTTCAAAATTTTTAGGTTTCATTCGAGGTTTAAAAGGGCATTTTACACTCATATATGCCGTTAAGATATGATGAGATAATGAAAACATGATATATATATATATATATATATATATATATATATATATATATATACTCCTTTATCAAGCTTTTTTTTCACAGCGATATAATGCGTAGATAAAACGGCACAATATGGGAACCCAATCAGTACAAAGAGAATACATTCCAGCACTTAACTTTTTGAAAATTAAAATTCTCGTTCGTACATTACTCGTAATCAAGAGGAGACTAAGGTAATTACTTAAATTACTATCGAAACCTTTACGTTTACCAGTGATTTCTTTCCCGAGCAGTCCCCATTGGCCCAAAGTAAGTGAAATAAATTTTTTTTTTGTTGTCTCAGGCGTAACTTTGTGGAATTTGCATAACATATTGAAATGTAATGAAATAATTGACTTTGTAATTCCACACACTTTTTGTGTGTGGAATTACAAAGTCAATTATTTCATTACATTTCAATAAGTGAAATAAATGATGGTTCCCTAGCCAACTCAACAAACTCTCTAAAATATAAGTTATAAAATCAGAGTATGACGGGAATGTATGCCATTTTTGGCATTCTAACATTGAAAATTGATTTTACATTGCAGCACGCACTTCAGCGGTAGAGTTTACAGAATGTACGTGATGGTATCAGACTTGAATTCGTAGAAATTCATGTCCGAATAAAAGGAGAATACTAAGTGATTTCCAGGAAACCTTTTATTTAGTAGAAATAGTTGCAACGCCTGACCAGAGGATGACGCCTATACGTTGAAACTAGTTGCACCTAATAAAAAGGTTTTGTGGAAAATGAGTAGCATTCTTCTTTCTTTATACAATGTATACGGCCATAGAATATTACGTTAAAATAAGTGAAAGAATCATTATGGGGTAGAATGAATAACTAGATATTCTGAAAAACCAGGACCAAATCATGGATGGTTTTAGTGCATTATATTATTTACAGACTCAATTTCTTAATATTAATTTAATAAAATATCAAATAAATAGTACGAGATAGTGAAATTAGCGCGTGCTCCTGGTCTCACTCTTTCCAGTATTACGTCCATTTGCTTTAAAATATTCTGTTCCACCATTTCTATGGAATTATTAACAAGGCCATTGTTTAGGGGTAATATATTTGAAAAAAATTTTTAATTTGAAATATGTCGATCAAATTCCTTCAAATTATTTATATTTAATATAGGTACCGCATTGGCGACAAAAAGTGAACTCCCTACACATAAATAATTACACAATACTGTTCATTATTCTTGCTATTGATTCAAACATCCCTGCTACTGCAAATTGTTTTGTTTATAGCGGAACCGACCTGCAAAGTGTTATGCGTGATATGGTGTTAATTTTATTTCGCTGTTTGAACCTAATTAATGGGAGTTTGGACCGACGAAAAGCTTCAAGATAATGCTCAAAGTAAAAATTACCCTTTTTTCTATTCATTAAAATTTATTGCTGCAAATATCAAATGTGGATTAAGTGAGCCTAGAAAGGCCTTGAAGAATCTTTGTTGAAGAATAAGTTTCGTTTGTTGTTCATTGAATAGTCGAATGCACACATATACTGAGGAAAATTTTATGTAAATAAGATGGTATGTTAATAATAAGGGTCGCGGTAGTCCAGGGGTAAAGTGTTGGCGAATATATATATATATATATATATATATAAAATATCTTCGAAATGGAACGCTCTTCGGCGACGCACAAATATATAAAAACACAGATGTAGATTTTTAGAATATAGAAACACAAAGAAAGGACACTCACAATTTGTTATTTGACGTTTCGACAGCACGGCTGTCGTCTTCAGAATGGCGTTCTCGGGGAAGAGCGGAGACGATGTGCGGGGGAAAGATGTGGGGGGGTATATATATATATATATATATATATATATATATATATATATATATATATATATATATATATATATAATTATGTGGGTCGCGGTATTCCAGGGGGTAGAGCGTGGGACTACTGACTGGAGGTCCCGGGATCGATTCTCGGGCAAGCCTCTCTGGGTACCTGCAGCCGCACCCAAGTTATGTGATTTTTCGGGTGCCATATCTTCCTGGAAAACCATAACCGGCGCAGGTAAAGGAACTGCTCCTCCCCCCTACCCTGATGGGTGGATGTCGCAAGCCGTCAGGCTTGGTACTGGGCGAACTCTACCATCATCTACCAAACCGACCTTTCAGTTGATTACTGTGTTTATGGTTTTATGGTTAAACTTAACGGTAAAATCCATTTAGTTAGAGAATTCTTACAGAGAAAGTTCTTGAATGGGTTTCTCTGTACAAATAATTAACGGAGGGAAAGCGGAAAACATGATAGCATGATGTTATAACCTTATAATGGTTAGATGTTTCACCTTAGAAAGGCACACGATGATTCTAGCTCTTCCAAGTTAAAATTGATTCACAATTGTTGTAGATCAAAAGCCTTTAATTAATTTTGAAAAGTATTTTTATTTTAATTTCATTAATTCGATATTTCACGAGTGTGCAATAGGACGAAATCAGTCAGTAGTTCAAATAGTGCGCTTAACATTTTTTAAAGATTAAGTTCTTTAGACAATTGCTTTCCCACTCAAATAATCTCTTTACACTAAAAAAGTATTTTGATTTACCAGTGCTCTCCTCTCTGCAGCAGTATGAACGCCTTCTTAGTTTTCGGAGTTAAATTTTCATTTTCCCTCCTCTCTCTCTTTATTGTTTCTTCAGTTTATGGCACTCTTAATCCTCACGATAGGAAAAACTCTTTCTTTAGCACTACTCTCGCAAATCATATCTCAATGCCGTCTTCATTACATTGAATTAATTATCTTTGAACAATTATTTCGCTGGTTGTTGAATTTCTCACATCCCTTTTGATCTGCCAGTATTCTTCAAGACTTCAAAGATTTATTACGGCAAATGCTTATTAATAAGCACTCAGCTGGTGGGTAAGAGTCAATAAGAGGAGCAATAATCATTTCCCCGAATGTATTTCGTTTGATCACATACTATTTTATTTTATTATCTCAGATTCATAGTAAAATGAGCTTATGTTATATTTTTTGAATGAGGAAATACGCCACCCGCTTGGCGTGAAAATGACAGCAAATAATGAATAGAATGCATTAAAACGCGATATTTTATCGGCTAAAAACGGCGGTTTGTATTTCGTAGTTCCTCCAAGTCAATATCAGGAAAGATGAGACCCGGGTGCGACGTACTGTGAAGAACCTGATTAATTTCTTATCTTAATGATAAACTATGTTATTAACCTCGATAACATATTTATTTCCACCCAATGATAAAACCTAAAATAAATTAGTGATATAAAAATTACCCTCTGGAGATAGGTATAACCTTATGTTTGCAACGCCCACTAATATAGTTGGCTTATGTGGATATTAGGGATCAGGAACTAACATTTTGGTTTTAATTAGAATTTCCCTCTTCTCGGATAGCTTACTCTTTTTAAGCGTAAAGGAAAGATTGCTCACATGCATATCAAGTCGCTGTTTGAAGCAATATACAGAGAGATTGACAAGAAAAATTTAATCGAATTGAGATAAACTATATGCAAAGGATTTTCGAAGCCGACTCTGCCTCCTTCGTTAAGACGAAAATAAACATCCGACGAATATTGAACTTAGCATCCGAAGAGTACATGCTAGGCTGAGGGCAGAAAAGCCATGAATAATGGGCTCAACAAAATTAAAGCCAAATCCAAGTGACATTCATCTTTAACACCAGAAGCCGAGTGTAAGTGCCTCGCCTCCAGCTAAGAGGGAGAATTCTAGGACCTTGTTCCAAGGAACTACATACCCACACTTTAACTTAGTATACGTGCACTTGGCTCACGGGTTTCAAGAATATCACTCTTGGCTTCCTTTGTCTGTGATGCTAGCCATTAACTCAGGCCAACACGGGAGGATGAGCCATGGAAGTAAAGGTTAGTTGAAATTCCCAGGATCAGCGGTTTCCCAAGCGCTGTGTCCCGAAAGTTAATTCTTGTTAGTTTGTAGAGAACGTAGCCTATGGTTGTTTTAGTATTTAAACCAGAGATTCCCAAAGTTATTAATCAATAATTGACGAGCAAAAGTCTTATGCCTTCTGAAATAAATAAGTTATTGATTTCATAAGGTATTCTCTAAAAGTACTTCCTTGAGAAACTCACGACGTGAGAGTCCTGTTTTTGTGAGATAAAGTCTGTGTATTTTAAATTAAGGAAAATAATTTTAAAATTACTTATATTTTAAATAATTAATGTTAATATATTCAAAATTTTAAGACATTGTTTTTGTTTAAAAATAGAGTTTAGACGTTCAAATCATTTATAATTTTCGTCAATTGTGTGTTTTAATGCACAATTCATCGTCAAAATTTCCTGCTGGTGGCACATGTACTTGTAATGTTTGTCAATTATAGTCTTTATGTAACGAAGTAGAATACTACTCCAAAGTCGTGAGTATGCATCCCGCCTCGGATTTGGACGGATTTTAGTCGCGGAGTGTAACATTACTAAGCTGAGTCTCCGGCGTACTCGTATAGTGATATTAATCTAGGCTGGACTGCTTGAATAAACGCGAGTCACCGCAGTTGAAAGTTAAACCAAGAACCAGCAAAGCCTTCCTGAAAATGGAAAGAATACTCCGTAATTCCAGTCTCGGTATATATGTATGACAGTCTCTAACATCTCAAAGCTTTCAATTTCTAATCCTAATCAAAGGATAATGACCAGAAATTTGGTGCAGAAAATATATTCGTATCTGTACACGTATTTCAATACATTGATTTTCCCGTAAGAGTCTTCTTAACCGATTGATACGGTAAAGATATGATATTTCGAGATCACTACAGTGTCACCCCATTGTAGTTCTTACTTTCCAATCCCACGTTCGCTCTAATATATTCCCGAAAATGAAGATGGCATGCAACCTTCCTTAAGATGAGCCGGGATGAATTTGTCATTATATGTATTTCCAGCTAAGGTCGTTGTCGGGTTCATGATATTTCCCTTTCCATTAATACGATCAAATAGCTACCCTCTTCATCAAACTTTGAAAAAGAGGATCTCTTCGCAGAAAGTGCGGGGGATGGAAGGGTGTAGGTTTTACGGAAGGGGAGGAGAAGGAGAGGAAAGAGAAAACGTGAGCAAAAATATAATAGAGTTCGAAGAAATAAAACTTGGAATCTTTCGATACAAGGAATACACTCCACCGAGCCATTTCGTCTTCTTTATTTATTTAAGAACAGGGAATTCCACGATAGATAGAGTGAATCCATATCGCGAGTAACGTAGCGTTAAAGCTGAAACACAGATTTTACCTAAGAGAAGAGGGGAATGAGGAGGAGCGAAGAGAAGGTGAGAGGAGGGAGAAACATGCTCGCGAGGCCTTGGATTTTAGAGGAGGATGTTTGCACAGGATTGATATGAGATCGAAGCCTGGACGACTGGTTGAGGGAAGTTTTCTTCCCGAGGAATGTGAAAGGGGATGAGTTAAGAATAGGAAGGGTAGATGGCTGCGGGAGAGGGGCCCCGGACGGGAGAGTTGGGAAGGGAGGTTTCGGACGCTTGCCTTCCTAAGGTTGGGAGGCACAAAGGGAGAATGGGGATAAGTGATTCATAAGCTGCCCTTTTGCAAAAATATCGAACGTTCCCGTTCGCCGGCGCCGGCTTCGGAAAAATATGTTTACGGTGGTGAATTTGTGTACGGGGTTTTGTAGGTAGGGAAAAAAAAGGATCTCCTGTAAAACAAAATGGCGCTCGAGGAATTTATGATTCTCCATACCTGGTTCCATTACCAAATCGGATGAATAAGGTTCTTGGTATGAAGGTGAGCTGGGGAAGAGAAGATTTGAAATCGGTTCGAGGAGCAAGGTAAAAAAAAAGAAAGGGAGAAGTTCACAAAATGACCCTATTGGATGCCACGAGAATCGGCAGTTTGTCATATTTCGCACAAAAATGGGTAATTGGGATGTGCCGTAGTCGTCTTCCTGGGCATCACTGTGGAAACCTTTTTTATACCACCAATGCAATCGTGAATGAGTTTGAAATTTGTAATGTGAGCGGATAATGACATTAACATCACATTAAATAACGTGAAATCTGGCCCCATAGCAGTCATCATTTTTTTTATTTAAATACTTTTAAGTTAAATTTAACGCCTATTGACACCACCTCAATAATCTGAATCCAAATTAATATAAATGAATACGCATTGTTAAGAATTATCAATTTTAGATTCCCAGCGGCCTGTTAATATTTTCAATATCAACAGGGACGATCCATGTTTTATGTGACAGTACTTTGGTAAGCAGGTTACACACCCATGTAACCGGAAGTTAGAATTTACTATATATTATATTTGAGAGACAAAGTAAGGAGCGATGAAGGATATAGAAGACCAGAGAAGGATAGGACTCTACGGTGAAGAAGAAATAGATGGGCTCGACACACATTGAGGTACAATGGATTGATTAGGAATATAATAAAAAGAAAAAAGAGGGAAAGATTCCAAAAGGATGTCCAAGAGACATGTGCATAGGATAAATTAAGAACGTAAAACAGAGAGGGTATCAGGAATTGATATTTAATAGAGTAGAATGGAGGGCTACAGTAAACCAATCCTAGGATTTAACTACTGCTGATGAAGAATATTTTTAACTTTGACTATGAGCTTTATAGGTTGTATCAACTCCATTGAGAAAAAAGAAATATTAAGTTCATAAGGTTCAGATCCCTAAGTGGCAGGAACTCATTCTTATGTTTGATAGAACCTCGTTTTAATCTGCTAGCTATGGAATGACATCATTTTTATTCCGTCGCCATAAGGCACCTTGAAATAATTAATGCCCAGTTCTTTATTAAACTTCACTGTGAATCTATCTATTTGTCCTAATCGCAGTTCGTGTGATAGCGAGTATCGTTTGGGGAAGAAATATCTTGAGCAGGTTTAATTATTGACACTAGGAGGAAAATTTTATAAGTGTCGCGGTGCGTTTCGAACTTTAGATTCAGTTGGGAATAAGCTTTGCTTTGTTTGGTTTAGCTAGACGAGAGAAACCGCAGAATATTACTCTGGTAACGCAGGGGACCACAAGAAATTAAACTTGAGCTTCCAAGCCTTTTATGTCACTGGAAGTAACCCAGGGGAAATCCCGGCCCTTTTTCGGGCGCCTCGAACGAATCTTGTTCGTGTTTGTAAGTCTTAAAGTAAAAACCGAGGCTTCTGATTGAAGTAAAAGCCCGCGGCAAAGACCCCAGACGATCCATTTACATTGTATAATATACTTAGAAGTAGTTTTGACAATTTTTTAATAAAATGTCGGTATATCTTCATAATGGACCAAGTTGTAGATAACTTTTTGTTTTGCGTAATTCGATTGATATCTACATGGTCTCTGAATCATTAACGACCAATATGGGAACAATATTTTATTCCATTCTTATTGTGTTAAGTCGATCTTCCGTGGGAGAAGAGAACGGGTGATTCGGGTGGCACACTAATTTAAGGGACTCGTATAATGTTGGTTAAAAAGGAATATAAGGTAGACCTTCGCAGAGAAGAAATGATGTTTCTCATTTTTCATATAAGAATGTAGGATTTCAAGTGATGATATTCTCTTGCAATTGCAAACATTAAATTGACAATAAAAATGCAAAGATATAATATTTGCATCTAGCTGAAATAGTATTTTGCATTCCATAGCAGTTTTAGTTAGGAGGAGTTAGGAGTGAGGCAACAGAATCCTGAAGAGGAGTTGGTGAACGCGGTTTTGTCCCGATGTTCACCGAGAGAAGAGCACGATTGACCGCGGCGTTTGGAAAACGGCCGACGACCAGATCGGCACTTCCGATTTTAAGGAGAGCCATCGCAGAATCACCGACGGTGATTCCGCGAGGGGAAAAACTCCTTGGTCCCATTCGGACGGGTAGGAAAGTCGAAACCCCCTCCCGGAACGCGTTTTGGACCCCCGTTCCCCGCCGCGGCAAACAGTAGGGTTAGATGACGAGGATAAGAGGAAGCGGGTGAAATGGGAGAAGAAAGCCGAGAAGGTTCCAATGGGTCAGGGAGGAGGCGAGAGAGAAAAATGAAGGGAATGGAAAGGAGACGCGGAGGCTGTGGGTTTTTATCTCCTCTCGTTGCGACGGAACCCCCAACGGAGGGAAGGCGTTTGTTTCCGCTCAAGCTCTTCCCGCGAACGACCCACGCTTACTCCGTCTCTCTCTCTCTCTCTTCCCGTCCCTCCCTCTCCCTCTTTCAGTGATACATATCTGCCAAAGCTCACATTCCAGGGGTAGTCGACGGGTTGGAGTCGGTACACGGAAGGAAAAGGTGGAGGGGAGAAGAGGGAGGAAGGTGAGGTCAAGTGGTTCCGCCTCCCCCTCAACCCCGGCAGTTCTTCGCACTGCCCCGCCCCATTTCTATCTGCAGCTCGCACTAAATTATGAAGGGGATTAGAGTGGGCTCTGGGTGGAATCGCCTTCCACGCCACGCCAAGACGCCTCACTCTCGAGGAATGAGTGTTGTTGCGGCACGTGGAGGGAGGTGAAAGTTTTTATATGGCATGTACACATGACACACGCCACCGCCAACCATTCTCCCCGCGCCCTCCCTCTCCCAATTTCCTCCTCCTTTCGTCGCCTCTTCTCGGCCATCTCCTTCTTTTTTTATTTCTCTCTTGGATGAAGATGAAATGACAAGGTGGAATTAAATTATATTTTCAGTTCTCACGCTGAAATAGTGTTAAAAAGGGTTAGAGATTTTTTAAATCTGATCTCTCATACTTAAATTATTTTAACCTGAAAATTAACGATTTCCCCTTTCAATATTTTTTTTCGTCAATCGTTCTCCACGGAAGAATAATGCGTTGAGATTTTAGTTTAGAAGATGACTACTTCAAATATTGGCGGATGGACATCCAGAAATTCTCGCGCTAATGGCAAAATGCTCTTGAATAAAAGTGTGGACTCTTAGAAAACCGTTAATTGTTTCCGATAAATTAGGCAACTGTGATTAAGTTTCTCATTTAATATAAAAGTATCCAGATTTGATCATTTTATTAAAAACAATCCATACCAACATGGATACTCCGAAGCCTTCGGACTCGATGGGGACGAGGACGTTAACTCCTACGCCAAAGGATCCGACCGGTTTAGGCATTTTAACAAAATATCTGATCCTTCTCAATTTTTTAAAACTCTTTATGGGTGATTTTAATGAGAGAAAAATCGTGTATACTATATAGTAATTATTTATTATGATATCCTTACTTTGACTAAAATAAGTGGATACTGTTGAGTAATATTAAGGGAAAGATTGCATTCCAATGATATCCTACGTAGTATTCAGTTTAAAATGGAGATGTTAATACTTTTAATTGGTGTGATATCAGAAATATAATTATAGAGTATTTTACTTTTATTGATTTCATGAAAATAGAAATTGATAAATTTCCTGTCTTGTTCATGATCCTACACTGGAAAACGATATCCTTGGCCATATTCAACCTGATATGTATATGCTGAGTCTTAGCTTCCTTTTCATTGTTTTCTTCGGAAGCACAGCCGCTACCTACTTCCTTTCTTTTCCACCATGAGTGCATTGCACTGGGATGAGGCAGTGCACTCACGTCAGTACTTCTACGGACATTTCGGGGTGTGCGAAGTAAGCGGTCGCTATTTCGGATTTCAATAAAAAATTAATTCTGTGTTCTCCCACGAAAGAGAGATCGGAGTTTTTCTTATCATCGTCTCGGGAATCCATTTTGCAATTTGATGTCCTCCGCTTTCTCCTACTAGTATGTGAGATCTCGAAACCTAAATGTTTACTAATAACAATGTTTGTATGACTGAATGTTTAATATGAAGATTGTTCGTTTCATGGGGTCATTTTTAAATCACAAAATGGATGAGTTGGATTAAAATCAGGGAAAGAAGAAATAAAACGTCAGTATTAATCTAAAATACAAATATTACTTCTCTCTGAACATGTGACGAAATATAATGTATTAGTTTTCATGCATATTATAAAAGGCATTTTCAGTGTTTCCAATGAGACCTTAAGATAGCAATTTCCGTATCACAAACTGGAGAGACATATGAAGTAGATCCCTCGCCGTAGTCTTCGAGATATGGGAATTCGGATGGAAAGGAAAAGAAAATAGAGTATTTTTAATATTATTTGTGATAAAAAATTCGATATTTTTCTACGCTACTCCTGAAAGTTAAGTTACGATCATAGCTCTGTTACATCGTACAATGGAAATTAATTCACTAATTTTCATGTAATCATCCGTAAGTGCCGAATCTTCCCCTCAGTCGGAAATGAATTTTTTTCGAGTTAAATTTCGCTCACATTACCCTAAAGTCATATATATTATTCATTATAATAATGGCCGTTTCGCACGTTGTTGCAGTTCACGGCAGTTTCGCATCCTCTTCTGGAAGCGACTCCATATCCAAGTGATTTGCATGATTGATTTTTGTCAGTGTTAAAAGAATTTATTCTCACGATCCTATTCATCACATAAGAATAGCAAGGAAATAAGCTATGTGACAAAATAGGGACTTCAAATTTCAATTTTAGGCAAATTCCTTCTTCGGGGATGGTAGGAAAAAACGGATTCTGCATATCTATATTCTACACTGTTGGAATGCCTGGTAATCTGATTGATGAATCGTTTTAATGATCCTTTTCTGGTTTTTAAAGAATTCCTCTCTTTTCTAGACTGTGGATGTTTGGTATCCGTCTTTTCTTCTGGAGTTGTGCTTGCGTCTTGGTTATTTTACCGCTTCGTTAATCCATGTTTGCAATAGTGCTGTTCTTCTTTCGCTAGCAATAAACATAAAAATGCCCTTTCCTCTCCTATCCCATATGCTCCCTTATCACCTACCCTTCCCACCTAGTTCTTGAATCCCCTGCCACACACCTTTTTGATGGATCACGTAGTATCTATGCCGATGTTGATATTGAATACTATTTTTCCATCGAAGTTAATTTCGGGTTTAAGCCTCGATGTGTTGGTTTCCCAAAGGTGTTCGACTACAAAATCGTCACGTGTGGGCATAAACAGTTTAACAAACTTTATAATATGGAATATATAAAATATTCCGTAATAAATATAAATTAAGATATTAAATCATTTAGGAGGAAGTTGCCCTTGCTTATGAAAGTTTTACGACTCAAAGACTTGTGAGCTAAAGCATTGGTTTCAAACCTCCCTCTTTTTACCTAATAATCAATTTAATTTTTTCATTGGTGAAAGAAAATAATAAATAAGGTCCATGCCTAGTAATAATTTTGATCGTCACGTACCTCATTTTATTTTACTAAATACACAGACAAAATACATCTATTCACTTCGCTAGTTTAAATTTGAGTATACCAACCTGTTCAAACAAAAACAAGATTTTCCCACCGGGAAGTCTTCCCGAGAACCGTCTTTCCCTAGCGTGTTTGAGTTTCATGTTCGTACCACCTAATCTTTTGCAGCGTATGAAACGGGAGGAATTCCGGGAGATCCCTCAAAAGCTTTAAGTATGTTCGTCGGATGTTCGCCGAGGAGGCGAGAAGGCGCCCGGGATCACCTCGTGAAAGCACGTCGGCACCCGTGTGCGGAAGATAACGCGAACTCACCAGGATCCTACCGCCACCCGTGACTTAAAAAGTAACACGTCCCGAAGTTCGGATTGCCAATACCGACGCGGGCCAGGCTCACGTCGTCGACGCCACCGGCTCAGTGGGTGAACGATCAGGGTGGGAGGGAGAGGAATGGCAGGGGATAGCGCCGATGCCGCGGGAGTTGGGGTAGAGTGGGAAAACGTGAGCGTGGTCGCCGTGAGGGAATGGGTGAGAGGGAAAGGAAGAGGATTTGGGGTATGGATAGGGAAAGGTGAGCATATTTGGTGGGAGGAACACAAAAGGAAAGCGGCGAGGACGAACAACGTAGCACATGAAATGTTTCGCGACCTGAAAAGAGTAGGATGGGAGGACAAAGAAAAACCGAGAGCTCCCACGAGGAGCGAGCAAGGGAAGCGAGGGAAAGGGGGCATAACCCTTTGTGTCGCCTTCATAAAAAATCAGGACGGAGGAGAGAAATAGGTGGGGAGAGGCGGTGAGACACAGAAACTCACCCTCTCCATTTCATTCTCACTCCCATTTATTCCTAAACACACCCACACCGACTCAGATATTTGTGTCTGTAGTCTTTTTTTCTTTACAGCTCTTCGAGGTGTTTGGGGTAAGATGGTGTTAGTTTTTTTTCCCAAAAAAATGGGGTAGGGAGATACGAAAATAAAGAAAGCGCTGCGTCATAATTAAAAAGCAGACCTTTTTTTGGGTATTTTTTGGAGAATTCTTAGCCTGTGAGTGTGTGCCCTATCTCCCACTTTGCGGTGGAAATCTTTCGAAGAATTTCGCGCTAGGAGGGACAAAGGAGGAGTGATGGGTGGTGTGTGGAGGGGTGGAAGGGTGGCTGAGGAGGGACGGAGGAGGGGAATGAGTGCTATGGGTGGAGCCAGGGGAGTGAGAGCGTCGATAATCATCTCCCCTTTCTCGTTCAGTCTTTCTTCCCTCGTCAGCACGTTCGCATCTCTCCTATATCGCCTTCCCTTTCTCTCTCCTTCTCATTCTTTTTATCTGTGGGACGCACTTTAGTTCTTCAAAAGATGGAATTTTTGATCACCTCTTGTAGCCTCCACTTAATGGTTGTAACCCTTACCATATTTTTTTTTCGTGAATGCTTAATGTATGCTTTCACTATTTCCGTTCCATTTGTTCCATCTATCTGCCCTGGTGCTAAAAATACGCCATGTAATGCAGTTTGTTTTCTCCTATCATTGTTTTATGGTCTATTATTCGAGATAGATGTGTGGGTTTAAAAGAAATTCCTTGGGATGTACTAAATTTAAAAATTCATTATGAAGTAACTAGTGAATAACAGAAATAAAATCATTATTTCTTGTATGCCACTATCCTTTTGCTTTCCATCATATTATGATTCACAGAATAACAATTGGCAACATCGTTCATTATGAATAAATAATAATGTTGTTTGACATCAATATTTGATATTTATATATTTAAAACTATTTTCCACCTCCATATAGATATTTCAGTTTTTAATCCAACATCTCGTTCTCTTCGTTTTAATTTATATTTAGCCTCAAACCATGGCTTTCAGAAGTGAACATTGGTCATGCATGTTCTTTTTCATTTAATTTGCATTGATATCAACTAACTGTCATGAGTATCCTTTTTATCATCATAAAACATCAATCGCATTCATTAACAATGCATACCAACCATAATTTCGTGGCGCTTGCACTAACATAGCGGGATCACTATCAAAATGAAATAAATAATCCACACTTGTTTCATATTTTTCTGTTAATCTGTCAATATTATGATAGCTTAATATTGTAGGTCTGATACTGCGATGAAGTTGGTCTATTGAAAGTTAATTTAACTGTCGTCACATTGGTAATTTTGCTCGGTCTTTTTTCTCTATGAATGATTTACAGGTCTTAAAACATTATTCTGGACAATTTATGATGTAAATCAATCTTTTGGGAATGAAAATTTCAATCACTGATTGGCAAATGCCATATAGCGTGTGAATTCCATGAAGCCCACATTGTTCTTTTTAATATACATGCGTATCTGTTAGCATGAAAAATTATTTAGATTTTTATTTGAAAATTTATGGTGACGCAAACATTTAAAATGAATTAATCTACTAAATTCTCACATAGGTAAGCGGCCGACGTAAAAGGAGGTTTACCTAACGTGAAAGCCTTTCCCGAAGTGAAATGGAAAACCACCTTGGATCGCTGTCGGACCTCGCGAGCAGGAAAAGCTCAAAGCCATCTACGCAAAAAGGGTAGGGAGTGTGGATACGTCGTCTGTTCTTCAGACTGCATCGGACGGAGTGGGAGAGGTGCGCCGACGTCCCGGTTGGAATCCTAATAAGCCCCGACGTTTTCTCCGGAACCCAAGCCCAGTTCAGAAAGGTAAGTGCAGCGCGGAGCTCCGCCTTTCCACTCGCCTCTCTTTCGCATCCTACGATCTCCTTGATCCCCCAACCTTAACCCTCTACTTGAAATATTTACAAGGGGGAAGAAAGGGGAAGAAAAATCCGTGGCCGGGTGGACCCCGTGGAGGGTACACGTAAAGGAATTGCAAGCACGCAGTGTCGATTCGATGACCGTGAAATCCGTGAGAATGTCCTTCTACAAAGGGAAATTTTAATCGTGGCTTGGCTGAAGAGCAGTCGTCGGGACAGAGGGGTCCGGCGGAAAAGTTCGGGTGAAAGAGCAGAGAAGACCTTTTTCTTATTTCTTCCTCTATATTTTTTTAAATTCATTCCTGCCGCCCGAATCGGATTCTGGGGCGTACTACCGGGGCAAATGGAATGCCCAGTGCCCGCTTCAGTGCTATGTCGCATCGCATCAATTGCGAAGGCATTTCGCCTCAGCCTCCGTGAATGAAAAGCCGAAAGGTTTGAGGTTCAGTCCGAGTGCACAAATCCCTGGGCGTGGCGAATGATTTATGCCCCATGTCCAAGCCGTCTGGAGGTGGCTACACGCTCATTCTTATTTATAGCTCTCGAAACGGATGCTTTAAAATTAAATTTCTCCGTTGTCTCTGGTGAAAATTTAAGCATTTACGCAATATTAAATGCCACAAAGTTAATTCAAAAAGTTATTCCAGTCGTAATGAATATATGTATACATTTAAATATGTTTGAACACATAAAATAAGCTATTTTCCAAACTACCTAATTTACCTAATATGCGCTTGTGTCTCTACATAAGCCGAGGTTGACGGCATCTCTATTCATAATGACCCTTCGTATAACAAACTTCTTAGGGAAATAATGTAAGCAAAATGTTAGTCTATGTTAGTAACCTTAGATCGCATAAGTTCACAACTTTTCTTATTTACAGAGTGTTTCTCCGTTCAATGACTGCGTACAAAACATCAGTTCAAATTAAAATACACTTGATAAAGTGCTAAGCATTTATGTTTAGCATACTGTGTTGTCTTGAATGCAACTTTTGAAATGTGTGAGTAATCGTGGCAAATTGAAAGTTTATCATCAGAATTTTCTGTATTGATGAAATTGTTCTACTCCTTATAGTTAGGTGCGGGATTTCTCATATAAAAGATTGACAAGAGCTAGATTCAAAATATCTATGCTTACATATAATTTCATGCCTTTGAGGCATTTTTATCAACTCCTGTATTGACCGTGTGCACGAAATGGATCAATGCCCTGTCATTGGATTTTTTGACGTGAGACTAGCAGTTTGCATAATAATAATAAGATAAGAAGTTGCAAAACAGTGCAATTTTGTTGAACGTAAATGCTAGTAATAAACGCTAGCCTGTAGATAAAATAAACTGATGAAATAATACATAACAAATAAAATTTGAAAAATTAAAAATTTGGCAGTGGTGTTGTTTCATTTCGGATTATTGCCAGTAGTGAAAAGATCGTTCACCTTTTGTAGCCTCATGTGGCACGCTGACCTCCGCTTTGATTGCTTAGAAGTGCCTCTCGGCTAGTGTTACAGACAACACGAGGAAGGCAAACGGCTGGACTAGTCACTATCATCCGCCTGCCTGCGGTGGATCGAAAACAAAGGTGCATCTATTTTTCGCGCGTCGTCAATCCGAGTGGATTCTAACGGCAACTGTTATACTCGTATACAACAGAAGGGGTTTGCTCCCTTGTGCAAAAATTCATTGTGTATAAAAGCCGTTAAATTGTCGATGCGGAGCGGACTCTCACTTCAAAACTTGAAGTGGTGTCGTGATAAATGTAAATGCCTATGATATCCTCTTGTACTAAGGAAAAATTAGGGGCAATATTATTTCAGACAAATAATGGAACCCAGCATATGGTTTTTCCACATTTAATTCCTCCTTTTTTCTCCGACTTTCTTTTTCTCTTAAATATACGGGAGTACACATATATTAAGGAGCGTATTTTCAAGTGGCAATAGTGGATATTCTAATTCTGACGACATAGACACTAACTGCGGAGAATTTAAACGCAGTTATCATGTGCGTACCTACAAGTAGGGTCTTAAACCATATGCTATGCCAATTATATTATATACTACCGTCAAAGAAATCTAGGATTAATCACCATTGTGAGAATATATTTTTGTACTAAATAATTAATAACCAGAATAGGTGCAGTGGGTTGCTGAGTTTTCCTTTAGTGGACATTCTTTTGTGTGTATGCTCTTGGGAGCGATAAACGCCTCTATGGACGTGAATTTTATGGCGCTCCGTGATTTACACTTCGTTATCACGAAAATAATATTTTTTTCATTGTACTTTTCAAAGACATTATTCTATTTTATCAAAGCATTTGATACTATCTCATATTTTATTAAATTCAAGATTTATAGCTTGCGTCAGAAAATGTAGTGGTATTAACGTCACGATATTTATGCTAAAATTTTTATTAGAAAATTGATATCTATATAATTACTTCAAAATAGAAATTAAGTATAAATAAATTCTCCAAAAGATATATGTGAAATTAACGTGGTTAAGATATCAAAAAATAATTGCAAGAAATAACCGGATACCTACACGACCCATTGAGGTGTATTTGTCATATTTATTTTACGGGCCGACGAGTGTTCGTAATATTTATATTTTTTGCTATTTATTTAGTCTTTCAGCCTCACATTTCTTGCAAAAGTGACTCGAGTTATAAGTGTGTGTTGGTATCACATATCTCTTGCCTTTCGTTGCAACGCATTTTTTTACCTAGCCCTACGTCCTATGAAATATTTGCTGACTTACCTTGTAATATCCTCAGGATAAAGAATACCATATGGTTACCATTTGACTAAGAGTACTAAGAGATGCCATGTGGTGTCAAATTTTGAATAAGGTTTAATATATATGTATAATAATTATAATAGAATATGATTGAATACAAAAATGACAAACTTTCATCGATTATATCTATTTCTTAAAGCAGCGTAAATTTGATACTCACTCAAATGTTTAGGGAATGAATTTTAGGTATTTGATATTTATTCGTTGATTTTTAACTCAATCCCTATTCTCCCTCAATCGTTCCTTAAAGTCAAGTGATAAGTATATGCAAGTAATGCTAAGGGTATTAATACTTAAATTTCTGGTGAAAGATTCTGAATAAATTTGTCTACCAACCTTCCGAAAAAAATATCTGCCCATAGTAAAAAATCGGAAGCTTATTATATGATAATTTGTACATTTAATCTTATGCTAAGCCCTGCGGCGAGCAAAATAAGCTAGAGGTCTCTTTCTGTGTATGCCGAATATAACATCTGGAACCAAAAATTGACATATTGTTTCTGTGCGTGTCCACATTCACAGGGAATTAACTCGGGGCAGTATCTGAGGTTTTTACCCTCTAGGATAATATACTCTATCATAAAGACCCTGCATTGTATTATAAGTATCGTTTTAGCCAAAAACACAAATAAGTATACCTTCATTCTTGGTAATTAATTATTTCCTAGGGATGTTTCAGAGATGGCAAACGCAAAGTGATATCTAGACTCAAATTTGTGCGCCGAACTAATTCAGTTATTAGAAAGACGAGGGCATTTCATTCTTCCCTATATTTCAATTCAATCGTTGGTTATTCACTCACTATCTTAATTTCTATATGTAACTTTACCAGTAAAGCGCAATAATTTTATATTAACATCATTATATTTAAATAAGTGTTATTATTTTAGTTTTTACAACACAAATGAAAACCTTTTTAACAAACAATAGAAACAAATTATACGAGGGTCATCCGGAAAGTAGTACCCGTTCGTGCCGCATGAAGTGCTGACGACGCGAGTAGCCGCTGGACGAGGTCAGATAGCTTCAGTGGCTTGTCTGCCTTCTCTGAGCCAAGTTGCGTGACGCTAGCATTGCCTGTGTTGTTTCTGTGATTGTTTACAATGTTTAAAAAAATTGAGAACGCCGCCAGTTGTGAAGTGAGGGCAGTGATTAAATTCCTCAATGCAAGAAACGTTCGCCCATGTGATATTCATCGCCAATTAAAGGAGGTGTATGGAGACAATGTAATGGACGAGTGGTCTGTTCGGCGGTGGTGTCGCAACTTCAACATGGGGAGGGGGAACACACACGACGATGAGCGTTCGGAGAGACCGTCTGTCATTACAGACCAACTGGTGAGCTCAGTTGACGAATTCGTGAGGAACGATCGGCGCGTCACAATTGATGACATCTGTGAGCATTTTCCCAATGTTTCTCGAACAATTGTTCATGAAATTGTTAAACACCATCTGCATTATGCAAAAATTTGTGCAAGATGGGTCCCTCGCGTATCTCAATGAGCTGGCGGCGAAGGACTATGCAGCAGGAATACAGAAACTTGTCACACGTTATGACAAATGCCTTAATTTGCTTGGAGATTATGTTGAGAAGTAGTTTAAAGTATCCTCTTTCAAATAAAATTTTTTATGTTTGTTAATATTTACTTTTGTGTCTTTATTTCACGAACGGGTACTACTTTCCGGATGACCCTCGTATCTTCAGTGAACAGCGAATAGTTGTTTTTGGTAATTGTTTCTCCCTGAACGAAAACATTTTATTCTGTAAACGAAAATTTAATTTAAGTTTTTATAAAGTTTAATTGCTGGATTATGTCACAAGAAAATAACCGCTCTAAAGATAGAGCAATTTTTTGAACAAATTATAAAACATCTTTGACGGATAGCAACTTTTAATGTAATCATATCGTTAAAATGCTGAAACTTTACGCATGATTTAGGATTTTTATTTTGATTTATAATATACTTTAGGTAATTTTTCCAGGCCCCTACATACCCTAATGATTTATACCGAACTTTACAATGTAAGCTTATTTAACATGATTTTTTAAATTACATGTAGTCGACTGGTGGAAAAATTAGAACAGGTATTTCACTGTTATTGAATCGGAGCTGTCGATGACATCAGAAAAATCTTTATATTTCAATGAAATCCATGACTTAAGTAATATATTTTTATTGCCAAGTACAGATACATATACACATACAAAACGTTTATCTCTTTACATTATTATACAATTCGCACGGACTTTAAAATGGCGCAAGTTTAAGTATAATCGCTCTCCACCCAATAATGGGGTAAGAGGAGATGAGGGAGTCTTCATTCTCATGCCTAATTCCATAATGGTGGCCTTAACTACCATCGATCTACAGCCCAGAAATTTGAAAGAAAAAAGCGGTGGAGATGCAAGCAGCATTTCGTACACGAAAGGCAGACACAGTGATTACGATCAGCAATTCAGACTACATAATCACTTTCCTCATACATAATTTATCTATTTACTAACCGTGATATCTTATTGACGACATCATTTGGTATTTAATGACGGTGTTAACATTAAATTACAACTCAGCGATAGCGTGCTCGTCGCATTATGACATCGATGGTGAGCAAGCATTATATTTAGTAGTTCATAAATCACACGGACCGAATAAATCTTGAAATATTCATAAGGGAAAATAGCAGACCGGAATAGCATCACTTGCGATTGCGGGATGGTAATTGGCTGGCTGTCATGCAAATGTAGTCTTGATTTGTCATTGCAGAGCTGCAAAGAAATTTTAAGATCCGTTTTATATGGTAACGAGTTAAAGCACGTTACGTGATCGTTGTAAAAATGTCCGAATGGTACATAGATATTAATATATCTCTAACCACAGATAGATCATAATGAATTGATATTTCACTTTATAAATTAATTTGTCTTAATAAACACAACAGCAGTGGTTTTAAAATTCCGTGTCACAATATAGCGTAGTAATTACATTGGAATATTCGCCGAGTGCTTTTTTCACAAATAATTTTGATTTTATCAATATTTAAATTAAATTATAAATGATTTCAATGGAGACTTGACAATTTCGATGGGGGCATATTGGATAAAATTTACCTTAATTGAAGAGCAGAATGTCATAAGCATTAGCAGTGAACTCTGTGCTAACTATCATGCTTCACTGACTAATAACATTGAATGTTCTTTTTTTAATATACATAAATTTTGAAACAGATTAGTGACTGATGCCATGGATGCCAGTGTATTTTTTTGCGATTGAATCATCAAGAGAAGGGCATATTCACATGTTACCAACGCTATAGGATATTGTTCCTGGCATTCGTGTGCTAACAGGTAGAATTAAGGTTATCCTCGTAATTTTCTTTGATGCCTCATCAAATCTCTGAAGCACTCCCGAGAGGTGTTTTGAGATGTTTGCAAGAAGTACTGTATCATTGGAGTAATGAATGTTGGGAAATTTAAAATACTTCATTATTACAACACCTTGAAAATTGCCTCTCTCAAACATTTAGTCGTAAAAATTGAACCGATATGGTAAAATTTCATGGTGCTGTTTCTCAACATATTACAAATGAATCTCTGAAAAGTTTTTCATTACAAAGGTAACATGAAACGAGCTCAATTTTAGTGGATCTAATACTTCCGTTTATTTCAAGCGTCATAAAAATATTTGGCCTGAACGCTTTAAGAAAATAAATTCTAATGATAATTCATTTCTCTTTCTAAGGGCAAAATTTCGCAGATAATGTTATTTGAAGGACAGATTTAATCTATTTCTTGAAAAAATAAACTTAATTTAATTTAGATATAGAAGGGCTAAATCTAAAGATTCTTTATTAAATCTTAGCAGTAGTGATGGTAATTATATTCATTTCAAATATCAGGGCAAATAGCCCTGAATCCGGCAAAGAATCTTTGCCGAACAATGAAACTAAAATCATTTGCAACCATGAAGCTATCCCCATTAATTTATCCCCATCGGAATCCTTTGCGTGATCTCATCATGTGTGCTAGTCTTTGTGGCATATTTACAGTTTAGGATAGGAATACATTTAAATACAATAAATTTAGCCGTTTAGAGATAAACCTGGTACCTACATAATTTAAAACTATACCCTAAAATTTTAGCGGCTTTAATTTTTATTCCCATAGAATTGAACCCGATGTGGTCACATATATATAAATGTTGTCAAACGTTATAACTAATGTAATAACTCCATCCAGACATTCGTCTGAATGGAATTATTAAATTAACTAAATTACATTAAACTGAATAGTTTATGTCCTCTTTCGACCTAGAATTAATTATGTTGCCGAGTATTTGAAAAAATAACCATCAAATTATTTTATATGCACATTCGGTGTAAACCAAGTAATTTTATAAAGAATACTTTCAATTTTGTGGTATCACAGAGCCATAAGTCTCATAGTGGAACTTCCTGGAGCGTAACAATTAACACTTTCCCTCGTTCGATGTGTAGAGTCCCTCTTTCCCTTGCTGATAAATTTGGCCTGAGAACGCAAATTAAAGTCAATCTAATTATTTTAGTGATTAAAAAACTTTTCGAAATAGGATCCAATGCAAGCGCTGTAAAAGATTTCGAAAAAAGAAAAGATAATTAGCTGAGAGCAAACCAAATGAAGGACTGTGTAATCCATTGGGAGGCGTGGAAATCCATGTACCGGCTTCACCAGCTCATATAAAACATTCCCATACTTCGTCTCTTGTTTACATTTTAATTGTTATTATTCAGCTGCAAGAGGAACTCAGTGCATACCTGAGGGAAACCTTATATTTAAAAGTTTGTTTTTTTTTAATGTATATGAATCAACCGTTTTCTATTACGGACGTTAACTAGAAACGAAGACGAGTTCATGCATTCCACTGGAAAAGGAGAGTAGTTTGGTTTTGCTCCTCCTCTTCTACTTCATAAATGCCGCGCAACAAGAGAGACAGCAGCATCATTCAAACTGAGACGCACACATATTTTTCGCGCGTTTAGAGTACCTGTCAATTCAGCGTCATCTAGTTTTTGCTTCGTTTGAAGAAGTCAAACCTCCATGTTAACGAAATGGAACACTAATTAGACAGGAACCAAATTAGCGCTCTGGAATAAATGCATTCTGAGTGACTACAAGCATTCCTCTGGGCAATTTTTAATTTTTTTCCTCCTCTCGAAAGAGTGCCGCGGCCTCAAGTTCAAAACAGGTCTGTAATTACGAATTTCATGACGAGAATCTAATTATCTCCGGTGTAAGAGGAGAGCGTAGCTAATGAAAGCATTTCATCCAATGCGGATTCTCCTTTTCTAATTTCTAATAGAAAAGCGTCGCTGCATTGGAAAGGGAAAAACCGTTTCTACTCGGCCCCAGTTGGAAACACGGAATTTACAGAGTAGTAGAACTGCAGTTAATAGTAACGTTGAAGACCAATATCGTGCTGTTTGCATAACATATTAACACTTGTCTTTTTGCGGTTTTCACTGTCCTTTTCTAGGAATTTCTTATTTTTTATCGTAAACTTTGAAATAATTGCCGTTTAATAGATAAATATTACATTTTCTCAAGAAATAATCTGAATGGAATGACGAAAGCCATTCAAAACCTAATTGAATTTGACTTATAACCTAAATTTGCTAATTAAAATGACAACCCCATTGTTCTATACAAATACGTGATTATTTCAATGATTAATTGTAAACATAAATGAAATGCACGTTCCTAAACTGCTATTTAACGTTTAAATTGTAAATTGTAGACGAGAGAAGATCAAGGAGCCATCAAAGGCGGTTATGGGTTTTGGGCATTGTTTTCATTGTTCATCTGTATGTAATCCTTCGGCATCTACCTCGTTATTAATAACGGATTATTTAGTTAAAATTGACAATAGAAGTATGACCAAAAACATTGAAATAATGCCTAATTTTTGCATGGCCTATTTCGAAAATTGCCGAATGAATAGCTAAAAAATAAAGAATGATTTTATTAGGTACATTTCCTTATCAAATAAACGGCGAAATACGTAAATATTTAAATTTACACATGAATTTCAATCATAAATTCTCTTATTCATAGTACTTTTCCGTTCCTTCTATCATTGAATTTTTGACACTGTTAAATTACACATATCAATAACTAGAGTAAACGGGGGGTAACGCAGACAAATTGGTCCGACGTAATAAGCCTATTTCTCTTGTTCGCAATGTGGTTTTTACGCCACCGGGAGGTAATGAATGGTATACATCTCCTGAGTTGCAACCTAACTTAAAACGTTAGAGGTATTGTCATATAGTCTTTCAAGAGTAGGCAAGATCTGAGTAAATGTAGGCAATCTTAGTTCGGCAATTTTTTTCATTATGAGTGGGCTATGTAATGACTAGGCTGGAATAAAGCCATTTCTTCCATTCAATGAGACACAACCCGATGACACATAACCTGATGACACACAACCTGATGACACATAACCTGACACCCTATTTTAATGAAAACGCTTCCTCAATTCCGCAAATTTTCTGTCTCCGTTTCTCTCATCCTTTTTTAGGTGATTTTTTTATCAATAATGGGTAATACTTTTAACGGGAGTAACAAAGAATAACACTGATGCACGTAGTATATTTCGGTACACCTTTTATTTACTTTACCTTTTATCAATTAGGAAAAAATAGTATTGCAAGGTGATGTCAATGTAATATTGAAATAATAATACAATTTTAAGGCGATATAATTTTTACAAAAAACGAAGAATTTCATTTGCTTTTTACACTGCAAGAGGGATTAAATATCCTAGTTGAAGACATAATATCAACGGATATATTGTTGATTAACTTTTTCTCCTTCGTTTGGCAATAATCCATTAGGAGATGCATAGGATTATTTACGACCAGCAAACAATTGAATAATTAGAATGGAGAAGGAATTGAAATTATCGAATTCACCACTTACTGCCTATCCTACTAAAAAATTCAATCGTCTCTTTTTTCTGATTGATAGCAGATATATTTTAGAGAAATACGCTCTAGATAACTAAAGTTTACAAAGGAATATATCAGTCGAGAGGTCAATTTTACTCTAGTCCTTTTTACTTATGCCTCTAGTTTAGTCATATTCACTGCTCAAATTTCCCAGCTACGAAGGGCGGTTAGAACCTGATAAATACCTAAGACTGATATTTTTACTAAACAAACTTTAAACATTCATATGATTTTTGTAGACCTTTCCAGCTTAATTTTGCTTGTGGATATGGAATGTGGGATTCTAATTTGGAGCAAAGAGTATTCATGCATGAGCGACACCAGGACTTCGAATGATCAACTAGTGTCTATTATGATTGTATTTCCGGTCATAATATGGTTTTCCATTAGGTATTGGCCGGAAAATAATCGGGAAAACAGGAGCGCGGCTTAATATGGCCTTAATTTCAGAATGGCTTCCGAAAGATTTCGTATTAATAATGGCATGGCATACCGATTCTTTTGCTATTTGCTATCAATAATGTTTCTTTAACTCTTAAAAAGTCATTCCATTTCTGGAAACTATTATCATTACACTTCCCGGCGCCACTTTATAATTCTATGAAAGCGTAAACTACCCCATATTTGACACCCTTTAGAATTAGTTACCAAGAGAGATGGCATACAATTTCGTCGATATCAAATATTTTAGTGTTTGATTAATTTATTAGGCTAAAATAAATTTAATAAATTAATGATATGCAATATTTTTATTTAAAAATTAATTGTTTTACTAGTATTTGAGAAAATAGACTATCTTAGTTCAAGTTATTTTCAATGTCAAGTCATGAAATTACTTCAGATCGAGGAAAACACTAAGTAGGAGACTCAAGCCCTTATTTTTCTAATGAAAAATATTGTCAGCATTGTTTCTACATTAATTTTCTATGAACATGTTGATATACCACTCTTGATATACCACTCATTTCTTTGTAGAAATAATTAGAAATTTACTTTTTCTACTGAAAAATGTAAACTTCCCTGCATATATTGCCTATAGCAATGAATTCACATTTTTGTATGCACGTATATACTGCACATGTACACTCAGGAATAATTTTCAGACATTTATCAGACATGCCCCCAGGGTCCAAGTAACTATTTTATCCATGACACATGGATGTTTCAATTTTGGATAAAATTTATTTTTCGTCATTTCTCCTCAAGTATTTTTAAAACGAAACATACGTCTGTTCACCAAAAATCACTACGTAATTCTGGTGCTAAATTCAATTTCTGCTGTTAAGCCAAAATATCAACTTTTAGACTAGAAGAGAAGATGTGAACGACCCAGCGTAACGATTATTCGCGGGGTGTAAGGAGCGTAAGGTCACAAACCCAGACGCCATGCAACGAAGGAGAAACTCTCCGAGCTCCAGGGAGGAAATGTTGTGCATCGCAGCCAGACTCCCGAAATGCGTATGCGGCGGCGTCGGCCATTTCCGGATGAGGAGGAAAACTGGTAGGAGGAAGATGGAGCAGGAATTATAATGAAGGTTTAAAATTGGCGCAAACAGAGTCTCTCAACTACCGGACTCTGCTCATCCCACCGCCTCTCACCACGTCGCATTCTGGACTGGAATAGGACCGCATTCCGACGGTAAGGCCACGGGGAAGGATACTTCTCGGAACCGAGGCCACGGTCATCCTTCCGGCCCATAGTCCACAGCGAACCTAAACAAAAGGCGATGGCGGAGGTTTTCGGCATGGCTGAGGAAGGATATGTTCGAATGTGACCGTGGGGGCGTATTGCCTCGATGTTACTCTTCCTGTGTTCGCTCTATAAAAACCATCCGGTTGTCTCTCCGGTCAACTCCGGCTCGCTTTCACCCTCGATCACCTGTCCTTCGGCCAGAAAGGAAGTTTTCTCAAAAGGCGGTGGGAGTCCTGATGTGACACTTGCGCATTCGGAGAGAAACGACATTCTGAAAACTTGCAATACAATACGAATGACCATCCACAGCTCTCTACGATTATCATACAGCGTATATTTGCAAGCAACAGCCAAATCGAAATCATTATGGGATTTCAAATACATAATGAATATATTTTCCTTTCTTCCCGACTGGATTCTTTTAAATGGGATGTGGTGTCTCCAAAATAGGAATTATTTCATTATCAATGCAACAATTTCAGAGTGTAAAAATCATTCGCCTTGACTGGGATTTGAACCCAGATCCCTCAATATCCGAGTCGCGCTTCCTCAATATCCGGTCGAGTGCTTTAGCCACTTAAGCTACCGAGGCGTCCTCTTAAACTCTGAAATTTTTTACACTCTGAAATTGTTGCATTGAAATGCACATTAGCGGATGACTCCGTTAAAGTTACTGTTGCGGCATCTCTCGCAGTTTCTTTGGAATTTATTATTTCATTATATTTGTAATACATTGACAATGACATATTATTTCTCTAAATTTGCTTTATTCTTAGCTTTAGGATCAAATCCTCTCCCTTTAAGCGGCCCCCTGCATATAGGAAATAAGCCGCCACTTAAGAATATGTCACATAAATATGCATAAAGTGCGTCTTCCACTTTTCCATTTAATATTTGTTTTGCAAAAAAATGATTGAAACAATCCAAAACAAATATATATTTGCTGCTATCATTTATATTAAAATTTCTTTCTCACTTGTTTGGCTTTGTGTGAAAATTATTTCTTCTGCACAAAGTTTCTTACTTGTATTTTATTGCATCAGGCCTTGGTTTATAAAATTCATTTACAATCACGCCATGGGATTAAATCTTTTTACCTTAGGTACATTTTAAACCTTACCGACTGTCATTTCACAAGCAAGCCCACTATTGACTTACACTACTTGTTACTTAGTCTTTCCGAATAATTTTTCTTTTCAATCATAGAATATCTTTTCTATTTTAAACAAATTCTTGACATCAAGGGATTAATATTAATGGAAAAGGTAGTTTTGAATAACCTAGACAAAAGGTGCTGCTGGTGCTTACGTTATTTACGTTTATTACTCAATGAGGGATTTAAATATCTCAGATAAATATGAAGGACCATTTTCTATAAATAGTATAATGGTATGCCATGACCGGCAAAGATTGAATTTAGTCTCTTGATTATACTTTACCTATCCACTATATTGGTAACCAACATTATTTTACTTTCATTAGCTTCATTCTTAAATTTCCCCGGGACGCCCTGATGAAAATCGGCCCCCTGCATCTCACAATGCTCACCTAACTAGCTGCCATCATGACAGGTATTCTAAATACAAATATACATACACAGCACTATAAATGTTGAATTTAATGGTTTACTAATTGACTTCCATTGTCAGTGGGTTCATTTAACTTTATCACCTCGCCTTGCATCTTTTATTGTTCTTTGAGCGAAATAACCTAGCGGAATATCATTACCAATGATTGGATTTGAATGATTTTCGGGGTCTTTTTAATGTATACATTTTATCGGAACAAAAAATGCAACGCAATTGCTATTACTATGCAAAATATTCAGACCGTTACTAGCCCACATTGTTCAAATCCTTGCCCCCATTATACCTCTTAATGTAATAATTGGGAAGAGAAACACATCTTATGGGTGAGATTCCTAACCATTATATGGAAAAGGAGTTTTTAAGAAGAAGGAGAAAGGAAAAATTCTCATTTTTTTGGTACGTATAAAGGAATATGACCCAAGGGAAGATTATTGAGGTCCCGTTAAACAGTCACTTCTCCAAGTGTAGTTATTCCACGAGTAATATCATTTCACGTTAAGAGTACCTTGCACCATGTTACGTAGATGAGTAAAGCTTTATACTTCCCACGAACGGTTTTTCTTCAAGATAACTTCACATTAACTGAGGAAGAGAAAAAATTGTAGGTCTATTTAAAAGAGCTTTCTCAATGCATTTTATGTCTACAATGAAGGCCTGGATTAGCTAGCGTGTTAAATGCTATTAAAGATTCAAAAATTATTTAACTTTTGTTTTACTTTTCCTCGTTCAAATGTTTTTTTTCAAAGCCGAGGTGATGACAAAATTAGGGCCTTGAAGATAAGAATGCTTAATAATCGTTTGCGGTATATTGACCGGAAATCATTAAGGTCTTTTTAAGGAATGTTTCAGTTATAGCAATGGCTTTAGAAAAATTTAATATTTTTGTTCATCTATAAATAAGCAGCAACTTATGAGACCGGTCCTAACGCAATACCAAGAATAATGGAGTCAAAGGTCATATATTTATTTCGATAAATGGGCAGCATATAATATTAAAGAACAAACTTTTATTTGAAAAGGATTTTTTGTTTGAATAGCGATTCTGAGGACTCTTTAAGGGGATAGTGGCCTAATTATAAGAAAAAGGTAGCTAATGCAAATACAAGTCGACAGCTTAGCTATGAAAATAATTGCAGGATAAGAAAGTAGTTCATTCAAAAATTTATTATGATCTGGAAAATAATTTTCTCTGGGAGTCATTAAAATTATCAATATTTATTTTTTACGATTTATTGTAATGATAAATAGTAACATTTTAGAGGTTGTCACGGAGTACCACAAAATATATTTTTGTTATGAAAAATTCAAATTTTCAAGAACAATGTGCTTTTACATTTTTCTGGACATCTGCAAAGCTCGTGGAAGGGAAAAAAAGAATTAAAAGGATTTTAAAACAATCTTTACTAAGACGAAGTCAATTATAATTTTACTATTACACCTTGAATTTTTAGTCAAGTAAATTGTTAACAAACACATTTCTATTTATATTCAATGGATTTTATAAACTTACTTAGCCATCTTCGAAATTAAAACCTTTTCTATTTTGCCTATTCTCAATCAAAAACTGAAGATTAATTACATTATTATGGAAGAAGCTATTTATTTTGAGTAGCCCAGATATTTATTTAAAATGTGCTAATAATATCAGATATTTCATTGAATATAAATTATAATGGTCAAATATATTTTGCTATTATTATATTCTGTTTTACAAAGCTATTCCTTTGAATGCTGGCCTCTTATGAGTTCACAGTTAAAAGATGCGCGGCATTATGTGGTCGCATCACACAATCTAAACACACGAAGTACATTTTTCTGATAAGACAACCAGGAATGCAGGTGTCTAGAATAATGATACTTATCACCAAAATAGTGATTTGGCCATTGCTGAAATAATCTATGAATCTATGCTAATATTAGAAACATCCACATGATTATTTTTTGCGTAATTCATTGTTTAACGAAATTTAGCGCATTTTCTTAAATAAAATTCATTAAAAATAATGGGAAAAAAATTCCAGTAGTATGTTTTATGTGTATATATATATATATATATATATATATATATATATATATATATATATATATATAACGCTCTTCGGTGACGCACAAATATATAAAAACAGATTTTAGATTTAGATTCAGAGGGTACATTTTTGAAATTATATGTATGCGATAGCCACTAAATATTAATTTGGTAGTTATGTCCATCCAAAACGTACTTTAACCGGTGGATTACTAAAAAAATGTATATATACTCGTATACACACATACACGCAAACGCTCTAGTGTATTTTTGTCCATTAATCGCTATCTCCGGCATAGCAGGAAGCCTCCCGCCGTCCCGAGGAATAATCTTGCCATCTCCAAAGTGGTTTAGACCTCTAACAATTAACTGATCGAGAACCATTTTCCCAACCCCCTCCTCTTCCTTACAAATTGAATACTTCCCACTGTCCCCCTCATCCTCTCCCAAGCGATCACTCTAACCCGCACCTCACCCACTCGGCTCCATTTTCCTGCCCACTCCTCTTCCAATAACGGCGATTCTTGCGCATTCGACTTCTATCTTCCAACACCCCTACTCACGGCGAGCCATTTTATCGCGGCAGGTACTTTTCAATGCGCCTGCCACTCGGTTCTCTCGCGTAATAAATTGAAAGGGAGTAAGAGGTGGACGAGGAGTCGGGAATGAATTTTTCACCGCGGGAGTCAGTCGACGAAAAGCGCATATCCAGATGAGGTTGGAGCGGCTGGAGGCCTGAAGGGGGACGATGGGAAAAGGCTTAAAAAGGAGAATTTACTGGGACGAAAGGGTTGAAACGGAGAGTGAAAGGTGGATGAAGGCAGTGAGTAAAGGTGATGGGGTAATAGGTCGCTCAGAGGGATTGAAGGAATTGACTCCTGGGACGGTAAAATAACGGTTAAGGGAATTGACTCCAGGGACAGCAAAATAAGATCCAGCTGCAGTATACACAGATTTCTGGACGCTAAAAGAAAGTATACGATGATTGCGCCGAATGGCGAGCTTTGGTTATGTGGAAAAGCAGGTTTTTGAAAAATATGAAAGCAATATTTTCCGTCATCTGAAAAAAAATATGATTTTCATGGACATAATGTTGTTCTCCGGGACATATGACGGTGAGTTTTGTTTTTTTATGCAGAAAATAATGAGTAGGGTGAGTATCTGACATGTTTTTGTTCATCTTAGTCTTTAAAAGTGGCGATGTCTTAGATCTGATTCTAATTTTAGTCCGCATTCAAAGGCAACCAAAGTAAATATTAATACAATTTCTGACTGCTCTTTATTCTTTTTTATAATCTGTAAGTTATTAATAGCACTTTATCGACGATTGTGAAGAATAGAACTTTTCAAGACCAAAGTTGTGTTGAGCTTTCAAAAAAGTCGAAATAATTATTTCGAGCATCAGCGTGGAACAATATCAGTTTCATCCAACCCATTTGCTCCTAATGTCCTTTAATTTTACTAGGTTGCTATTCCTTCCCATTCATGCTATATCTTATCTCCTAATGAAATAATGTATTTGTTGAAAAGGGCGTATTTGATTAAAACACAAGATGACATTGAAAATATGAATATAGAAGGTTGAGGTTGCTTCATCTGGTTTCACACGGAAAGGTGGTTCTCTTAATTCTCGAAAGCGTTTATTTTTAAAGTTTTTGTAATTTCATTGACTAAAAATACACCACTAAACCATTTGAAATGGAATATAAAGACGCAAAACTATTTCATTAATAATTTATTTGCATGATTTATTCCAAAGACATTTAAATATTTGCACCTATATTTTACCTCTTTGATACCGTGACCAAAAGACAGTTAAATAATTGTATGATGTTAGCGTGCTTTATTTATATCACAGTTTTCAATTCAAAATGTGTTCACTTTTTTTTATTCTGCTCACTTATTTTAGAACGAGCCAATTGAAAACCAACGGCAAAGCTCAAAGAAATAATTTTCTTTGTAGATTGGTTGACGCTTGGTCCTTCTTCGCGCAATAAATTCATGTGTACTTTTATCCTTGTCCTTAACTGTTGCTTGCCCTGTGGCGGCTTGACTATTACACTCGCATTCAAACTCAGTGGTTAAGAGTAAGACTCTTCCCTAGTTAAGTTTCCCTCCACCTATGGCTTTCATTATAACCTTAGAGTGTTTCCATTGGAACCTAAAATAATTACAATCTTTGCAACTAATTTCGAAATTCGGAAAGGGTACTTCAAGAGACATGACCTTGGCAGTAAATTTGATGGATAGTAATAAATAAATGACATGATAATTGAAATTAATTTGCCTTTATCATCATATTGTTTAGAAAATTGATAATTATCGTCTGTTAAAAAATGTAATTTTAAATCTTCCTTAAAAATTATAATTTTCTAGCTGAGGGAAAAAATTTGTTTGTTTTATGGAAATAGGTGGATGTAAGTTAGTGAAGGATAACTTTTTTCTCATAGAAATGAGTGTGCGCCATATGTTTGACCGCCAGAGAATGATGTGTCCATAGCTGCCCACTATTTGCAGAGTATCTAAGACATTCCATTTTATAATAAAACATTCTCACTTCCGAAAGAATGTTTGGCACATCTAATGGTAAAAGCAACACACAATTTCTTCTTTAGGTACTCTAAACCATACCTGTTAACAGCACAGAATGAATGTGAATGAGTAAAAAACAAGTGATCTCTATGAAACTCATGATAACCTTCTAAAAACAAAATCACTGAAGGCATTTTCCCCAAAGCCATTGAAAACGTTGAAAATCGGTGGAAAATGGTGAGATAAATTATTTCACGATACCTATTGGGAAACAAACCTATTGTAAATACTTAAATATGATGCTTTCCAGATCGAAAAATTTAAATTTAGGAAATACATGATTTTTTTCGCAAGCATATGTTGACCGCCTTCATATTTCGTACGGGAATCAGAGTTTATTATATAGCGCAGAGTTATTTTCTATTGCTGGTACCGAATATTTTTATTCAACATGTGAATGACTGAAGCGGAATATGGTGTGAGACGTAGTTGCTAAAGAGATGGAAACGTATTTAAGATCACATAGCATGTCGAAAACAACATTCTCTGGGCTTGTTTTAGTTTTTATTCGTGAAAGCTAGATAGAACTCCTGGGTCCACCAATCTGGAATCAGCTTTCAAACTTTCGGACGATGAGATAGGGGAGTGGATAAGTCAGGCCCCAAGAGGATTGGCGCAGGCAAAGTCCGTTCCAATACCCTGTGGGTACTTCTGGCCGGTACGAGAACGAAATAGTTAGCCTAGGGCGGCGAGATAATATGCCCAAACTCATCCTTTGCTCTGAACGCGATTCAGTGAATTAAGTGCTCAAGTAATCGATCGCTAATGTAGGTTGAACAACATGAAATTGGTAGTCACATATGAGTAAGAGTCACATCGTGTAATCCCCCAAAAATTCATCATGCAGAAATTTTTAGTTTTTTATTTATTCCCTTCTATCTCTCTCTTTCTCTCCCTCTCTTTGAATTCGACCGTGGGAAATGAAATATGATGCTTTTTTTTAAATGCATATCTCTTCGTTCGAAAACGCCCCGTCATGACATCGTCACAAGAACGAATGGTAGAACCCAGAACGTGCTCGGAACACATGAAAGGGCGCGCGTGAAAGGATAGGCTCAAATGCCGGAATGGTAATCTTTTTTTTAGCCCAAAATTGACCCCACAAAACGGATCCGGTGCGGTACGTAAAAATTAAAAGTCCCCCCTCCAGTATTTTCCGCAACACCACAAGAGGGTGAAAAGTCAGTGCGAATTAATCGGCGGGGCTCCACACTGATAAAAGACGCGATGAAAAACAGACAGATTCCTCTTCCGCGTATATTTCCTCCGACTCAAACTCTTATAATTTTTACCCGTCTGGTTCTTATCGCTGCTGTTCCCGCATGCGCACACGTTTTTTTGCCTAAATACGCACATGTTTGATCTCCAGCTCAATGAGCGCACATGGACATCCCTTTTCATTTATTTAATGTTTGGTTTTCTCGATGAATGGCTCTCTTTTTTATTGATGGCGTCCACGTGATTCGCTTTGTTACCCACCCTACCGAGAGGGACCGCAGCGCGTGAGGACGAGGAAGAGGGTTGCGTCTTTTCCTGGTGCATTATTTCCCCAAACCCCCGCGATATCAGATTGTCAATCGAATGAAGCCGACCCCAGTATTCAGATTCTTCCAGCTATCATTTATGGAAATTCTCTCCTTTGTTTAATATTCTACTCTCTCTCCCTCCTTTCCCCCAGCCACCACCCTCTCGCCAGCCGTATTTCGTTCCACCGTTGCCTTCTTCAATACAACTGCCAACCGGTGACCCCAACACAAGCCCCAATCACAGGTATACGCTCATCGCGCCGGGCCGAAAAAAAATAAATGAAATACCAAATATTTCACTTGCTTCCACGAGGGGGGGGCAGTCTACGTACACGTCCTATTACGCGACAAAAAATTAATTAGCGCTTCCTCACACTCCTTCCGCTAAACATCCATCACCCGCGAAATGAGTAAAATGTCCGCTTGCAAAAACCTGCTCAGATGGAAAAGAGGGAATTCAAAAGGTATCCTGTTGGTTGCGCAAGGTAGCAATGTTCATTATTTAATATATTTATTCCCGAGTTATTGCCAATACAGTGAGGACACACCCGGATGTGAAGCAATTAGAAGCGGTGTGACCTCTCGACTAACGTCACTTCGCTTCACCCCCCCCCTTCCCGTCCACCGTGCCCCCTATCCAAATGACGGCAGCCGGTTGAAAAACCCTTTCATCAATTTTTAACGTCGTTTGGTAAAGGAAGCACTCCAGCTCCAGCCTAAATTTGCATTGGTCGACAATGAAGAGCGCAGATGAAAATTGACAGAATGAATATTCAAAAAGGACTGGTAAATCTGAGTTAGTTGATATAGGGTGAAATGAATAGCCTCCGGTCTGGTTTGGATGTGGTTTTGCCAGAGGCCAGTGACAATTAAATACAGATTTTTTATTTAAATTGATCGTGCAACCGTATTGTCATAAAAACATTGGTGAAAGACACGTGAGCCCTTGTGGGTGATTGATCGAACTCAAAGTCTTTAGACTGGTAACCTTTGCGAAAATTCGAAATCTCTGTCTACAGGGTCAAGCAGCATTAGAGAATTTGCTCATTTGAATTGCCTGAGGTAGTGTACTTCGTCAGATTAAGTGGCCCCGTGGCAGTAGGCAATGCGGGTCCCTTACGTCTTTAGCAAAAGCAAGCTAAAAGCCATGAAAGTTTTCTCACTTTCACTCCGTATGATACCCGAGCAGGATATTTCATAACATGAACTCTTGGGTTAAGTTCAGAATGTAATCGTGCCAAACAAACCGAGAGTGAGGTTTGACCTTTAGCCAAGGAAACCGAAGGCACCTGGTACCTATTTCATAAGGGACAAAATTTGAGTTCAGAGATATAATTCAATAAATCTTGGAATCATAATCCCAGGTTATTTGGCAAATTTAAGAAAAATATGTACAAACGATGGAATAGGCTTTTAATTATTTTTAGAGGATATAAGAGAAGGATGACCCAGGGGCAGTTTTTTGATAGAATTAACTTATAAAACTCAAAATTTTGACATTATATACGGAATTACTTCAGCTTATTTCATGATGAATAAATTTATAACTAAGTTTCTAGGTGTTAAATCTATGAAAAGGCATTAATTCGGGTATCAACTTGCTATATTTCATGATTATTGTTTTAATGCATACGAGTCTGATGGATGTTTTTATAATTAACTAATTTACAATCATACCATTTAAAATTAGCAATCATGCCGAGGTATGACTTCTTCTAATCATCATTGTTCAGGTGCCTTTGTCATAGGGTCTATGCTACAGAATTTTTCGTTTGATAAATAGCAATCATGATGGATATTGAAGCATTATAATATGGTGATTTGTAACGAAAATATGTCACCCTTAAAATTTTGTTTACCTTAAATACTTACAATATTACAATACAGGTTCTGAGATGTGATTTTTTTATTGAGCGCCGGGAGATATTGTGATGACGAAAAGAAATACTTCGATTCTACTCAATGGCTAAGTTTTCCTAAACGTTCGTTTCTTCAAAAAGAGCCCTAATCTATTTTCTCGTCGGTTTAAATTGAATGCTGGGCCTAAGAAACGGCAACGCAGTGACAAAATTTCTTGGCGGCCAAGAGATCTGAAGTGAGCGGTCCCAGTCATTCCTTGCTGTAAATCACGGAAATGCACAGTGCTCCAAATTGAAGAGCAGCTTTATCACTTGAGATACGGAGTGGCCATTGCAACATATGCTATTAAGTTCCGACAGCTCATTCGGGAGTTAGGCAATATTAGATTTAGTCACCTTCCAGGATTTTTCTCGACCTTTGCCTTCAACCCCAGACGATTTCCTAGCTGGCTGCCGACGCCTTTTCTTTTATTTCGTCTTTTAGGGAAGGAACTCGCGCGTTTTACTTAAACATTTCGTTCTTTTTCGCGTCGACCGCCTACACCCTCTCATTCTCGAAGAGAGTTTCATCTCTCATACGCCAGGCTTATAAAATTTCTCGCTTAAAAATACACATTTTTTTTCCTGAGAAATGAATTTTCCCCCCGGATTTTCTGGAGCATATTCAATCCTACCAAACCCTAAAACTCTTCCACCCCTACTTCCTCCTTCTTGCCTCTATATCAGTCCTTTTCCTACACAGATTCACCCTACGCGTTCCCTGGCTCCCTCTGAGCAGCACAATTTTTTGAAACGAAACGGGAAATTAGAAAAAAAAATCTTTTACACATAAACAGAGGAGGCCGTCTCTCTTTAAAAATTTCTCCACCCTTCTATCTTGCAAGGGGTCCCCCGCTGATTCTGCCCTCGGAAATCTCTTCCTCCGCTCCCTCATCCTGACCCTCTCGGAGGTTTCTAAATACCCTGGCGACTCGTATTGTGCTTTGCCTTCTGAGGAAAGGATGAAAATTTATTAAGAGTTTTATATGAAATGTCAAAACGGTGTCCGTCAATCCATTTTCCATGTATTTCTCTCCGACCCCACCCCCCCTCACGCCATCTGCGTTTCCACTCGTTTAACCTTTCGCCTCTGCGACTTTGATTTCCTTCCTCCTCCCACCAGCATTTAATCTTCTTTTCTTCACCATTATGTCCGACCAGGTGGAGGATACACCAAACATTAACCCTTAACTCTCAATCATATTACATTATTTTACTTTATCATTTAATATTGCCACCAGAGTAAATAGATTCAATAACTGCATTATCATTTCTTTTGAATAAAAATCAAAAATATTTGTTCGAAATAAGAGGTTTAGAATGAGAAAGTTGTTCGTCGTTATCATAATTAAATAAAAATTGAATGATTTAAAGGACCATTCTTTTAAATCAGTACTATCATCCTCAAATAATTTTATTGACATTGTTCTCACATAAACTCTATTGTATTTCGTACTTGACCATCATCCTTTGTTTTGTAGTCCCATCATTTAAAATAATCCATTTTCTTACTTTTGAATACACCCAATCGATCCCTCGATCCTTTTAGACTATTTTTTCATGAAATTCTCCATATATTTGCTTTATAAATGGCGCATTTTGTCAATGTTTGGGCTACCTTTTCTATCTTCATCATTCTGAAATCTTCTGAAACCATATTCTTATAATGGATGTATAATCCTTCTTTCTCTTATTCTACATTCGTTTAAATGTCATGGGCGTTTAAACAGATTTACCCTCTATCAAAATTGACACTTGTGTAGACTCTATCAAATATTTTTATTGATCTAAAATTTTTTACACTCTCATGTATCTAATACTGGTTATTTTTTCTCTCTTACTTTTTCCATTACCCGCGATCATTCTATTTTAAAATTAATCTTTCCACGTTTAATCAAGTATGGTACCCCCTTGTTTTATCTGAGCCTATTATTAGTTTCAAAATTCACTTTAATTATTTTAAGATTCTAGTATTCAATGCAGACCATAGTTCAGGTCTTAAATTGCTTGGAATACAGGTATAGTTACTCATGAAAGTTTCAGTCGAAGGTTGCAGTATTCGTATAATACTCGAACCCATGTACAATTGAGTTTTATCATTTGCTGGTAACAGTTATAGAGTTTGAAACATCTAACTTTGGGGTCAAATGATCGTCTATTTTGAAATATACCCAATAAGTAACATAACAGTAGAAAGAAGGTGTAGAAAATGGTACCTGCTGTGGATTTTTTGATGATTGACAAAATACGCTTCATTAATATGTTTTATTCATACCTGATTCTTCTACAATCATATTTGTGCTATAAATGTACCAATCTTAATCTTTAAAGTTAGAATATAACGTTTTAATGATAAAATCAATCAAAGAAGGAATAAATATCTTGGACGACATTTTGTAATTTTTTCAACTATTGCTTATTTTAAATAAGCAGGCCCAGCGATGATGTTAAAAAAGATTTTAATGTGCGAAAATACAGGAAAAATTTACTTTAAAAACTGAGTAAAATATAATAATTGCATTTTAACAATTAACTGACGATTCGTTTCAAACTTTTATGGCAAAACTCTTGAAAAAATTAGAACGGCGTAAAGATCATTGTATATGGAGGTTACATTTCAATATCTCCAAATTTCAAGCCTATTTAGTTTCAGTTGCAGATACATAGTTCATTGTCTTCATTTATTAGCCACAGCAATCCAAACAGGACCTAGATTATCATATTTAATAATTTTTTCTTGCATTCTCATTACTCGTAAAATGTGATAACCACGGGAATTTGAATAATATCAAGCGTAATTTATCCATCATGGAACTATTTTCGTTAATTTCTGGTAATAATGCACATAGAGTAGATTCAAATTAATTTCCCCGACACTATTCGAAGGTAAATTTAGTTTCTAGTTGTTGAAAACTTTGGTACATCTAATATATAATAGAATATAGCACGTTCTTCTTGCAATTTAATTGGTCAATCACTATTTTGATAAATATCCTATTGTTAAAAATAGTTTTGAAGGGTTCTTGTCCTGGAGGAAAATATAAATCCCGTTCGGCGGACTTGAAAATCAGAATTTTTCCACGTAAAAACCATGAACAATTAATTATCTTTAATAATTACATAGAACTATTTTAAGTACTAAATTTTTTTCCTATTTTCCTTTACTTTATTCTGTACTGTTATTTTTATTTCCCACGGATTCTTTCAATATTATTACTAATTTCAATAGTCTGACCACCTCCTAACTATACCTCTTTCCCCAGCTTGATATGCGGTTTATTTTCATAACCACTTCCGTAAATGTTATCCGCGGATGCAGGGATGCCCGGTAATGTGCAATTAATGAGCGGAAATTGGTAGTGAATCTTAAGAATTGAAGGTTAATTTTAGCAGTAACTCGAATGAATTCGTCAATTGTTGAATTAAAAATGTTGTAGTGAGCTTAATTTCCTTTTTTTATTGGATTCTGAAACGTGTTTTGGATATTCTGTAATTGTTGGCCCACTTTGATTTCGTTCCGGAAACGTAGGAGGCAAATGTGTATTCACTAGTTTTGAGGATGAGAATGGTAAGATTTAGCCATAATTGAGAGACATTTTATGAAATGAATACAATTTCTTCTAACAAAATATAGATGACAGGTTGAGGATTGGTAATCTTAAGGCTCTCCGGCAACAATGAAAAAGGTAGACTAGTGTGACTTGCTCTCTATCGTACAGACGTCATATGGCCCGGCTAAAAGTAAAAATGGTATAATGCCAGAAACCTAATATTTAATCTTGACTCGTACAGAACTTAAAGAATAAATGAAGACAGAGTAAAAAGTAGTGTGTCGCTTATTATATAATTTAACCGGTAATAACAGTATAATTTTCCCCAAGATGAATTAATTTAAGAGGCAGCACATATTCGCATGGAAGCATATTTTTTGTGATGCCATTCTCTTTCGTAAGACATGTTTCTGTTCGGTAGAATCATAGCCCAATTTAAATTTATGGCATTCAGTAACTTAAGGAAATTCATAACCCCAGTCGTGTATTTTATTTAACTTTTAAGACACCATACAAAAATATTTTGCAATACATAACATTTTTATTCATTCATCCTCTGTAAAAACTATCAGGGCATCTTTCTAAAGGTATTTGACTGATATACTACCTTGATCAAAAATTTCCCGGAATTTATTCAGAAAATTAAAAATACAAGTTTATTCATCTAAATCTATATTGTCCCCTTCAAAGTAATCCCCATCGACTGCAACACACTTATGCCAGCGCTTGATCCAATCCTCGAAACATTTTTTATATTCGGTTTTCGGTATGTCCATCAGTGCTTCCTGCGATTTTTCCATTACTTCCTCTCGGCTGCTAAAACGCGTTCCCCGTAATGGTTTTTTAACTCGATTGAACAGAAAGAAGTCACAGGGAGCCAAATCAGGTGAATTCGGTGGCTGTTGGATGGTATTTGTTGCATTCTTCGTCAAAAAATTACGAATAATGATAGCACTGTGCGACGGTGCGTTATCATGGTGCAAAATCCACGAGTTTTCTGCCCACATTTCTGGTCTCTTTCGGCGAATTGCTTCACGCAAACGTCTCATAACGCCCAAATAATACTCTTTGTTTACTGTCTGGCCTTCTGGCAAAAATTCATGATGCACTACACCGTTGTAATCCATGAAAACCGTCAGCATTGCCTTCTTTTTTGACTGAAAACGACGTGGTTTTTTTCGTCTCGGCTCATTTGGTGAACGCCATTCACTTGCCTGATGTCTGGATTGCGTGTCGTACTCATAAACCCACGTCTCGTCTCCAGTAATGATCCTTTTGATGAATGTGGGATCGGATTCAGCCTCGCAAATCATGTCTTTTGCGACGTCAACACGGTCTCTTTTTTGCATGAAATTGAGGCCAACTTTGCTGCTACACGACGGAAACCCAAATCATTAACCACAATGTCTTGGGCGGATCCATAGGCAATGTTCAAGTCCTCCGCTATTTCTCTGATGGTTAATTTGCGGTTATTGACCAACATTTCTTTTACTTTATCAATTTTTCACCGACTTTCGATGTCGATGGTCTGCCACTGCGTTCATCATCTTCGATTGACTCACGACCACTTCTGAACCGCTCGTGCCACTGGTAAACGACCGTTTTTTTTTAGAGAATCGTTGCCGAAACACTTTTCCAACATTTCCAACGTCCGTGCGCCACTAAATCCGTTTTTTACGCAAAATTTAATTCAAGTTCGTTGTTGCAAATTTAAATCCATTTCTGAAATTGTAAAAAATCGCCAACACACACAGAGATAGATGTACTCTTGGCTACGTAACTTTTGCAAATGTCAAGTTATGACACTAAGATTTAAAGGGAATATCAACAACAGATGTACCAATTTAACAAAAAAACAGAACTCAAATCGGAACGATGGGAGCGCCACACGGTGGTTATTCCGGGAACTTTTTGATCAAGGTAGTATTTCACTTTTTGAGTTGCACAGATTGAAACGGAGATTAACTAGTTGAAAATAATTACTTCGCAATTTAGCGACAATGCGTGCATAATATCAAAACGTCTATTATTTTGATTAAATAATTTCATGTTTCATGGTAAAAAAAATGTAATTAATACTGATACTTTTTACGCAAGGAGCTATTTTTATATATTTAATAAACGGGGCGGTAATATTTTAAACATCAAATCTCTGTGTTGCAATTAATGAGCACATTTAATTGCGATACTCATTCATTATGAATGTGCAAGCTTCAATGAGAACGCCCCAAGGTTATGATGAATTGGATATTCATTAATCTTAAAACTGGTTTTAGTTGATCGTAATGATTAAAAAACGTGGCTCGTTCTTGCTTTACTTTGAACTTATTATTCAAATTACGAAAGCTTTGGGGTATGATTTTCACCTATTTTTTATTGAAATAATAACTGCCTATTCCATAAATGATGTGTGACCATATTTTGCATTGAATAAATCGTAATTTTCTTTTACCTTAGGAATTAATATGTGTAAAATACAATTTTAATGATATGCTTTTGATTTCTACTCATATGTGATTCAATCATAATACCGTTCGTTAGATTGAATTACTTGACAAAAATAAATACACCATGACCATTACGACTGTATTAAATGGATGAAATTTTACTTACCTGCATTCATGTGCCTGCTAAATATAGGCAAACTCTATCTAATTGAGTGAGGTTGGGCAAACCATTAGCAATAAGGCATATGATACCGTGTCAGCCATTATTTATAATCCAGCGTTTTATCAATCTATTATTTTTTGGTCGAAGTGCTATTTTGAATGCATGGAAATGAGGTTAAATACATTGAAGCAACATTTTTTGGAGCTCTCAAGAATGACTCTGCGATTACCTCTGAAAGGAAAACATTTATACCTATCATCATGCCAATTTTAAAGTCATAAATACCCACTAGCAAAAAGGTGGTGCTAGTTTTAATTAACTCCTGGAGGAAATAACAACGACTCTATGCCATTCTAAAGATATTCAAAACGACTGAAAGTCCAAAAATATAAATTCGATCGCCAATTTTGTTAACAAATAATGTCACCAACATTCAAATGAATATTACCAATCAACGTAGCGTTCATTGAGCCCAGTTTCAAATCATTTGATTCGGATAATCTTAAGTTCATACGCCTTTAGATGGCTTTGAAGAACTCAAAATAAATGAGCAGCATTATAATCTAGATGCTAGGGCGTTATGAAAAACTGCTGACGATACGGAAAGGAGTAGCTCCATCCACCCTGAGTTTGCAACTTTGTACACCGCTCTTGCCGTAGGGCTTAATTTGAGGTGAGGTTTACTTTGACCTATCAAACCGGGCCTTTGGGTTGTTTACTGTTATATATATACATATATATATATATATATATATATATATATATATATATATATATATATATATATATATGCCGGTATACTCATTTTGGGTACGTTGTAAGATTCAACCAAAACATGGCTCCGAATCAATTTTCAGGCCTTATATTTTTCATTCCCCTGTATTGTTTCTGTGCAATTTCTCTCTTTGTCTTTTCCTCTGTTTCTAGCTGGATCATAGTTAGTGATACTTTTTATTCCCTAAGCAGTTTTTCTTTACCTTTCTCGCATTTCTTGCATGTTTTATAAAATAGGAAATCTAAGGTGAACGCTGAAGTGAGGAAAAATAAACTAGAACAAATGAAATATTTCACCTTTTCATGAAGCTCTTTAGAAGAATGTGCTAAAATAAGAAAATTAGTATTTGTATTAAAAGAGGAATAATGTTAGGTAAAAATATGTTTAAAAGGAGACCAGAGTTAGTAACAGGCCATTAAAGATAAGAATAGAAGACTGTTGAATACTTAAATATGGAGCGTGTTTTTCTATTTCTCGTAAACTTAGCCCGTTGAGACGAGTGTATAAGGGTAGATTTGAGACTTTTAAGATGTTGGTGTGTGGAAGGATGGAAAAGTATGATGGGCGAAAAGGAAAACAAAATATAACGATATATTTTAGGTAGGGAATGAGAGGAATTTCTCCCTATTTGAATGAATTCAATCAAGGCGGGATAAGTAAATAGTAGATACTGAGAGGCAGTAGGATGCTGAAAATGGCAACGCAGGGAAAAAGTCTGGGAAAACGAAGTAGATGAAAAAAAAGAAAAGGCATTTTGGATTGAAATAAGAGAAGTAGAGAATGTATAGAGCTAAAGAATAATTTATTTCAATATACCATCATGTTACCATTTCCATCGGATTACCGATTCATTAGATTATCCTAGTGAGAGCATAGAAGTTGAGCAGTGTGCAGGGCCAGGGTGCATCAAAAACCAACCCAACTGCTAGTAGTAATAAGCATACTTCATTAGTTTATTTCAGCACCAGCCTTTATGATTAATGGGACTTATAATATCACATTAAATATTTTATTTCTTTGTGCAATTACTATAAAAGGATAGAGAAATGATAACTGAAAATTTTCTCGAGAACTAAAAAATCCTGAAAATTGAATTCTATTCTTTATAGTCTCATTCTTCTGTCCACAGGCATAGTTGATCTCATTCTTCTGTCTCTAGACAGAAATATAAAATCAACAGCGGGCTTTTCAATTTAGCTCCTCTTATCTCCAACAGTGGATCTCTTTTATTTTTATTTTCCAAGTATTTTTTTCAAGATAGTCAATAATTTCACCATTTGATTTTATATCATAGTCTCCATTTTTGAAGTTAGATATTTGCGCAGAAGAGACAATACCAAATTCTTTGGGGATGATGTTTCCAAGCTTCGATCAAATAATATTTTCAAAACTCACTTGCCTTTCAATGTGATACAATTCTTTTGGGTTGTAATCAACGATGAACCAAATTTCTTTTGGCTTCTTTCATCTCGTTCTCAAACCCTATTGATTCCATTTGCGAATATTTCACTTTCTTTTTGGTTCAATTCGCTTCTTTGATATGGGAAAGGCCCGCCTTTCCAGACCTGAATTATGAGGGTGCACGTAGGATGACTCAACTCGAAAGCAGAAAATATTTTGTTTCGCTGTGGTAGGTTTATACTCTCAAAGTCTGTTTTGCGTTTGAATACCCGCCCAATACCAACATGCCTTGCGAAGATCTCCTTGCAGAGCTACTCATATTTTTGAGTTACAGGGAGTGGGTGATATTTCTTTCTCTCCCTATTATTTCATTGACTTGTTCATTCAGTGTTATACAGGGTATTTTGCATGGTATACCGTTCAATTTTCTGAATACAATGTTAATCATATCATTGCGTTTCGTGGTAAAATCCATTAAAGAAAATACACACATGTATGTCGGTGCATGAAGTCCTACGCAGTATAAATTCCATTTATGTACCACCTTAATTTGGAAAAGGGAGCAGTTTTGTTCAATCAAATCTTGATGTCAATCCGGCAGCTACTGATTACATTTCAATCTCTTGAATTAAACGTATGGCAGGTGAGCAGTTTTCTGAAACCATTGATGAAAACAACACCCACTTATAATTAGATTTGGTAGCATTCGGAATGTTTGTCGGACCGATTGATACTCCAGAGTTAATGTTTACATGACGTTCACTTGTGTAGTATTTTAGTGTTCGTGTGACGTGCAATGAAAAGAAAGTTTTTTCCCAATCGGCATTAGTAAATATTTTAACGCATGCTTTGGAAATTATGTTTTGGACCCAGCTTTATAAGTGGATGGAAACAACTAGGATGGTATTATATTTTCAACCCTAGTGAATACGAGCACAGTAGAATAAGTTAAATCTTTATACCATTTATGTTTGCAGGATTTTCCCATATGCTATAAATGATTTTTAGACGTTAGCATAGATAATATTCTCAATTTTTACAAGAATCTTTATCTTGTTTAAAAGAACACCTTTTTTTTCTAGAAAATTACAGAGTTACAATTAAACTGCAAAAACCTTTTCAAAAAATATTTGAAATTAATTTAGTTCTTTCAACACCATTGAATCAAAGAGTACAGTATTGAGATTTTGAGAGTTTGTGACAAACAATAGTGAATTCCAATCATTAACTTAATGTGTTCAAATTAATAAGTGGACTAAATATATAATACTTTAAAGCAAGCTTAGACGTATCGATTTTTTGTGTTAATTCCTAACTATTTTAATGTGGAACTGGAGGACATTTGCTGAATGTCCGTTTCATTACGGAAGGTCTTTCGTTGGGCGTTGTATTGCCATGCGGATGGGGGACAGGGCTCTGCTGATAACGCCCATTCCTCAAATCAATCCATCATCTTTGCATATCGAGTCCATCATTTCCTAAAGCCTTAGAGCTAAGAAGATCTTCCTAACGTTCCAGTTGAATACGTTCTTTATTATCTTTCTCTCTTCTATACCGAAAACAACTAGTGTTTATGAAGTTCCCGAGTCCTTGCACTACTCCTATCAAGAATGAAATTTTTCTTTCGTTATTTTTCTCCAGAGAGCGTGACCTGGGTGGAAGGGCAAACTTCCCAACCGAAACTTTGTCCGTAATAAAGATGTTTACTTCCTCATCTTTCCAGCCTTACCATCCACTCTTTCTCCTATCGCATCTACACCACCTAAGAAATATCTTCCCTTATACATCAACTCTAAAAGTTTTCAACAAAAGTTGATTTGGATCGATTCTTCTCACGTACATACATCATCAATATTCTTCGGGTTTGGAATTTCCTCGCCAATACATTATCGCAGTTAATTATTTAATGTGGAGTAACTTTCTATTCTATTGCTATCGCTATTTTGCTTGGTATCAAAATGAGATAAATCTGAAATTTTTTGTACATATAGGTTTTAATAATTATATAGGAAAATCATCAACCCCGGATTAAAACTCGTGAATATATAATTTTATCCATACGTATTTTATAATAAACATAAATTAGAGATGTAGTATGCTGTCACAAATATTTCCTTTCAACTACTTCCTTCACTTTTGACTCCAGTGGGTGAGCTCCGACTTTAAACCATTTTAAGTTAATCACTCAGCCTTCCTTGAAACTCAAAGCGGATTTTCTCTTCAGCAATTTACTAATCTTATATAAAATCTAACAAGTAAAATATTTAAGTTAAAGCCTTGCTCCGTTTGAGATACAATTAGTCTTAAGAGTGTAAATACTCCAATTCTTTAAAATGTTGGTGCATGTATACATATATGTCATTATTTTAATTTTTATGATGGAGGAATTTGGCCGAAATATTTCATTAGATCAGTGTTAGCTCCTTATCCAAATAAGGGAAAGAAAGCTAAATGTGAGGAATAGAGACCAATAAGATTAACTTAGTACGCAGTGTTTCTGAGGATTGTCAATAATAAGTTGGAGATCAGAGTATGTATTTCTTTGTTTTGAAGATTTCGAGAATGCGTTCAATGAAATAAATTGGAAGACCTACAAACAATTTCACCGAAAATTGGATTAGATTGGAGGGATAGGCGACCGATCCGAAACCTAAACATGTCTCAGACTGCTTAGGTGTGATGATCTGGGTAAGACACACCATTATTAACTGTACGTTTCAACGTACTCGTATGTATCTGGGAGATAGTATAAGAGGAATGGGTAGAACTGAAAATAGGAATGGAAATCGTTATGAAATTTATTGGTTTATGAATGATCAAGCTTTAGTTTGTAAGTCTAGAGATTCCTAACATTAGAAAATCAGTGTAATAGGTATGAGATGAGAATAAATTCTAGAAAAACAGAAATTATGACATTCTATAGAAGAAGAAAGGCTAAGACATAAATTAAATCGTTAAATAAACCAAAAATTAGGTCAGGTGGAACTATTTACCTATTTTGGCGTTTTTTGGATCAATATAGACAAATTAGTAAAGACATAAGAGGATTATTGGTTTTAGGCAAAGAAACTTTCACAAGGTGGAGTTGATTATGGGGACTTAATGTAAGTATGTGACGAAAAGGCTCCTCAAAACTTCGACATGGAACCTGGTTTTGTACTATGCGGAATATAGGCATTGAAGCAAGATTATTGGCATAGTTTGGACATTTTTTTAAATTTGGTGAAGTAGGATGGAAAAGTTGTAATGGACGAAAAGGAAAACGAACGAGGACATGCCAGAGGAGAGAAGATTGTTGAATTGAGGGAGGAGAGAAGATTGTTGGATTGTTGGTAGGATATATGATCGCAGAGTATTTCAATTGGCATTGGGATATTAACAGTGTGATAGAGGGGAAATGCATGTATGTTGAACGATGTATGTGGATGATGTGTTTACATGAAATTGAAGATGGTCTTACTGTAGTGTTGGATAATCAGTTTACGTTTTAATTCGGAAGACAACTAGATGCACCATTGTACCGTTGAATAGGAAATTTCCGTTGGTCCTTAAGCCGCAGAATGCAACTTATAATTGGCAGTACTATTGTTATTACAGGTAACCTACTGGTTAAGATTGATTTTAGATGGACACGGCAACAAAATAATTCTCTTGTCTGTACTAACTAAACACAACTAAATATCCTATTTTACAACAAAGCCCCTCTTAATCTCCGTATACTTCCTTCCTCCTATCATTGTGTTCAATATCCCTATCCTATTTTACCCCTCCCTCGTTTGCCTAATACCCATCCCCCTATCTAACCACCAAACATACCTAGCACTTACTCATTTTATTGGTGTGTGTGTGTGTATATATATATATATATATATATATATATATATATATATATATATACATATACATATATATTATTAGATAATCTACCGGTTAAGGTAGGTTTTTGGATGGACACAGCTCCTAAATAAATATTTTGTGACTCCTAGCAAAACCCAACATCCTACTCTATATCTGGTCCCTCTTCATCTCTGATTACTTTTTTACTCCCTACATCCCGTCCAACATCCCCATCCTGTTCCTTCCCTTTCCTCACTTGCCCAACATTCTCCCCTCTATCACAGTCTTCAACATCCCACTGCCGGTCAATACCCCCTTAATCCACTTTTCCTGCCTCCTATATATATATGTGTGTGTGTGTGTGTGTATATATATATATATATATATATATATATATATATATATATATATATATATATATATATATATATATATATATATACACACACACATGCATACATATATATATACATAACCATAGGGTCATAATTCGCAGCTGCATTTTAAATGAATGGTCGTTTACATATTTTTCCATATCTACAAAGACCAAGTGAACCCTTTGTTGTATCATCAAGCAGCGGAAATGCCTATTATATTTTACCACAGCCAGGCGAATTTCGAACAATTTTTGGTAAATTTTCCCCCAATTTTTTGTGATATTTATGCACTAAATTCTCTTTGTTGCATAAAAACTAACGTATTCTTTATTTCTTTATCATGTTCCCAAATCCTTAAATTATAATATAAAAACATAGAGAATAATCAAACCAAAGTTCTTAAAAACTTAAAAACTTGAAGATCTGTTATTAGAAATATTGGCACCCAGGGATACAACAAATTTTATTTAGAAAATGATAACACTTTATAATAAACATCCACTCATGGAAAATAACTATATCAACATCCTCCTTATATCATTGAATTTATGAATGGTAATGGTAAGGAAAAAAGTTCCTGGAGCAAAGTTGACCGTCCTTAGCGAAAAAAAATATTTGCACGACTGTTATTGCGTATATATGACTTTGTATTTATTTTCACTGCATAAATGGAATTTTTTCCGCACCAAGATCCAATATCTTTATTTTGCTATTTATGCATTATTTACAATTGTAGTATAATCTTCATCATGAATGATATACAAAGATTTAAGACAATCAATACAATTTACAATTACAGACAATCTTTATCATATTTCAGAGTGACATGATCTTCATAAATTACAATAGTAGTTTATATACATTAAAAACTTAAGCATGGAATATGTGCTTATTCTTGTCCTGCTAAGCCAATCAGTTCTGGCTTGACAGCAGGTGCCATGTAAACAAAACTGCGGGATTCAAGTATTGCTGTTATAAAGCTACATATATTGTGTCACGTTTTTTTCCCTGCCCTAACCCATTCTGTATAATAGCCAGTCTTTTATTATTATTTCCACAGCATTTACTGTCTATAATATTGTTAAATCTTTAGATATTTCATTTAAATTAGAGGTATTCTGCCAGTTCAAGATAGGTTTTTACAGTTTTACAGCCCCACATAACTGTTAACAGTATGTTTCACTACAAAATTCCTTTGTTTATTCCTATCTGCTGCCTTCATCTCATACTAACTTTTGCCTACTTCGTGCTGCCTATGAAGCCAGAAGCCTCCTATTCTCTTTTTACCTCTAACGCGCTCTCTCAGCATTCTTACTTCTGTCGTTTCACTATTACACTTAAATTTTCCCCACCACTTTCTCTGCCTTGCTCGGGATTCCTCTAAGAACTACATCTCTTCATCCATCAAATTCAAAATTTAAGCCTTTGCAATACTCCCTTTCGAACTTATTTTCTTCATTCTCCATCGTACCTACATCCCAAATTCCTTCCATAATAATTGAAATAACCATATTTTAAATCGCTTAATATTAAGTTTTTTACTAACTTTTTTTCGCGTATTTAATTACTATGAATACTCCTCAATTGTACCTCTGATTCAAATAAAAAACGTCTACCACCAATGCAATTTTTCTCAAAGTATCCCCACCACTATTACCCTCTTTCTGAATTACTGCCAAAATACGTGTAATGCTACACCTGCGCTAGTTTATTTCCTACTACTTTAATGTTTAAAATAGCTTTATTACTGTTCGACAAACTCATTAAAGGAATCTCAAACTCACTCGTTTTAATCCATTTGATTAACACGCCTTGATAAAGTGTTGCTTTCTACACATATATTTTTATGCATTACGAGTAAATTTTTTTATAATATTAAATGATTTTTCTTTGCTTGAGCAACTTGAGAATCGCGTTCAGGAAATTCTTTTTTCATCGGAAATTTTTAAGCGACAGCGGGTAAATTTAATCCGATTTAAGTATCTGTGAACAATAGGACATTGGGCATTTATATTTGAAATTAATGTTCACTTTAGGTGTGAAATTATTTCCAATGCATCTAATAAGCTAAGACATGACGCAATTAATTATTTACCAGAACATTGGTGTGATTTCCGTCGAGAAAACACGCTCTCCATGGACAAGGCAAAGGAAAGAAAGGACCCCCCGGTAAAAAGAGGTCGTCTTCGGGCAAGATGAGTGAAAGAGTGGGGTAGAGGAGAGATTTGGAATGGCGCGGATGCGAGAGCCAGCAGAACTAATCGGCCGCAGTCGACGGAGGGGAGGAAGCATAAAGAAGAGGAAATCTCCAAAAGAGGTCCAACTGAGGACGTCATTTATTAATTTCTTTCCATCTTTCTATCTTTTCGTTTCTCGACTTCCCCATTCATCCCGCATTCCTACTTTCATATCTTTCCCATACATCGGTGCACCCCTATCCCCCTTTCCAGACTTCCACCAATTGTAATTCCGTAGCAGGAACAAGAAAAAATATGCATATATATATATATATATATATATATATATATATATATATATATATATATATATATATATACATAATGTATAACACTTAGCACTAGTGGACACAGACAAAAACACAGAAACACACAAAAAAAGAGACTCACTATTTTTCGAATTTTCGGTGGTCGTTGCCACCTTTATCAAGGAGGAGAGGGACAGAACTCTCCCTCTCCTCCTTGATAAAGGTGGCAACGACCACCGAAAATTCGAAAAATAGTGAGTCTCTTTTTTTGTGTGTTTCTGTGTTTTTGTCTGTGTCCACTAGTGCTAAGTGTTATACATTATTATTCACGTCCGTGAGTCTTTCAAAAAGTGTTATATATATATACATACATATATATACATATATATACATATATATATATACACGAGGGTCATCCGGAAAGTAGTACCCGTTCGTGAATTAAAGACACAAAAGTAAATATTAACAAACATAAAAAATTTTATTTGAAAGAGGATACTTTAAACTACTTCTCAACATAATCTCCAAGCAAATTAAGGCATTTGTCATAACGTGTGACAAGTTTCTGTATTCCTGCTGCATAGTCCTTCGCCGCCAGCTCATTGAGATACGCGAGGGACCCATCTTGCACAAATTTTTGCATAATGCAGATGGTGTTTAACAATTTCATGAACAATTGTTCGAGAAACATTGGGAAAATGCTCACAGATGTCATCAATTGTGACGCGCCGATCGTTCCTCACGAATTCGTCAACTGAGCTCACCAGTTGGTCTGTAATGACAGACGGTCTCTCCGAACGCTCATCGTCGTGTGTGTTCCCCCTCCCCATGTTGAAGTTGCGACACCACCGCCGAACAGACGACTCGTCCATTACATTGTCTCCATACACCTCCTTTAATTGGCGATGAATATCACATGGGCGAACGTTTCTTGCATTGAGGAATTTAATCACTGCCCTCACTTCACAACTGGCGGCGTTCTCAATTTTTTTAAACATTGTAAACAATCACAGAAACAACACAGGCAATGCTAGCGTCACGCAACTTGGCTCAGAGAAGGCAGACAAGCCACTGAAGCTATCTGACCTCGTCCAGCGGCTACTCGCGTCGTCAGCACTTCATGCGGCACGAACGGGTACTACTTTCCGGATGACCCTCGTATGTATATATATATATATGTATGCAAAAATTTAAGTGCGTAAAAATCATTCGCCTTCACCGGGATTAAAACCCGTATCCCTCAATGTTTGGTCAAGCGATGTAGCCAGTACACAATTTAGCACTAGTAGGCGCAGAAAGAAACACCGAAATACACAAAAGAATGACAGTCACTAGATTTCGAATTTTCGTTGGTCGCAGCCACCTTCCTCAAGGAAGAAAGGGATAGAATATATATATATATATATATATATATATATATATATATATATATATACATAAATATACATACAGTTGTGTCCATCCAAATTGTACCTTAACATGTCGTGTTTGCTACTGGAAAGAAATAGGTGGTCGTGGAACCCAGCAATCTGACATCATTGACAGCTTCTACTTCTCGGACCGTCTGTGAGGGTATAAAGCCAGTTAGAAAATTTATTTTCCACCTCACAACTGTATTATTTGACGGCTTATCCTTTCGATGAACAGCTTATCCTTCGTCGTGGGGCACTATAACTTCTGAAATGATGGGGCTTAATCGTACAGCGAGACCCTATTTTCTCTGTTCTGCTAGTTACTTCAAGCCTTGGATTTCTTAAAAAACCAAAACAACACTTATAGCTGTATTGACATCATTAGGTACATTAGGATCAAAAATATGCACATAACGTTTAATCCAAAAGTCTAAGTTATTTCTAGGTAATGATTTCTCAAAAACGATTCTTTTGTGTGTATATATATATATATATATATATATATATATATATATATATATATATATATATATATATATATATATATATATATATATACAAATACACTCACACTCACACACACACACAATACTTTGTATTGTGCATGATTCTCCGTTTTATTCCCCTTCTTTCCAAGGCTAATAATTTGGAGAGAGTTAACTATGCGGAGTGATGAAATTAATAGGTCTAGGAAAATAATTGGGCTGGAAAAGGTATTATAGTGAAGAGAGGTGGGGAGGAAACATGGGATTTGTGCGTGACAGTAGGTGAGGACCAAGAGGAGGGATTTTTTTTTGGAGTTGAAGGAAGTGGAAAAGGCCTCGGATAGGAGAGAAGTAAAGAGTAAAAAGAATTGGAGACTTGTGAGGAGAGATTTGCCTTTTGCTGGGGGGAATAGGAAATTAAAGTTTAAATTAAGCCGAGACCACCTACCTATAGGAAACGGAAAAAGGAAGCGGGGGGCATGGGGAATGGGGAGAGGAGAGACGGTTTTGAGAATTTGGGAAGAGACGGTAGGGCAAAGGCTGGAATGGGGATTCTTCAGTAAGGGAGGAAAGAGAGCGGTTTAAAGGGGGAAGAGGTGGTTAGGGTGTTAAAAATTCATCCTGAAATACCCCTCAGGAATATTCTTTCCCCCTTCTTCATCGTCTCCTTTTCCTCCTACCCGCCCCACCCAAGCAACTTCTTCCTTCTCCCTCTCCGCATCACTCCAGTTACACCACCAAACTCCTTACCCACCGCCACTGTGTTTCCAGAAACCCTTTTCCTCCACGCCCACTTTTTTCCGCTGCCCTTAGGCCGTATTAATCCAGTGGCTCCTTCCCTGAGCGTCCTTTTCGCCTTGCGATTTTTTCGCCCCCCCCCCCCCCCAAAAGCCTCCCTACCCCTCACCATCCCTGGAAGTGGGCGCGGAAGAAAACCTTTTCCTTCCTCTTTTCCCCGTCACAAAACCACCTCCGCCACCCACTCCTCCTTAGCCTCTCCCAATCATCCTCCTTATTCTGTCAGTACTTTAAAGAGTCTCGGCGTTTTTTCCTGCAAATGACACTGAGCATATACATAAAGAGGAGAGAGGTAGAGGTGAAAAATAAATACTAGACGAGATATCTTACTTAGTCTTAGTATCTATTTTTCCTCAGTACCCTCAATTTGACTTTCTATTTCGCCTCACGTTTCCTCTTTCCACTTCACTATCTGTAAATCTGATGTCCTTTCTGAAGAAGAGATGAAAATCTCTAGAAAGTCCTCTGAGACCTTATTTCGCCGATCGTCTTATACCACTACTCTAGCACTTTCTTCATCTCTTCTTCGACCTTCTTTTGCCCTTCATATCTATTCATTACTAAATCATAATTCTCACTTCTTTTTGATTCTCACTCCGTAACCACATCGGCTTAGAAAAGCGGAGAGGGAAAGATAGAGACCAAGCGATGTTGGTATGATGAGCGTATTCAATTTCTCGAACTGATTGCCTTAAATGGTCGCCCACTGCAGCATTTCCCTCCTTCATTCAATCTTCAAATCCTACTCGGCCTTATGATCTAATTCGTGACTTCGTCTCTCATAGAATTGTTTTGGATAGATTTGTAGAAAACCATCTGCCTCTTCCTATTTGTCAATATTGTAAAAATATAAAAGGCTCTCCCCTTAATTACTCTAATCTTATCATTTACAATAATATATCCTTTCCAAGTCATTCCTATCGTATTTCAATTCTAGCGCTTAGAGAAATGCCCTATTTTTCCAGCTGTTTGTTTCCACAGCACTACAATGAATATTGTCAGCGACATCTAAGAGAGTTTTCCCTAGGCGTTCTCAACTCACAGGTTTGTCTCCTCCGAAAAATTCGTTAGAAAAGGATTTGAAGTATTTTTTATTATTTTTTCCGGGAATGCAAAATGTTTTTGTGGTGTGTGTGTCTGTGAAAAACGAAATTATTGCAGAAAAATAACGTTAATAATTGTATTCGGGAGTCTATCTTTCTGAAAAATTTCTTCTTTTTTTATTGGTCCCCTCACTTGACTAACGTTTTATTCAATTTTCAAGATTCGTTTAACACTGGCTTTTTTCCACTCTCCAGACTTCCACTTCAAAGAGGAAATAAATAAAACTTACCTGTAAATTAACCGCGATAATTCTAATTATATTTTATAGAACTCTTATACTGTGGAGGCTGTAGATTTAAAATATACTGTATGCGTATTTCAACACTGTATAATCTTCTTTTAATTTATCATGGAAAAATTCATGAATTCAAATGACTTTTTAAGTTTTATAAGTTTATTTTTACAGACTTATAATGAGTTCTGTTCTGACGCAAACATGAATCAGCTGTGTGAATTTGCAGTTTGTTCATTTGCATGGATTCTAATAATGGTGAGCCAGCTCATTATCAGCCTTTACGTGAGAATAATTTTTTTTTAAATACTTATCAGAAAGTGGTTGATCTTCTTCAACAGCTTATTTTATTTTTAATTCCCTCTATCTGTTTTTTTCAACAAAAACATAGGTAAAATACCTTCCAAATTTGTATATTATGGGACCACCATCAATCGTTGCACGAACGAAAAATTGAAGATTGAATTGCCTGCTGAAAAATATGCAATAGAAAATGACTGGGGAATTAATACAGGAGCCAATACGTACGACATAAAACCCTTTAGCGAATTATACCCACTCAATTTTTTTTGCTTAGGGAATATAAATAAGGATTACTATGATGAAATCAACATTCATTTTTTTCTTTTAACGTAATAATTGTAGGTAATATTTCCAATACACACGTGTAATTTCAAATCATGGCTTTTCCTAAAACTCTGAAATAGTCGTGCGATATTTCTACTCTAACCAAATGACAAGAAACCGCATTCATGAACTGGAAAGTGCTGACCCTATTTCTAAAGCCTCTTTTATTAATTGTGCATTCGTTTTATTGTCCAAGCTTTGGAAGCAAAACAGAAAAGGTGGATCAAATTTGTGCACTGTGTAGCCTAGGAAAAGTAAGGAGGGACTTGTCACCCCTGGCTAAAACGATGCAAATAGCAGAACAGAAATACTATGCACATTCCGACGCTAACTTCGCTCACAGAAAAAAATTATTATTGCACTGTGCACGAGGAATTACGAACGATATGCTAGCATCTAGTGCCATATTGAGACTATTTTTTACGCTTAGTGTATCCTCTTGTAACAGAATTCTACCATTTTTTTCCAATTTTAATATTAATCCATCGCAAATCGTTGTCTTGACTGTAGTGTGTCTTCTGCCTTAGTAAAAGACGTAATATATTATCAAAGAGGCAGAATACACAAGGGAGATGAATTCAATTAGGTATCCATAAATCAACTATTCAATTATCAAAAGGAAATAATCACCCAAATTAACAAAAGGAAATGAGAATATGCCCGTTAACATTTGACGTGAAATGAAAATTATTGAAATGCAAAAATTAGGCCGCGTGGGATAATGTATCTACATTGGTGTTGGTTCGGACCACGATGGAAAAATTAGTAGTGACATTAGAAGAAGATTTTTTTCAGCAAAAAAGCTTTCACAAAGGGAGGGAATCGGTGAGAGGTACCCTGAGTAAGGATGTTAAGAAACGGATCGGAAAGTAAGGCGGGACTAGAGAGATGGAGACACAGGCTATAATAGGCAAAGTAAATAACAAAGAAAACCATCTGAAAAAGAGGTCTTCGTTTAAGCAATCATTTCTTCATCTTATGATAAATGAATACTTGCAACTCTGCGTGTGTATTTTGGTATTATTTTCTGAATACAGTAGAAACAAGATACATTCATATATCATCTAATAGTTAACCCAACGAATGGTCCCATTAGCTATTTGAAAATAGTTATGATACGATTCTTTACGCTGTTTTAAAATAGTCATTTTCTGGCTTCATATCGTGCTTTGTTTCCGACCTCTTACTGAAACGTGTTATATATTTGAAAATTTATCTTAGGGTTGTCTCTCCCAAAATGTATCTGGGCATGTTTTTTTTTTACTTTTTATGTATATAGGGATTTTCTCACCCTATAATGAACGCAACAACTATACAGAGTATGTCTCGGTGAGGCTAGGAAAGATTATATTCGAGTGATTTACTGACTGCCAAACGGGTAAACGGGTGTTAACAAATATTACAGCGCGAGAAAGTAGGCAATTTCACTGGATGTTCTACGAAGGAGAGATTAATGAATAGGCTTGAAAAAAATAAGCAAAGTCCGTAACAAAGCCTTAATCTCTTTTCCTTTTCATAATTACTCCAACATTTTTCTCTCGTTCCCCCTGCACCCACCAAGCCTTTAGAAGTTGTGGCTACCAATGAATTGGTCTCTGGTTTACGGAACGATGATAGCTGCCGTCACCTCCTTTCAGCTTCATACCCATCCCACCCTCCTTCGTTTAATTCTTGAAAAGGTTTTATGCCGTGGAAAATAACGACGCCGTAATGGTATATAACTCAAAGAGGAGAAGTTTCAACGTACGTAAACTGCTGAGAAGAGAGAGGGAGGTGAGCGTAGGAGTAGGAACTTCCGAAAATATTTCTTTCCCGAGGATTGAAGAAGGAAGTGGATGAAGTACTTGAGGAATAGGGTGTGGGTGGTGGATGGAGAGGGAAGAGGGGCGGGAGACTTGGGAGTGTTGAAGGGGGAGACGAAAGTGGGAAGAAGAAAGAAGGGGGAAAGAATTTCGCGAAGGAAAAGCTCGTACCCGCACTCATTTATTGCTCTAATTAGCAGCCCTCGCCCCTACACCCGTCCCCCGGCTCCCCGGAATAATTTACACGTCCGTTTATTTAATTTTGGGGGCCACTTTCGTACGATGCAATTTTCAAAAATGCAAAACTCCCGAATAACTTGTTCCGGCCGCGGGGTTTTTGCCCCCTCCCACCACTCACTTCAATATCCCCTGACGGCACCTACGTCCCCTCAAACGCCCACCTAACCACTCCTTTTCCGCACGCACGCTCACACACACAAATACCCTTGGCCTTCCTGTATCCCTTTATTTTCCATGCGGCGCACGTTGAAATGGGCAAAGTCGGGAGGATCCTTCTCCCCCGAGGGGTGCCGAGATGGGCGGAGAGTGGGGAGCGGTGTGAGGGACGGAGAGGAGATTAAGTCGACTTCAAAATGGGGACGGGGAAGAGGGAGTTGGAACTCGGAGGTAGGGTGTGGGAAAATTTCAAAGAGCGCGGAGGCGAAAAGCGGGAGGATCCGCTCGGGGATTCCCGAATGATTTCAGTCTGCAGCGGATGTGACCTTGCCCACCCGGAAAACTTACGGGCTGCATCTCTTTTGATGGGGTAGTTGTGCCTTTTCCGAAACGCCGACCCTTTTGACAAATTGGCCGGAACTATTTGGCGACTGTCTTGGAGGGGAACGTTGCAATTTGGCGAGAGCCATTTCCTTCACTCCTGCCTGCTGCTAGCATGTCAAAAAGTTTCAATTTAAATTCATATTTATGTTACCAATAATGGATATTAGAGGTATCCATCAAAAGGATTAATCGGTCGTGGAACTTTTTAAATTAATTATTTCTTGGCAACATTTCATTTCCGATTATTTAGTTAAAAATAAATAAATGAGTTATTCTAACATATTAGAAAGATTTTACTTTCAGAGCACGGCTCTATTTTTGTGCACCAATTTAAATGAATGCTTATAAAAACGGAAAGGCTTGCTATTATTTATTAAAAAACTCTTTTTTTACCCGCATTGCATAAAATTTTCATTTTTAACCAACTCATAGTGAAATTTTATTATTTTTTTGTGTGACTGTTCTCGAAAATATTAGAATTGAGAGGGACTAAAATATATTTGAGGAATATCATCTAAAAGCAATTTTTGAATTGATTATTTATTTTCACTCATTGTTCGTTTCATTAAATATCTACACTGATGAAGGAAATAAGAAATTTCAGGGAAAAACTGAAAAAACGTACACCATAACACAAAAAAATAAGTATAATAATGAGTTTATATATGCTTAGGAAATTTGCTAATTTAATATATGCTTTTTGACCTTGAAAACAGCAGCAAACCATTGATACACGGAAGTTAAACTTTGATGAAAAAGCTTACTTAGTAATTAGTACAAATTTCCTAGCAGTCGTAAACATAAGAAAAGATTCCAAAGAAACTGCGGGAGATGCCGCAACAGTAACTTTTAACGGAGTCATCCGCTAATGTGCATTTTAATGCAACAATTTCAGAGCGTAAAAATCATTCGCCTTGACTGGGACTCGAACCCAGATCCCTCAATATCCGGTCGAGTGCTTTAGCCACTTAAGCTACCGAGGCGTCCTCTTAAACTCTGAAATTTTGGGGCTTTTAAAGGAACTAGATGTTATGACGAAATACCGTACATACAATGTCACATGCATTCGTAGTCGTGCGCGAGGCGCCACTGTCCACGAGGTTAAAAGCCAACTTTAAACACGTATGGTGTTTTCCCTTTGACAAATTCCAAAGAAACTGCGGGAGATGCCGCAACAGTAACTTTTAACGGAGTCATCCGCTAATGTGCATTTTAATGCAACAATTTCAGAGCGTAAAAATCATTCGCCTTGACTGGGACTCGAACCCAGATCCCTCAATATCCGGTCGAGTGCTTTAGCCACTTAAGCTACCGAGGCGTCCTCTTAAACTCTGAAATTTTGGGGCTTTTAAAGGAACTAGATGTTATGACGAAATACCGTACATACAATGCCACATGCATTCGTAGTCGTGCGCGAGGCGCCACTGTCCACGAGGTTAAAAGCCAACTTTAAACACGTATGGTGTTTTCCCTTTGACAAATTCCAAAGAAACTGCGGGAGATGCCGCAACAGTAACTTTTAACGGAGTCATCCCCTAACATGCATGCGTGTTTAAAGTTGGCTTTAACCTCGTGGACAGTGGCGCCTCGCGCACGACTACGAATACATGTGACATTGTATGTACGGTATTTCGTCATAACATCTAGTTCCTTTAAAAGCCCCAAAATTTCAGAGTTTAAGAGGACGCCTCGGTAGCTTAAGTGGCTAAAGCACTCGACCGGATATTGAGGGATCTGGGTTCGAGTCCCAGTCAAGGCGAATGATTTTTACGCTCTGAAATTGTTGCATTAATAAGAAAAGATAATACTCTGGCAATATACGTATTAATTATTTACGAAGGATAATTGCCTGAACCTTTCCTCTTTTTAGCTTTAGTGTGCTGCTTATTAAATATATTTAATATTTTTAATTCGGCATGTGGTCAATCCATATTCTCTTTTTCTGACCGTGTTTTGAATGTAAACAAGCGTATGTCAGTTAAATTTCCTCCTCCTCTTCAAAGAAAATTCCCGCTTAATAATGTTTGATAAATACACTTAGCTAATTGCAAAAAAGTTTGTATGAGAGCGAGTATAGGAAATCCATCTTTTTTATTAATTCACCATCCATCTTCAAACTCCATTTAATTTTTCCCTCTAACCTCTCTTTCACTTCCTCTCTTCTTCTGACTGCTCTCCCTCTCTCATATTCCATCTTCGTCTGCATCATTATTTGACTTATTATTTTTTGTGACTGTTATTGTAATTATCAGAAAGTGAAGTGAACAATTATGGAGCCTAATAAATTCAACGTTCTGCTTCTCAATTAAGGTCGCGGATGGCCGTATATTCTATTTCGCAGAGTTTGAGTAACTGATTTCTAAAATCGAATATTTTTTGGGATAAAATGGTTAAAGAGTCTCCATAACTTCTATCTCGTCCTATGAATAAAGATTATTTTGCCACCTGTGTTGTAGCCCACTGAGCAGTTTCGTGAATTTTTTTCGAAATTTCACTCTTTTCAATCAAAATAATTTTCTCTGGATCATTATATAGCTGAAGTATTTTTTTTTTGTTTTTTGAAATTTTTTTTATTTATTTTTATATTCTATGTAGATTTTGTAGAACCGCATGTAAATTTTTGGTGCATATCCATTATATGCCCTGAATGGTGTTATGACGGTCTTCTTTCATCACCATAGCAGCTCTTGGGAACAATTAGAGATATTTTAGAGTAATATCAGAGCGATACGGAGGATGATCAGGGACTCTACGGATTCTTCTGGCCCAATTAGTGGATATAATCATCGATTTGTGGGTAGTAGATGTGTCACAGGGATCTACCATGGTACCATTCTTTCTATATTTAGGTCGGTTTGAAGAATTATCACCCATGAACGATTGAAAAATTCGAGATAATAATCACAACCCACCGTATGACCTTCATCCTTGACCGTTGCAATTACTTGGGAATGATTCATTTATAATCAAAGCAAGCGGTTACCAAGGTATTTACATGGCTCTTTTCCCTGCGAACTTTCTTTGGTTTCATATTCATTGGGCCCAACTCTACTGCAGTCTGACGCTTCGTATTGGGCTTCTACTGAAAACCTCATTTCTCGCCACCAATAATAATCGATGTACTAAAATCTGAATCATTTTGGAACGGCCGTAACATGTGTTTGTAGTTTTTTACTTTGGCTTATTTTCATAGCTTGACAGCACTCGCGTCACGAACTCCATAAATCACCTACAGGCGACATTGCAGAGAAACATTTTCAAAAGTGAGTCCTAACGGAACCTGGACAGTAGGTATGCTTTTTATGTGAAATGTTTTACGAACTTGAAATAAGTTCATGAATCTGGAAAAAGAACTATTTATTCTATCATATTTCATGCACATACATTTCATATTAAAGCCTTGTGGAACCTTTGCACTCAGTTTTCGTTTCTTCGTCGAGTTTAAGAAAACATAGCTTTATGAAAATTTGTCAAAAAAGTAATAATTCTACTGTATCATTATTACATAAACCTATTGTAAAACATGTTGCTCCCAAAGTTCAGTTGTATTAAGTATGCAGAGGAATTTTTTTTCAAAACAACTTGCTCTTAAAAAGTGCATTTGAAAATCCTAACTGTACTAAATTGAAAGATATTTTATGAACTGTATTATTCCACGCCGTACTGAGCTGATGGACAAAATACGATTATTATTAGCATTCTTGTATTGTCATAGTTCTCTATAATTGCTTGCAGAATGTAACATTCAGTTTCAATGGCCATTAAATGCAAATACAATGAACTAATATGTAAAACTTACTCTTCACGCATGATGAAATTTATCCCGGTTTATTCAGCAAGGAAGTTATGATTTATGTAATTAAATGAAAAATAACAAAATGAAAATCGAAAAAGGTTCTAATTTTTATGAAACAGATAGATTGAAATTTACCATGAGATGGAGAAATTATAAGCTCTCTTCGTTAAAACTGTTTTGACATGATTGCAAAGAGACATCTTCATTTTAAACGAAAGGCATTAATTGAGTCGAACTCCCTTGATAATATTCTTTTGTATATTAATTGAATCAAAGATTGTCTTAATAATCTAGGGTTTAGCTGACCTCGTAATGCATAAGCCCTACGACCAGTGAAATTCTAATGTTAATAAGGTAAACAGGGGCGTCATTTCATTTCTCTGCACCAAATCTGATTTTCCCAAGTCTACTTCCAAGACAGTGGATGGAGAAAGAATGGTCGAATTTTGAAGTGGAAGAAGAAATTACGTTTGAACCCAGGCCATTCCATGCAGTTGTCATACCTCTTTACCTGAATTGCTTTACGAAATCTGTTCAGAATGTTAAATAGTACGTAAGAATTTCCACTTCTGGCAATAAATCGAACGTTCTGAATATTTTCATTTGCTCTGAGAGGAAGAGCCTACAGTAAAAAATGAAGGTATATTTTTTTTCATTTCATGTAACGGGCTTTTGATAACATATATCCTCTCAACCGAGATCATGAAGACCTTCACAGAAATAATTAATCAAAGGTTCATTTTGCATTTTGCCCATTGAATAAGTCGATGTGTCTATCACAGCGACATGTCTTCTCATCAACTAGACTAAAATCCCACGGTATCCGATGGACGATCTTATTCTCTCCCTCCATCTTCCTCTCGCTTACTCTTTCCCTCTCCCCCACCGCGTTCCGACAGTTAGTTGAAATATTTCTTCCTCTCATTCGAAGAGGATGTATTTATTTTCCAGCATCATCGACAACATCTCTTCATTTTATTTCGTACCACTATCGTTTTTTTTCATTTGCATTTCAAAATTTTTACGATAATGGTGAGTGGCGTTGGAAGATACTGGATACGACGGAGATTAATCCCGATGTGTTGGTAAGGGGGGAGGAGGGAATATTCTGATTAGGTGTACGAAGGGGGTGGAGGCAGGGAGAGAGCTGTGAAGGTGGGAGCGTGGAGGAATGGAGATGGGTGTTCGCGGATGATAAGAGTTTGAGTGAATGAGATAGGCGGACAATGGGACAGGGTGGGCGTGGTCGATGGAAGCGGATGTCTGACTTCGATTTCGCGAAGAGGTTTCAACATTTGGGAAAGAAAAAGCTCCGGGGTTGGAGGAAAGAAATGAAAAAAAAGCTTGGAGGCCGAGCCAACAACGACTTGACGGGCGTAGACGTGAGGTGAACACGAGCCGACACGGGCAAGTCGATACACGAACCGATATTGACGGACATTTTTGTTCATATCCAAGTGAAGACTTGTCTATATATCTAACGCGTTCTTTCAAAGAGAGCTTTTCAATTGTAGGATGGTCTTATTTCGCATGTACGGAATTATATTTGACCCACTACTTGTTCATGTGGGGTGGAATTGGTGAGGTGGTTATTATACCAGGACTTGAACTCTTAGGGCCATGGTCCGAATCCTGGTGGCAGCAGAAAGTTTTAGTGGTGCTATGGACACAATGTGGAGAGTACCACTGTAAGTTCAGTATGCCATCTGAAAGTTAGGACGTTAGTTGGCGTGTGGCATGACTTATTTCCTAAAAAGAGAAGATACCGTCGTCGGGTTTCTTCCCAACCCTACCCTATTTCCTGATCATTCTACAGTAATATCTATCAAATTATCCATCTTTCCCTAATCGCACAAATCATCTAGGCGCTATGTCACTTCCCCTATTAACAAATACCTTTCAATGTTGTCTTGATTTGAGACGCCAACATTCTCACGAAGGAGTTTAAAACATACTAAGTACATCTATTGGAAATAAGTTTTACAAATGATACAAGAATGTGTGTATTATAGCGTCGAAATTAAAACAGCGTAAGTTTTGAGGGTCTTGAATGTAGTAGTATTTTAATTAATATAAAAGAGATCTTGTTTCGAGGCTTTAGACCTATTGGTTATCCATGGGTCATTAAAAGAGGTCGAGAAGCTAAAAAAAGCTTACACGCTCGTAGTGACACCCATCATCACGAGAGAAACGATATTTTTGTACGTCAACCAGAAAAACACCTTTGCATTTTTTTTTAATTAGAGAGATGGCTACGTAGTGAATTAAAAATTATAAAATGGCCAAACCCAATGAAAACATGCTTAAAATATGAGTTTCAATGGGTTATTTAAGAATTTAACAAAATATCAACTTTGACCCCTCTACGGCACGTTTTTAAGAGAGGGGGTGAGGCTGAAAAATTTCCACCAAGTCCCTCTAACGTAAAATGAAATCAAATTATTTATGAGCACCCAAACATTTTGAGTGTTTTCCTTTTTTCCAGCCTTCCCACAGTCCAAATCCCACATAACTACGTTCCTCTTCCGCCAGCGCTGTCACACGCATTTTCAAATTGCATAAAACGGAGCGTAATCATGAGCATTGGTCGGCCATTAATGCTCTGCAGCAGGTGCAGAATTTTCGATGCAGTTACGTAAAGACCCATCTGACCTTAAGTGGAGCACTAGAGAAGTATCAGCGAGCGATTAATTTTGACGATTCCAATGAACTAATTAATATGTGGCTCCAATACCAAATCTCATATGTTTTCAATCAGAGAAATTCCTTTTCTGATTGCTACAATGAGGTTTTAAGGACTATTTTTTTTTAATTCTAATGTTTACGCTTAAACAATTATCTTACAGGCTTTCCTTTGGTATCAGTGTCTGTTTCTTTCAAAAAATAATACTCCATTAAGAGATGCAACATATATGCAGATAGTAAAAAAGAAAAATCTCTAGTGGTTAATTTCTGTTGTTAAAAATTTGTCAAAAATGGAAAATCTTATTGATAAATACAATTTTATTTCATTCAATTATGAATTTTCACAGTGGATTAGCATATGGGTTGTCAGCCGGAGGAGAAAAGTACAAGATATTTTTCATAACGACATTTCTGATCTTGGCAATTAGCTGTAATCAAGGTCCCAACTTCATGTTACTATTAACCAATGTAGGTTTTAATTTCTAGGTTGGGAGCATAAAAATTCCAATTTATATTAATAATTTTCTTATTTATTTAAAAATGCAGGAAAAAATATGTTAAATAAATATAAAATCAGTGCCTTTGTATTTTCAGTTAACTTTTATTTAAATACGTTGGTCCTGACTGATCGCATTCGGTTAGATTTCGATCTGATACGGCTCAGTCTGATAACGCCATTCAGAAAAATAACTGTTGAATATTATCAAACTATTATTTGGACAGAATTTAAATGTTCTACTTTTACAATATGCAGTACATTTTATTTTTTAGAACAACTTCTGCCTCTACTTTCTTATGATTTTCAGTGAAAAATGTTCCCTCAGAATAAGTCCAATACCTTTCCTCCAACTATTTTTTGTCTCTATCTATTCCACTTAATTTTAAGACAACAATATTTGCTTACATTAATGGTTTTTCCATAAAAATTAATTTTTAAAAGCAGTCTGGGGGATTAAAAATTAATATAAACCATTTTTTCGGATAAAACTAGCCTTATATTCATTTAAAAAATTCATTTCATTTCATTTAAATGAAATTCAATTCATTTATAAAAATCCGATTTTTTATGATTCTCTAATAATACAATTATCCGATAATTGTTCCACTGTTAATTTTTAGAAATATACAATTTTTAAATACTGTAGCGGGTGATTTTTTGTTTCTTTCTGGATCGACTCCATGGATCATTAGTTCATGAAGTTTATTGGTAGACGCCTATATCAGGAATGAATCGAATGCATAATTTATATGAAATTAAGTTAATCTTCTTTTCATGAAGTCATGTTTGAACATATCGATTTCATTTAATTCCATATATTCTACTTCGTGAAATATCTTAAATTATTTGAAATATTTTGTACATAAAATCAACTGAAGACCGACGTTCTTGAAGAGAGTAATTTTTAGGCGAAGTCTAATGCCTATTATATTCTACGAAACACGAAAGCTTCCTCTTTTTAGGCCTCAATTTTTGTTTCTCAAATTCTCTTTTCATGCCATGAAAATGGACTATTCACTCCCTTTTACTCCACTTTTCTAATATTCTGCTTTCTGTCCAAGCCTTTAATAACCAACTTCCTTTTATACGTATTAGTTTTAGGAGAGGCAACCGATAGCTAATATTAGCTGTGCCATTAGGGATTGGTGGTAAAGGAGGAAGGGTTGAGAGAAACCCGGCGTCGGTATTAGTCTACTCTTACCGAAAGGCGCCAAGGATTCCGTAGATTAACGTCCCATCCGACGGACGGCGTACTCACTCAAAGTACTCTCTAAAAAGCACCTGAATAAGGAGTCGGGATTCCACTGAAATACATCTGCTTTCTTCAGGGTTCGAACCAGATCCTCTGGGTCGGAATCCAGCTACCAGTGAGCCACCACGCCCTCTCGATCCCCGAACTTCCTTTTATAGAAATGTATCTAAAGAGTTAATATTATCTATGAGTAAGCTGAAATTCATACTCCTTCATACGCTGAAACTCCAAATTAATTTTTATGGACGCGTAAATCATACCTTGAATAATGGCAAGCGTTGAGAAAATAAGGATGGAAATAAAATTTCTTGACCCTAATACATCACTCTTGATATAATTGCCGTAAATTTAACATCGTTGTAACAAAGCAAAGTTATTAACAAAAATTATGTGTATCTACGGATAAATCCGAAAGCTTACAATTAGATAAATTATAATAGTATTATTATTTCACATATAAAGCATATAAAGGCACATCTTTAATCTCATCTCTCGTATTCCTCAACATTTGGTAGAATAAAACTATTGCAGTAATTCTGTAGGCCTCATTTGAGGTGGAGGCTCTTTCAATTAAAGATATTTTCAGTTTTATTTATCAATCAAAATGCTGCATTTTTAGCAAACATGAAAGGAGTTTACTATAGGCGTAACTACGACTTGTGAAACGAATCTGGTCATTAGCTAACTGAGTGATAAGATGATGTTAGCTAGTTCTTACAGTAGCCTGGAAAATCTAAATACCAAGCAATTTAGCGCATATCTTCTCTAAGTTTCATTCTCAAGAAAAGTTCATTCCAATTTTCCGCTTTGTACATTATTTTTGTCCGCTGAGAGGATAATTATTTCAACCGCAGCAATCCATGTTTCTTTTATAACCTCAATGTATACGTTAATTCCATAAACTTTGTAGAGGTGATTAGAAAAATTAATGCAATAGCATTTCAAGTCAAGTCTGTATAATTTATATCGGAGGAATTCTCTTTGAGCGCCATCAAGCCACCGTAGAATATACTCTAGAAGGGCGAATGGATTTAAATTTCACGAGCACGAAGTAATGCAGAACCTCCTGGAATGAAATCTGGGATGTCGCCGAGAGGCACCCAAACGTCGAGAGCATTAGATGAGAATCCGTCACAGAAGGAAGAAATATTTACCTGATAAGCGAGGAGATAAAACTTAATGCAAGGGAAGTGGTTTGGCAAGTAGTAAAAATGGAGATTTGCAGCAGAAGCCGTACGATAGACATATACGGTAGGTATGGGAGAAGCCCGAGGACAAATGCCGGTGTTAGATGGAGTTCACTTTGATACCAAACATATGTTGGAGAGTAAGCCAAGGAGATAAAAGGGAGAGGTATAGGGTTTCCAGGGCCCAGGTCGCTCTCGGGCATAATTTCATTTGATGTTATGCTAAAAAGAGTTTTCCAAAGTTACCTCTTGAATGTTAGGAAAATTGAACATTGAACACAAGAACTGTCTAAATGCAAACCCATGAAAATCTATTAAGCTTTTCTCTCCTATTTAATTTATGAAGCACATTTACATCGAGCTACTATGCCAAACATGAATAAGTGCCCTCATTAGCCAAGAAACGCAATATTTTTAATTATTGGGTGTAATAACCCTCCAAAAAATGTTAGCACCGGTAAATGATAAACCTTATTTAAATTTTAATTGAAATAGAAGGGTAGCCTTCTCTTAACAAGGTTATCGCATAATATTTCTGAATGTGTCATCAAAAAAACTACTAAAACATAAGGTAGACTTTTTTAAGTTTTCAAAATATTAGAATATTTTTCAATCCCCCACATTTAGATAACGTATGGCTGTTAAAATGTCTTCCAAATATTTTTCAATAATGCAAATTCGAGTACTGTAAGGTACTTTCTAATCAGCTCTACTTCAATCAAAGCACTACTTGCGTCTAGTAATATACCCCAAGGAGTTAGCTTTTGATAGCAACTAAGACCTAAGGAAAACCGGAGATTTTAGGAGATTAATCGTTAAACCAAGCAAAAAATCTTAAATAATGGGTAAAAATTCGAAGCTTTTTCTTTGTCTTAAGACCAGTGTAAACATGATTTCTTTCTCAAAACACAGTGGAGGGAAATCACCAGCAGTTATGTTTGGCAGGAAATTTCTCTCTTGCCTTCTATACATTGTACCTGAATTTGTTCAATATTAATAGCATCCCAGAAATTCGGTATTCCAGGGATGTAATGCGTATACTAGTCAGCAAAACTCATATCACCTGCCCGGTTTGTCCGAAAAAATGGCGAAAATGCCTTCGCATTGCAAATGATTTGATACCCATGTTCATGCAGAGTAAGAAATATTTTTTTCGAAAGGCTTCCATACACTTCACATAATACATTCTCATATTGAACGATACGGTTTAAGCACAAAAATAATAACCTTTAATAGAAATTCTATGTTCACTATCGATTGCTTCAATAGGCATAGAACGTGAATTGAAGTAGATACTCATTATGGTCAAATGTGTTAAAGCATTTGTTGAAATGCTTTCTTTAAAAGGAGTACCACGCTGACAAAATTGAAAATAATTAATAAATATTTCCAAGAAATTTAATACGAATACCACTAGAAATAAAATCTAATGATAAGGATCCATAATAAGGATTCTGCTGCAAATATTGCCCTTTGGAAATTTAGAAAAAGTTATATTCTCTATTTATCTTGGATCTGACGTAACATTGAGTTAGACCAATGGGCATCTAGCACGGAAATTCAAGTTGAAAGGAAGCTCAAGAGGAAAAGACAACTATTACGAACAAAGGAAATACGTTTACAAACATGAAAACGTTCGTTTGAATATGGTGCCTTTTGACTTTTGGGCAAATACCAATGGAGGAACAGACCAAAGGAGTATAGAAGCCTTAAAACATTCTACTGGAGCGGACTGTTTATGATCAAATAGATAGTGCTTGGAACCCTTCGCAGAAGGACTCATCTTTAATACGGGAATAAAGGGTGTTCCAAATGAAAGCGAACCGTTCAATGAAAAATCGTTACGAACGAGCAGATAGCGTCACATTGGTGGTGGAAAGTCTTTGTTGGGAGATATTGCAAGCACTAAAATCATATGCTCGGTATAAACTTGTTAAAAAATACAAATGAATTACTTTTTACGATTACGTAGAAGAAATAACCCAAGTGACGCATTTGCAAAAGTAGCCCGAGGTCACAGCAATAAGGCAAAGGAATTTGAATGCAGAACCGATCGCTAAAAGAAATCATTTTATCTAGCATAATATGACTCCTCAACGTTAGGGAAAATAATTTGAAAAAAATTAATCGTTAAAATATGTAATTGCTGCTGTCTTACTCCACGCTCTATACGCCCTAGGTAGTGTATCCCAAGTAAGATATATATTTTAATAGGTGGAATAAGAATATAGGAATCATGTATGCAGAAGACGAGGAAAATACAACAGCGAAATTATTAAGGAATTATACCATCCCTAGGGCAGGATACATAAAAATAAAATCTAGAGAGGGAGAAAATAGATAAAGAAAAAAGAGAGGATTTCATGATAAATGCTTAATGACAAATTTCTAGTCATTGTGAGAGATTCTAAGACCGAAGCTATCATAATGTGTAAGAATGGCATTGAATGGAGAAAATTAAGGGCTACTATGTGACTATTCTCCTGTTTCAAATGTTGGCGCTCATTAATTTTTGACACGAAAAACATTGATAATGTTTGTGTAATAATCAATATATTAATATCTATATATTTAAGGTTTTCATCATGATGGCAAAACATAGTTACACATCTTGCTCAAACCAAAATCAAAAAAGATGTATTTCTTCCTACTGTTGCGTCTCATCAAAAAGCGTTTCCTTGCCGACTTCTCTTAAATGCAGGCTCTACCTGGGTTTTCGCTTGATTTGATATTCTACCTGATGAATTTAATTTTTTTAATGACACACATCGCTTTATCCGGATTTCCAATTTTCACACCAATATCACTCCAAGATCCGAGTAGTGCTCCATATCACCCAAAATGAACGTTAAATTTATTGAATTTTTTAAACCTTTGAAAATATTTTATGTATTATGTCGACTGATGGAGGAGGATTTAAAAAAAATTCCAGGCAGATGAGAAACTGCAATGAATACATTTCAATCGGTACAGCTCCCAGTGCGATACACTTACGTTGTTGGGACTCTTACGTTACTGCGTCCGTACTTATGTTTAAAATGTAACCGAATATATGCATTTTCCTGTTACGGGCAGATGTAACTATACATATATACTATATATATATATATATATATATATATATATATATATATATATATGTACATATATGGGTCGCGGTAGTCCAGGGGGCAGAGCGTTGGATTGCTGACCAGAGGGGTTCGGGTTCGATTCCCGGGTAGGGCACTTTGGGCACCTGCAGCTGCACCCAAGGTATGTGATTTTTCGGCTACCAGATCTTCCTGGGAAGCCATAACCGGCACAGGGAAAGGAACTGCCCCCCCAACCATGTTGTGTGAATTTCACACGCCGTCGGGTACTGGGTGAACTCTACTATCACCTACCAAACCGACCTTCGGGTTGATTACGGTGTTTATGCCATATACATGTATATACATATATGTATAATTTAATCTCTCCTCGGGTATTTATTATAAATATAATTTAAGTACTGCTTTAATACCGTATATATATATATATATATATATATATATATATATATATATATATATATATATATATATATTTATATGCACTATACATATATATTTATTATTATAAGGTAATCTACCCGTTCAACTAGTTGTTGGATGGACACAACTACATAATAAATATTTTATGACTCCTAACGAAACATAATCCAGCAACCTCCTCTGCATCAAGTCCCTCTCATCCCTGAGTACTTCATTCCTCCCTTTATCCCGTCAAACATCCCTATCGTATTCCTATAAACATTCTACCCTCCACTAAAGTCTTCAACATCCCACTACCGATCAAAATGCCCTCTATCCATTTTTCTTGCCTCCTTAACGATTTCTTATAAAAAAAACTTCTCCCTTCGCCACAAATATCTAGTACTACGTCATTTGTTTTTCTTTCGGTCCATTTCACTTTCTCCATTCTTCTCCACACCCACATTTCAAAAGCCGCCAATCTACTTCTATCAGCCGGCTTCATTGACCACGTTTCCACGCTGTATATAACTACGCTCTATATCATAGTTTTTACAAGTCTTTTCTTAGAATCCTTAATCAACGTCCCTGTCATCAACTCCCTCCTTCTTATGAGAGCCTCTTTGCCTTGCGCAATTCTTCTTCTTACGTCCCCACAACTTGGACCGTGTTGGTCCAAAACACATTCGAGATATATTAACTATTCTACTTGCTCTAGTATTTGCACTCCTATTTAATGTTTAGCTTGGCCTTTTTCTTTCTACAAAATCTCATAAACTTTGTTTATTGATATGGATTCTCATTCCATATCTGTTGCACTGAATTTGCAATTCACTCAGCAATGGTTGAACCCCTTGGCTGGCTGACAAATTAGAAATTGTTAATGTAGCCCGTCTTAATTCATGGTCTGTGTTTACATTCTTCAAATATATTCTCCCAGTCATCTTTGTAACCATCTCATTAGTGATCTTATTTATTTTATTTAGTTATAAGTTATGTACATATATATATATATATATATATATACATATATATATGTATATATATACATACATATATATATATATAAATACATATATATATATATATATATATATATATATATATATATATATATATATATATATTTACATTTAATTAATTTAATATTACTTGAATAAAACACAAAAAATAACAAATAGTGATTACTGGAATAAACTGACGCAGACTTAAATCACGAATGCTGTTCAATTATACCACGCATCTATAAAAACTTTGCGACATGCTTGAAATATAAAGACTTGTCACTAAATGCCTTCTCATAGTCAAGATGCCACCACATCAGCGCAAGCTACTAGGCTTATTCTAATCTACGTAAACTGATCATTCTACAACCTACTTTCTGAACACTGAAAAAACATCTTGTAGTCGACAAACCTGAAGTCAAACATTTGTTAACTCCCTCCACCATAATCACCCCGCAACCCCCCTTGTTGAAAGAAATTCCCTATCATCCATTCCATTCTCTCCTTCTCCATCCCTCTCACATTCACGTCACCAATAAACTCCGCTACTTCATCGATTATTTTTTCTAATACGTTATCATTATCCTCATTTTCAACCTTTGTTTTATATTGAATAATGTGCAAAATCAACCCTTGTCTCCTCTACTTCAGTGCATTATGCTTTCTGTTTTTTTAGTTCAATACTTGTCTGTTTCCGTCTAAGATCCCTCCCCAATTTCGTCATCAATTGATAGTTAGGATTCGTAAATCCGTATTCTTCTGATCCCTCCCTTTCTAACCAACTCCAGGTCTCAAAAATAGGTATATACAGGGTCGCACCCAAAAGTGCTAGGACTGATTTTCGAGAACGGAGTCGTGGAGGGGGGTCTGCCTGGCGGGGTAAAGTGAAGGGGGCTCTTAACAACAGACTGACACCAACCTCAATCGCCTGTGGGCTGTCGTTGAGTGAGGACACCGTTTTTAGTGAAGCAAGTTTTTTGTCCGCGTCGAAAAATAAAATGAATCTGAATTTAGAGCAACGTTATTCCGTGAGGTTTTGTGCGAAACTCGGGAAGATGGCCACTGAGACCCTCGATATGATCAAGCAGGCTTATGGGGACACTGCCTAAAGCCGTTCCACAGTATTTGAGTGGCGCAAGTTGTTTAAAGAGAGTAGGGAGCTCGTTGAATACGACCATCGCTGCGGACGGCCGTCGACGGCAAGAACCGACACGAATGTGGACAGAGTGAGGACACTGCTGAACACAGACCGACGCTTAACCAGTGAAGAAATTGCAGACCAGTTGGGTCTGTCTGCATCCAACGTCCAACGCATTATTTCACAGGATTTGGCCATGCGCAAGGTGTGCGCCAAGATGGTGCCGAAAATTCTGCCATGACGCGCTCGTCGTCAGACAGCTCCTGGCCAAATACGGCGTTACCACGTTGCCGCACGCGCCCTATTCTCCCGATCTGGCACCACCGGACTTCTTCTTCTTCCCCCTGATGAAAAGACAGCTCAAGGGACGACGTTTTGACTCGATAAAGGCCGTTCAAGAGGCTTCGACGAGAATCATCAACGGCATCCCCAAAGAAAATTTCCAGCAGGCGTACGGGGAATGGGAGCACGTTATACTAAGTGTGTAGCAGCTCAAGGAGCATACTTTGAAGATAATTAAGTCGATGTAAGTATATCGTCAATAAAATTCTTGTAAAAAAATCAGTCCTACCACTTTTGGGTGCGACCCTGTATTTAGTCCCATCCGCCATATCACTCTCATTCTGCTCGTCTTAGCTCATCTCTGTCCTTCTTCCTTTGGTTCCTTTTTATCAATAAAGGCGAAAGATTACCTTCGAAACAGGATTTAAACTTGTATGTGTTTGTATTTATTGTGCATATTGTTTTGCGTTATTTTGAAGTATACATAGGCACAAAGATATATATGTGTATATATGTATATATATATATATATATATATATATATATATATATATATATATATATATATATATATATATATATATATATATATATGTATATATATGTATATATATATATATATATATATATATATGTGTGTGTGTGTATATATATGTATATATGTATGTATATATATATGTATATATATATATGTATATATATATATATATATATATATATATATATATATATATATATATATATATGAACACGAGCATCACACTTTTTGTAGGAAAAATCGAGCAGTGACAGCATACTACATATAAGGGGCAGTATTAAAACAAAGACAAAAGTTCAAAAGCCACTTAGCTATTGTTTTAATGCCTTTTATGTTCCCAAATATAAAAATATACCTTTCATATATATATAAAATAATATAAATCTAAAACAACAAACTTCCCTTCAACATGCTTCGTCTTCGCACGGATAAGATGAAGTTGAGTAATGGCGTTTAGGAGGACTTGAATATTTTCCCACTTTCCTTCTCTTTCTTCGTTTCATGGATTATCTTTCCTTCCCTATACACCCCAAGGGTATTTTCGAATAAATATGGGTAGTAAAACGGGTTTCTCTTCTTTCAATCCCTCCCACTCTGTCTCCTCTCATTCTCTTCAACTTCCTTTACGCTACGCTCGCCTACCTTCATCTTTCACCTTCGTTTCCTTTATTTTTTATTTGTCCTACCCCTAGTCTCTTCATGTTTTCCTCCGTTCCTCCTTCAGGGATGAGAGAAGAAGGTTACCGCCTCCGGGTTATTGGTTCTGCGTTGGTGGCGATATGGTGGGATAAATGGGAAGGTAAGAGGGTGAAAGGGATGCATGGGGGTGGTAAAAGAGAATTTCGGGGAGGGGTTACGTTAGGGACGGGTGTAGTGTTTGGAGATGGGCTGAGCAAGAGACGAATGGAGGTGAATCTCTCGGAAGCTAAGGTTGCCAGACAGGCTAGAGGTGTAAATGATGGATTGTGTGAGAGTGGAGCTTCTTTGTACAAAGATATGTGTACGTGGTATTTCAATACGCACACACATTTTATTTGGTAACACATTTTATAACGATTGTCCGGAAAAACTCATATGAGCGGCACAATAATGGGCTGACACAACATAACACAAATAGAAAAGAATAGACACATATAAAAGAACACTTACACGGTAAATTGTTCGAGCTTTCGGCCCTCTCAGGGGCCTTCTTCAATATGTGTACGTATGCATACAATTGTATCGAATTACGTATATACGTAATTCGATACAATTGTATGCATACGTACACACACAACTTTGCATGTGTACTTACTCACATATGAACATGTATAAATACGTATAAAATAAATTATTAAAATACACATGTGCTGATAGACAGTTTCAGGTGGCACATAAGTTCCAAATAATAGCAAAAGATATTAGATACATATATATACAGCATATTACATATATGTACATTCACACAGCATATATGTACATACATATATATATATATATATATATATATATATATATATATATATATATATATATATATATATATATATATAGTCTTACTTGAAGAAGGCTTCTGAGAAGGCCGAAAGCTCAATCAATCTACAATGGGAGTGTCCTTTAAAGTGTTACTATTTTATTTGTATTCTACTGTGTCGTCTAAATATTTCTGCTCGTGTGAGTGTTGGGTATGAATCACTTATAATTTTAAGATTTTAGTGAATTTCTAACATTTTTATCCATGCCTCTCACCTTGTGGGCTCTGGAGGAATTTAAATCGTGTGCCTGCTTATTCGCTTCCCTTCAACCGTGTAAGGGAGAGCAAATTTCCATCTCATGTAGTCGTCTATGAAGGTGCTATGGTGCGAGGAGGGGGTTGGAGGGTTTCGGCTCCTGGCGTGGAGAAAGATGAAGAACTAGTGAGTTAAGGAGAGGGAGAGAGGGTTAAGTCCACGTCCCCCCCCCAAAAACCCCGTCTCAATCTTTTCTCACACTCACCGTTCCCCTCTTTCACCTCCTCCCTTAACCTTACCCTCACCAAACTCCAACCCTCTCGATTCTTCTTCTCCTTCTCCCTTCCGACCTTGTTCCCCCTCCCCCCAACTGCCTCCATCCGCGCTCCGATAGGCGGTTTCGCGGATGGGATGACGTATGGATTTGCTGCAGGCGGGCTACGGAGGGAGTCCATTATCCCCATGGCTCCTTATCCTCGATCTCGCGTCTCCGGGGCTCCCATCAGCTCTGAATATAAGGCAAAGGTGAGGGGGTGGGGCGGGGGCGGCTGATATCTAGATAGGTAGGAATAGAGAGGGGGGAGAAATGGAATGAAAGAAATATAAAAACAAAATCCACCTCATCTTCACATTTTTCCCCCTTTTCTTTTCTTTCAATCTCCCTTTCTCTCTTCTTCTCGGGTGATGCTAAGATCGTGACATTTGAGGCGTTCCCCCTTTTTCCTCGAAGGGGTTTTGGGTGTTGAAAATGTGCGACATCGGCGCGGTCTCGATCCTCATGACTAGACGGAGGGGGATTTCGGCTTCGTCGCGAAGTTTTTCCTTGGTTATTGATGCGCGATTTACACATAGAAGAACTAACCCCTTGAGCACATTGCCAGACACGGACACCAGGTTATTGGGTTGGAACTCTACCTTGGCCAACTCTATGAGTGTGTGATTTAATGACTTCGCCAAATGGCAGTTAATCGTCATATGTACGATCCCGAGGGTCGGAATATTTTAATCCAACAGTGTTTCCTGCGGTATGGAAGGCACGTTGCAATCGATGGAATTATCTGAGATTCAGTCATCATAAAGAATTTAATTTTCCACTGCAAATCTCTTTATGACTGATTTTATATTTGAATGCATCGACTATAAAAGTGCATTTCAGTTGATTTGGAAGTTATCCTCTCCTAAAAAGGGTTCAAAGCAAGAACAGGGTACTCCTTCATTACTCAATGGGTACTGTTTCTTTATGTTTAATTTACCTCCATTAACGTTTTGAGATCAATTGCACTCTTAAATTTTCAAGGGTAATTTTGCTGGCTTGGCCATGCAAAACGGTTTCACACTTTTTGGAGGAAAATTTCACTTTGGCATTAAACTTTTGAAACTATAGTTGTACCTTAGCAACAAAAACCTAAATAAAACTCCTTTTAAAAACCTCATGAATATTTACCGTGATTTAATGGATTCTAAATATATGGCTGTTACACATAACAAAAACAAAATAATTAATTATACTATATTTAACATCTAATTGTTAGCACTATTATTACAGAAATCGTCAACTCATTATATCCTCCAAAATATTCTCCTTTGTCCAAACACCGAGTGCATCTAAATATAGTAAATCATTTATAAGAGTTCCATATATCTATTTGTACGGCATGTGTAATATTTATACGGGTATATGTTTATAGGTATTTATACGTTAGTTTAATATGCATATTCTCTTTTTTAAGCCAAGTGAAATGCTAAATCGGAAATATCGTAGAATGTATATGAAAATTTTGGAAGTCTGTTGAGAGAGGTCATTATAGTGAAGAGATGCAAAGCCTAGCACCCACTAAGTAAGAGACTTACAACAATCCAAAAAAAGGATACTGTCCATGTGTAAATAATATTCTAATATAATGTTCACGAAGTTACTAAAATAAATTGCAATTTAATCAAAATATTTATTGCAGTTGAAAATTGATGATAAATAATGTGTGCCTTTAATTGGTAGAATATTTTGCACATTGAAGAGTCTCACCTGCCTCACGATGATAAAAATACGTTATTGTCACTGTTCTTTCATCTAGCTGAAATTTGTCTTGTTTTTCTTGGTAAAAGTGTAAATAAACCTGTGAATTTCTAAAAACATAAGTGTCATTTGCTTTCTGTGAGGCTTCCTAGAAACCGAACCACCGAATATTATGCAAATTCATTTCCAAGCTTGGTCTTCAAACAGCGTGGCTTCGTGTTAGCAGGTGAAAATTATTTGCCAGACTAACATGGTAAATTTAATGTGAAATTAAAACAAAATCAGATTTCCCTTTAGAAATCTCATAGTTTCCTTCCAGCGAGAACAGCATGGAGGTTCGTAATGAAGTCTAGCTTTTCACTTCCCGCTAAAAGATATCTTCCCTAGCGTTTCTGGTGCAGCAGAAGAAGAGGAATATGATAATTTTTGTGCTTCTACACGGACTCGCAAAATAACGCATTTTGGGCGTAGTCTCAAATGAATATTCCCCACCGGCAACGTAAAGGAGCGGTGGGTAAAAAGAATCGTGATGATCTGGGCGGCATACGTGCCACGAAAATTCTGCGAAACTCACGTAGCAAGAAGGGCACTTTTTTGTAAATTTTTCACGAATTCACAGTGACTACCCCTTTTCGAAAACTTTATCGTTCTCCCTCTTCCCCCCCTTTTCAGTCTCCAGTCTCTCAACTCAACTCAGTCTCCTCCAGCTCCCTTTCCATCCTCAATCTCTTACAAGAAAATGGTGGTGTTTTTTTCCTCGCTGAACCTTCTCTCATACTCCTCACTCGGCTGCAGGACGAAAAGAGGAAATGAGTTTGCGGGTAGGTGCATTCTGTAACAAATGGATTCAAAGGAAATTTAAAAAAAATAGGTGTTCGGGGGAACACAAATTTCAGCTCTCGCGAGTGAATTTACATGTTCATTCTCCGTTCTGGCACACACGTGTTTGTACTGAACATCGATGTCTTTTACTCTCGTGGCGTATCAGTACTTACACTTTTTTCCTCTTTTTGTGGTCTTCCATGTGCTTGGGTTCCAGTGCGACATACATATCTCTCGTCGAATTTCCGTGTGGCCTTTAAAATTTAATTATATGAAAGTTAACTGATCTGAGTATATTTAAACTCCTTACTATGATCTGTGACTAAGAATGAAAATTCTTTTATCCATGCTGCAGAATTATACTTAAACCAAAACTTAAATTACATAAGTTAGATATTTATCTTAAAATATCACCTAGATTTTTAAACAATGCCGTGAAAAATCATCGTTCCTTTTATTTGACACTCCTTGGGTTTATTCAATTTAGTTAAGATAAATCTAATTTGAAATCGACAAATTGTGCACACTAATATTAAAGTTTAACACTAATTAAAATAAAAATCGTCCCTCAAGTAAACATTGACGTATTTAAGTCACATTTATTCATGCTCTTCCAAGTAATCACGAATACCTGCTGATTACGAAAGGTTTTCATCATTTTCAGCACATTAAAATCACAATTACACAATTAGAGACTTTTCAGTAGGGCATATTTATTTTTTTTTAAAGCAAATTTGATTTTAATCTGTTATATTTAATACTGCCAAAATATGATGAAGCTTCAATCATTTGGCAAACACTTTGCGATTCATTAGAATATTATTGGCTCATGCGAACGTTAACATTGAATTTAAATATCAAATGGCTCTTTCGTGATTGTTTTCTTAATGCTCAATTGACGGTCGGAACGCAAAACTTTGCATACACGATTCACGTTTTCGTTGGTTCTGAGCGTATTTGGGCGTCCAGAACGGATTTCGTCGGCGACCTGCTCCCGGTCCTCTTCAAACGCCTTGTGCCATCTCCCGAACTGTGACCTTGTCATTCTAGAAGGCCTCATGAAGCATCAGGAATATTTCGGTTGCAATCTTTCCAAGATACGGGAGGTGAAAGAGAGAGCAAGGGAGATGAAACTAAATAAGGCCGTGGGGGTAGATAACAATCCTTCCTAACTCCTGGCATTTTTAGCCACATGTTGGAAGAAGAGTCTATATGGCCTGATTCGTAGTATCTATGAGGAAGGAACCTGGCCAGAAGACTTGGTGAGATCAGTGTTACCTTCTATTCCGCAAAAATGAGTGCTACATCATGTGAGGACTGCAGTACAATAAGTTTGATATATCACGCAGCTAAAGCTGTTCTCAGAATCATCAACAAAAGGATAGAAAGAAGGACAAATGACTACTTAGGGGATGATCAGTTTGGGTTTAGGAAGCAGAGGTACGCGTGATGCCATTGCAGTAATGAGATCACTAATCGAGAGGAATATAGAATGAAATCAGGGCATATTTGCCTGTTTCGTAGATTAAGAAAAAGCATTTGATAGACTGAATTGGGAAAAGCTAGTGAGTATATTGCAGAAAACATGAATAGATTGGAGGGAAAGGAGGCTAATCGGCAACCTGTATATGTCTCAGACTGCGCAGGTGCGAGTGCGAGTCGGGAACTGAGAGTTCGGATGGGCAACGTTAGGGAGAGGTGTAAGGCACGGTTGCCGATTATCACCGTTGTTGTTCGACGTATGTGTGGAGGAAATGATTAAAGAGGCATTGGCAGAATTGGAGGTAGAAATGAAAGTGGGCGGAGAATTCGTAAAATCAGTTAGGTCCGCTGATGACCAAGCTTTAGTTTGTCAGTCAGCTAAGGGGTTGCAAGCATTGCTGAGTGAATTGGCAATTCAGTGCGACAGGTGTGGGATGAAAATCAATATTAACAAAACAATGGCAATGCGATTGTCTAGAAAGAAAAAGGCTAAGATAAACATTAAAATAGGAGGACAAAAACTAGGGCAGGTAGAACAGTTTACGTATCTCGGAAGTGTTTTGCACCAACACGGTCAAAGTAGTGGGGACGTAAGGAGAAGATTTGCGCTAGGCAAAAAGACTTTCACAAGGAGGGAGTTGATGAGAGGGAAGTTGAGTAAGGTTTTAAGAAAAGACTCGTCAAAACTTGGATATTAGGCATATATATATATATATATATATATATATATATATATATATATATATATATATATCGATTATATGGAAACACACACAAGTAGCACAATAATGGGACGGCACAATAGAACACAAATAGAATAGCAACATTTAAAAGGACACTAACCAATGCCCATGCCAGCCAGATAAGTCAAAGGATAGGAGCCAGGTGAAAGGTGGTCCTCGTAGCGTCTGTTTCTCAGTGAGGTGTCTGCCAAGGTGTCTTACATTAAAAACTCTATTTAGAGCGGTAACGGGAAACTCCTTAACTATTAATGCCAAGATTTTAATGATGAATAATATAGTAAAAATGAGTTCTAGAAATGTCGGGACTCAGAGATAGAAGGAAAATGGAGGGAAATAAAATAAAATAAGGCAATGGTGGTTTGCCAGTCATGTGGAACTACTTAAAGTTTAGAGAAAAGTGGAAGAATTTTAATGAACTAATTACATATATGATATTAGAGGTAGACCGGAAGATCTCTTCAGTCGGTGTTAGTTCCTATTCCATATAAGATAATAGCTGCATCACCACAGCACAATGAGTTTGATTTAGTACGCAGCTAAACTATTCCTCGTGACTGTCATCTATATTTCCTCATTCAATCTCTCGCTTTAAGTGCTTTAACATTCCTACTTCCTATTCTAACGTTATCCGTTTTCTGCATCATCTGTGTTGTTGCTGTCGTTGGTTTTGCTTTACAAGGATTTCATGAGATGACGACTGCCGAAGTCTAGCCTTCTTCGCTGCCGGGCACTACACACGGCCGATTGGGATGAGTCCCATAAGTGCCAGGACTATTTTTAAGTATACAGTTCAAGTCAAGTATCATAAAAGTCATTGGATGAATAATGGAGGTGGTTTCTCGTTGACTTCCTTCATAGGCTTGTTAACGTGGGACAATCATTTTGTGACCACCCCACTGGGGTCAGACTCCTTTGTAGTCACCTCAATGAGAATAAGATGGTAAGCGGACAACATTTTATCTGACCACTAACCTTCGAGCTATTCGGCTTCGGTGACCCTACCAGGAACAATTATTAATACATTCGCCATTAAAGCTCTGGCGGTCTTCAAGGCGTACTGTTCCTTCCACCAAGTCATGGTTATAGTCCAAGGGAGCACCAGGACCGGTGTTGACATCTTCATAGTATGTTTAGCTATGTATTTTTTCCTTTTTTCCTCTTACTTTTCGTAATTCATCAATATTATATCGTTTGTAGTGCTGACATTGTTGTACAAGATCTAGAAACAATAGATAGTTAAGCGATCGTCCTTAAATTCTATCTTAGCACTTCTGATGCCCAAAGCAGTGAACACGAAGAAGGGTGCTTGAATAAAGGTGTGAGTGAGGTAGCAGCTTTAAATTTCCGTTCTTATATGGACGCTGAAGAAGGAACGGTATATGGAACTTCAAGTGAAAACGTCAATGCGGTAGAATTAAACCGGATATCGATAATTTTTCAATCCCGGTGCGGAAAGAACATCCCCACCCGGCGTGAGGGCGTGTGAGAATTATTTTATAGCTCTGGGTTTCGGACGCACTGGGAGCTATCCGGCCTTTTTTCCTTGGATCCACTGCTTCCACTTCCCCACACCCGGTGGACTGCGGCGGCGGGCTGAATTTATCTCGCCATGATAATGGACGGTCGACACCACCGTGGAAAACGCATCTCTGTGGATCGGCCACGGATACAAGGATGGAGTATTAGCACACTGAGCGAGGAGCAGCGATCAATGAAAGAGCTTTCCTGGGCGTTTGTCGATTTATTTATATATGGAGATGTCGGAAACAAGAAAATATATCTGAACATAGTCTCGTCGATGGAAAAATTTGTAAGTGGCCCCTAATTAAAATAATAATGGCAGAATAGCCAGAAAAAAGCTATGTTTTGAATTCATTGGTATTTTAGTACCTGGTATAATAAATTTTGCGATTGGCATAATTCACGTGGCGGATATCTCTCCCATATAAAAGTATATTTCATTCAAAAGCAAATAAATATAACACATTAGTCCTATCAGCTATTGAATTTAAGTTTTACTCAACTTACCGCTCAATTCCTTGCACGGTTCTCACCCGGAAATAATGTTTAGTTGTACTCATAAAATAAACGAGTGTAACTAAATCATCACTATAACTTCCATATTTCTCTTAGTATTTTTAAGGGAGGCAACCGACAGCTAAGGCCATTTGCGCCATTAGGAATGGAATGGGGGGAAATGGATGAAGAGAAACCAGGAGTCGGCATTAGCCTAATATTATCGAGAGACGCCAAGGGGTCAACATTTAACGTCCCATCCGACAGCCGGCGTATCACTCTAAGTGCTCTCCAAAATGCACCTCAAGTAGGGATCGAGATACAGTTGAAAAATACTTGTTATCAGCATAATTCCAACCCACCATGCCAATTTTGGGTAAGAAGCCAGTAGGTTAGCCACCGCATCATCCCGATCTCTACCAGTTTGCTTCAAGGCATAGATAAACAAGGTCTGCTCCTCGATGATTGTGCCAAATTACAAACTTTTTAAAACGCTATTTTTTACTCTGAAAAAGTTTTCGCTTAGAAAATGTTATCCATGATATTTGGAATCCAGTTTTAACTGTTCCTTTGAAAGGGCTAGTTGGTATCAATAAGATGAACTTAAATAATGCTAGGAAATTGATATGAAATAGGTTCTGCAAAACCTTCTACAACCTTATCCTCGCCATTAAGTTTTCGTGGATTTCCTGTTCATTTACAATGAAAAACTAACATAATAATTAATACAGGTGTTCATGTCGGTCATAGATGTTCATCCATTTCTTTTCTAAGCTGATGATATGCAATGAAAAAAATAAATAAACTATATTCTTAGTGCCTATACTTTAAGAGCACCTTATTATACGGTCATTTTTCCGCCGGAATATACCCGTAGTAGGTTAAAACTCAAAAATTTCTGGTGTATTTATAAATTTAGTTTTGTGTATAATTTTCTTAAAATTATCAATTCAATGGAGTTATACCAGCCTATTTTATTTTTGATTAACTCAGGAACTAAATTCTAATACACATCTATGTACTGTCCACCTATAGCCTAAATATCATAGCACCCAACATTAAAATGCATAATTTTTTTACTTCGTATATTTTTCCTTCATTCCGTTCAGCAAACCGTATTACTTTGGTCGTGGGCATTTGCAGTGATAAGTACGAGTAGTGTCTGTGGTGGCTTCCGATGCTGGGAGCGTTTGGAGCATTTTTATGATCAACGTTCTCTCGATCTACAGTAAAGGTTTTCAGGATTGAAGGGAGTGAGATAACTGAAGATCACGCCTGAATACGCTCGCTGTGGCACTAGGAAAACGTTAAGCCTATATTTAACACACAGCTACCTTCAAAAGCCACGTCAGCATACCTAGTCCACAGTTCAAAGTAATGTGATCCAGGATTTGACAATTCTACTTTATAGACCTGTATTCTATGATTTTTGTGAAGGATTCGACTAATTCGATTTGGTGAAGGTTCCATTCTAGTATCTGTAGTTTCCGTCACGTTCATTATTGTTAACAGTTGTACCCCCAGTCCTTGAGACGTCCTCGGATCGAAGGCCACTCCGACGAATCACCTCGACCCAAGGAAGCTTCCAGGATTGAGAGCGAAACTTTTGTAAACAAAACTTCCTACTTGATGAAAACTCGGAAGTTGAATAAAGCTAGCACCATGTATCTGAGAAATGAACTTCGAGGAAACTATATTTAATCCGCAATTCAATTATAACCCACGCGAAGTATAGGTTATTGATGTTTTTAATATTACTCAAAGTAAATTTTCTGTCTCCTAATGAAAATTTCATCTGTCAACTTGAATATACCTGTATTATGTGCGCGCCCTATATATTTTTCGGTTCATATGAAATATTTATAGGAATAGAAACTGTTTCTAGTGAATGCTTATGTTTTTAACACTAGCGAAAATATAAGTTTGCAATCATCCTGAAAGAGAATGTAATAAAATATCCATTACAAATACACTATTTAAAGAGACTTCTTAAATTGTTTTATCATTTTACTGGAATTCCAGTTGCGTCTCTCTATTTCAATTCTTCAATTCATCGGCAAAAGAAAATAGATTTGGACTTTTATTATCTCTACTTGAGCAAAATTCGATATCAATGCGGTAATTGCTGGGTTTAACAATCCTATGGGTTATTACATGGAATTTTTGAAGGGAAATTTACATTCTAAAAATTAAGACCGTTTATTTTTTATTTGCTCCTCTTTTATGATTTAAAATGGTCACATTTATAATGAATTTTTATGATATATGCTACAACAAATCGTTTTTATTTTTCACAATATACTAATGTCGGTATGCCATGTTAAAAATTAACTTTGTCAAATATTTGCCAGAGAACTCATCATATATCTAACTACAACTTGAATTGCCTAGCGCAACGAAAACACGTAAAACTACAAAATTACGGATCCTATTTACAATGTAAATGAGAATAATTTTCATAGTGTTAGGTAGTTTTAACATATTTATTAGAAGATTTGTCACTGATAATAAATGCCTGTCCTTTTTTACAAAGTAATTTTTAGCCAATGTAATCTGATCCTAATTAGGACGCAGAAAGCTCTATTACATATTTTTTTCTCGAATTTTTCCTCACTTTTGTCTATAACCCTCTTTCTCCGCCTTCCACTACCCCCCTTCCCCCCTTTTCTTACCTCTTGGTGAAGAACGAAGGAAACGTCGAGGCCACTGGATACGTAGTATGAACCAAAAATTCCACTCACAATTTTCCGCCAGACGAATTCTAGAATTAGTCCACCGCAGACGACTGCCAGCTGATGGCATGGTAATTGAATGCAAACAGCCGTGGAACTTAAATAAGGAGGAAGCTAATATTAGTCAAGGACTGAGCAAAGGGCAGAGCGGAAGGAGACGGGTGAAAGACAGGATGAGGAAAGAGTGTGAGTTGGGGGGATGAGAAGTGCGCACATAATGTGGAGAGTGTAGAACAGAGCTAGTTTCGTTCGAGGCATAAGCTCAAGAGGAAATGTCGAGGGGAGGATTAAAAAGAAACCTGGTTGGCTTTACTGGCTGGATATCTATTCCGAAACGTATCGGGGTTGATCCGCGCCTGAGATGATAGAAGTATAAATTTGTACGAATGGATGAGACACTATCCACGTGGGTTAGCCCGGTTGATCGCCCTGGCCGGTGGAGAAGAGATGGGAGGAGGGTGTATGCATGTGAGTGTAGGAGAGCAGTTCTATGTCCGGAAACCGCCGAGGACAGTTTCAACGACTGGATGGGGTCGAGGGGGCGATTCTGCGGCGAGTTGGAGGACGGGAGGTGTTACCAGTGGAGGTGAAGTGTGATGATTCTCCCCTCCCGCGGTGTTTGTTTTGGAGCGGTGAAAACTTGTTACGGCAAAGTGACGACGACACTTATGATGAAATAACCGGAGTACGTACCCTACTCACAACGGTATATTGATCTTCAAAATGTATATTCTGTTTTATTAGACCGTTGAAATTCATTTCCCAAGTGACTATTATATCGTTTTCTGGTAAACATTTCATGTGTTCGTACATTAATTTTCTATTAAGGCTTCGGTGGTTTTCTCTATTCACTTCATTTTATATGCCTTCAAATCACACTTTACGGCCCATGTTTGCCCTAATTTTTCATCGGTTCTTTCTTATGACAGAATATAGGCCGTAAATTAGGTCTTCCAATTTTAACTCTAGCATTCTGTTTACTTTTTTCAGTTAATAAACTTTGGATATTGGTAAACTATTTTTTTTCAATTTAAAGCATATATGCCTGATCTTTCAAAACCTTAGCTGCCTTAGTACACTGAACAGGCAAAAACTGAATTCTGCATTCATGCGTATTTTACAAAAAATTAAATCGAATGTTTTCATATGATTTAAACCTTTGCCAGATATTTGAATTGGCAAGTTGGTATTAGTGACTCTGGAACATCGTTATAATGAAAGCCGTAGAAAATTGAAAAATATTTTATCTCGGTTATATTATTTGATCTTTGCTTAAGTAAAAGGAGAGCGTCTATATTCACTATTCCTGGCTTACATTTTATCTCCCATAACATTGTTTTACATTCATTCAACTTAGGATGCCTACCTAAAACATCTCACACAATTCATTTTTGGACTACAAAGATCATCTTCCTGCAAAGAAAGCTAACATTTTACGCTATTTGCTTCCTCTCTCTGCAACACTTCCTCAGTTGCCATTCAATCTATAATCTGACGTTTGGCCTCGTAATTCGATTTCCGTGTCTCAAAACCAATTTTTTTGTAATGCTATGGACAGAGTTGTCCTAGTTTCCCATACAATGCTATTCACTCCGCTCCCATCAAATCTTCCCACCCTCTTGACCTCACCAAACAAATATAACCCAGTCTTATTACACGAAAACTTTTCTTAATATTATTTCTGCTTTTTTTGAATTATTTATTAGCTGCATGTGAAAATTAGTGCAAATGTTATCTTACAATAATACGCAGGCGGTTTTTTCAACATAATAAGCTATGATAACATAAGGAGTTATTGTGTTTTATTCTTGTTAAATATGATGGATGAAGCAATGAATTTATGGTTTATCAATTTCACAAAAATCAGGAAAATAATTTTTTAAATAAATTTCCTCAATCTCAAAATTTTGACGTCGATTATTTTCCTTACACACTCCAAACATTTTTCATGACGCAGTTCACTCCTTGAACCACCCCCTGTGAGCATTCCGGCTAAATAACATGCCTACCCCTTCAAGTAAAAACTATTTCCTCATCTCTGAAGATGTTCTACCTTGCTTACACTACATTCTCCAAAGATAATCTTTTATCTGTAATGCATTCGCATTAAATGTGTGCCATTTCTACATTTTCAATTAATTTTCCAGATTCACTTAAAAAGCCTGAACTTCTACTAGAACTTTTAAACTTACTCTGATACCTTCGGTTCAAACCCTATCATTTATGCACACATTCAAGTCTTTTAATTCTGTATAAGTTCTAACTAACTTCACTTTTTAAGGTTCATATTCCATATGCCTCCCTTGTATTACACATTCTAAAGGATCGTTTGAGCAGGTTTTCATTAAGTTACTAGGTACATACACAGAAAAGGAATTAAGTGAGTGAGTGAAAGCAGTGTTTAAATGGCGGGTAATATTAAGTAATGGAAGCACAAAGAGAAAAGTACTTGGAATTTCAAATGGCAAAATAGAAGTATAATGAATGAGTAGCTAACGAGGAAGATAATGTTATTAAGAATGTGTTTGTATATAGGGTTATTTTAAAATTTAAATATCCAAAGAATATCATAAAAACAATATTTTTCAGATATTTAATGTTATTGGTAAATCAGAATCAATTAACCAATAACATAAGAAAATATTTTCCTAGCGTATAATGAGAAATACTTTTTCATTGTATGCTATATTTTCCTTTCTCCAATACTGCCGGTTGCGCATAAGGTTCTGAGGGGATCAATATTATATTGTCACTGCCATAAAACTCACAGTGCCAAACTGAAATAGGTTTTAGGTCGAGAAGACACTAGTGTCTGTGAAATTTAAGTATGCAGGCTATTAACAATAAACCATCAAAACCTAATTTGTGTCAGTATGATAATAATAATATATTAAAGCGAACGATTTCATTCCGAGGAATTAAAAAAAATAATTTACAGGTTTTAACAGGTTTATTAGATAAAAAACCTTTAAAATAAGTTTTTAATAATAATTTTGGTTATATTTCTACCATTGGGACAAATTTAATACCTATCACTTTCAGTGGTAAGTGATTTCAATTTTTTTGTATTTGCCAATGTTTTTCAAAATCGATTTTTTTTACCTAATGGAAGCAGAAGTATTCGATATCTTTCATCAACAGAAATAAGGTAAAACAAACTCGCAACGTTTTGATGGCATACAAGCAGGTGCAGTTCTAATTAAAAAATGAATGTGTATATGCCGTGGCTCTCGCTGGTCGGACATCAATATGACGACAAGCTTCGAGGCAGGGGGTGTGAGGAAGGGCGAAGAGTAAAAGGAGAACGGAATTTTTTTTAGAAAAACACGAAATGGGAGAACAGAATTGTACAACCCCTAGCACTCATTCGCTCACGTTCGCCCACTCCACTGAATAACCCTGAGAAGCCCTGTGTCGGTATTTCGAGATAAACGGAGTGCGGTCCCATGGAACTAGTGGGGACGTCGAACGGTGAGGGGAAGAGGACGAGCGGAGCCGCGGGACAATGGGAACTAACGTTTGGGGTGAGCCGGAGTCATTGAAGGCCGTTGACGAAGTGGTCAGGACATGCACGCCCCCGGCTCCGAGTGGGGAACGTTGAACAAGTACGGAGGGGAGTGCGTTTATTTTTTCTATATTTTTTCCTTTCACCCCCCCCCCCGTACAATTCGTCCGAGCACACGCGCTCGCAGTTATGGGTGGACATCAAATCGTGAAATTCGTTTAACTCAGAGAATCAAAAGTCATCTGTCAAAGGGGGGAAATAAAAGAAAATGAATAAACAAAACTGAAAGAAATGCTTTCTTTGTATTGACCGCCCACCCGCTCTGAAAGCTCGCGGTTCTCGATGTATTCAAAATGGTGGGATGGAAATGAAAGTTGTTGATCCTTGAAAATTTTAGCGCCACTTTCCTCAATTGTGGCTCTTTATGCTCGCGGTTTCGCTGAAAAATAACCTGGCGCTTTGTGAACTAAAAGGAATTAAGCGCTGCGGACGTTAAGTGAAAGCTCGTTTTGCTTGGAAATAGCTCTTCTCAGTCTTGGTTAAACTACAACAAAGTTGCTTATTGCTCAGGGTTTCATGACGTTCAAAGGCGAGGTTTCAATAAAGTTTTCCTCTTTATTATTATATTTCCTGTTAAAGTTGGTTAGCGGTCAAATTATAGCATGCAATAGCTTCGAGTTAAAGCGTTTTTTTAAGCTGGAAAAGTATAGCTCATTCGCCTGGCTATATATCATGAAATTTATATGTCAATACTTTTGGACCAAGATTCAGAAAATAGAATTAAATTCGATAAATTCAAGTTTTTTATTTAGCCTTGGATATAAAATACTGTCAGTATTAGGCACGTTTGTAATTGTATTGTATATCTCCATTCATAAATTTAGCGGGCAATTTGGATGCGGAGAATATTTTTCATTACAATACTACTTCTACGGAACCTCACATGGACACACATTAATAATAATTAATGCGTTGATAAAGTAATACGATTTTCATGGAATAGCGTTCCTCAAAACGAATTCCCTCACTTCAATTGAATGAACTGCATGAAACGGAAAGCGGTTATATACCGCGAGATCACCCATTACCACAAAAGCAAAACCTTCGTTACGCATCCCTTTAAGTCAATTAAGTGGGGGAAGCCCAAAGATCACTGTATTACGAGATTATAACATCATTAATCCACGGTCATAATACAACTTTATGCTCTTTCCTCTAATGCACATTCTTCCGTAGCGCCGCGGAGAGATAAATCCTTCAATATTGCTTCGGTAATCTGGAACGTGCTGCGGTTCACGCCCAATCTCCCGAGGACCACCGGACCGTAATACGTGTGTGAAAGAGGAGACGGAATGAAATGGGAGGAAAAAGTAAACGAGGAAGAGGAGAGGGTCCTGGAGGAGGAAGAGCGATAAGAGAGACGGAATGGAGAGAGGATGAGAGAGAGAGAGAGAGTTGACCCGATTGGAGAGGAGGTAGAAAGAGTGAAACCGAGGAATGCTAAAGGAAGTTAACAGTCGAGAGAGATCCGAATGACTTCAGAGTGAGTGTGAAAATTCTTTGCAGATGAGATAAGAGTGGAACGAGGTTTAGTGTGTAAAAAGAGAGTAAAGGGGGAGCGGCGAAAGGGATTTTTGAAAAGGTCTTTTGAGAAGAGGATGAGAGAGGAGAGACGAGTCGGAAGACGGTCAGGAAACGCGGGGTCGGACGGTTAAAGAAAGCTCACCAACCTGCTACTCACTCATCAACTCGTGCGCACACACACACATATTCACGCTGTTTAAATATTGTAACGTTTAACTTATCATCAATTCTAATCTTTCTCCACCGTGTTCCGAAACGCTTTCATACCGTTCATAAAGCAAACAAGATAGAGAAGTTTCGTAAGCAATCTCCCTCCCGTCATAGAAGGTGGGTGGGAGGTGGAGAAAAAGTTTATTGAGTGCGTGGACTTTAAATAGGGAAAAAGATGGAAGAGATTGATAGATGTGGAGTTTGATTTAAATGTACGGGGAATAATTGCTGTCCCTGGCCCTCTCTTCACTTTCGAATACTGCCTACGATAGGAGCTCATCAAGGGAGCCACAAAGGAATTAAGCCACGAAAATGTAGTGTTTCTCCAAAGCGAGACATAGGGGGTGTCGCATGGACTCCAAATTTTCCCCAGGACTCTAAATATAGCGCATATTCATTTCCAATTGCCAAATCAGATAGGCGTGTCATAGATAAAGAATTCATTTTTCACTATGTGGATTCATTCGCAAGAATGAGAGTTGCGTTGCACTAATATTCGGCAAAATTTATGAATGCGAATCACTATAAGAATACGTATAACGATTTAAGTTTTACTCTGATAATAACATTTTCTGTTGTGTATTTGATGTTTCAACCTTATTCCTCCGCATATTGAAAACCGTCTGAATTAATAAGGGGAATTATTTTACCTAGCAATCATGCTGCGCCGTCTTTTTTATTCCCGAGTTAAAACTACGCAATGTAAGTCAAATTTTTCCATATCTGCGCTGCCTCAATGTAAATATGTACAAATTTGTATTAATTTATAGATAAAAATATATTTTAATACTCAAATTCTTCACGCTCCTAATTTCTTTATAACACATCAGGAATGCTTTTCAATAATGCGTAGTTTTCAAGTGCTAGTGTGTTCATGTAGGGTAGTTGTTTCACCATCTTTTATTCACGTTTACCTTTAAAGGGATTAGAAAATAATATTATTCTGTTATTTCAAATATTCCAAAATTTAAATAATGGATTCACCATTGACGTTAAAATTAATAATTATTCTTCTTTATGATAATTACCTACTAATTTTAAAGATTCACAGGTTCTGTGGAAGTAGGAACGTTAATTGTAAGGCATAACATAATTCGTATCGTTCGTGGTCTGTGACTTTTTTATTGAATTATGCCATTTATTGAAAAGTATTTGAATAAAAATGTCAATGTCCGCTTAGCAGAAATGTCTCCAGGTGCCATATATTCCAAATAAATAGAATAATTGTTAGAATAAATATGTCTTAAATTAATGAATAACCTTAAACACAGTTTTTCACCTTCCTTTTATTTAACAATTAAATTTTCATTGTATTCAACATAAAATGAAGGTAGTCACGAAAGAGAAATAGAAGAGTTTGCCTTTAAATTTAAGTTCTAAAGAAAAAATAAACGATACCAGTTATGAAAGACATAATATAAGAATAACACCCGAGCCACGCTCGAGGTCAAGCCACTGACATCTATCACCAACTGCGCAAAGAGATGAATATTTTACTAAATATGCGCTTTTGTCCTCATTTGAAATTAAAACGCCCTATCAAATTTTTGAAAAATTAACTAATTTGTTTTGTCATAACACGGTCTCCAAATTACTTTTGCATACATACTAAATCTCAGAGCTTAGGGGCATCGCATTAGTATGATAATAGCATACTTTCTATTGTTTCCATGTAATATGTATAAATGACGAATAGGTTTTGCATATTAATTTGGAAATAATTAAATATGTTCTATTGTTTAATGTAATATGTTTAAATGAAGTATAATTTTTGTAGGTTATTGAAGTTTTGTAGTTTTTGTGGGTAGGCAAGTAGGTTTTTGTAGGTTTTATGTTTGATTTAATTTACTAAAATTAATTGGAAAACGAAAAGGCATAGAGAATGAGAGAAGTATTGAAAAGAAAAATGTCTTTTGATATTTTATAATTGCATAAAAAGGACAGTTTCATGTCACTACTTTCAAGGAAAATTGTAAATCTAATTTTCCCTTGCAAATGTAAACGCTAAAAGGGGACGGGGTCTCCTTGCTCAAAGGCCACTGGCTCGCTTTCATGATAAGTCATAAAAATGGTTATCTTCCAACAGTACTTGCGTTCAAGCTTACTTCACAAGAACCATCTAAAAAAAATGCCATTTTTCGCATTGGGGTGGCTTCCTAGCGAATTAAGCAACATAGGTTAATAATAGATCTTATCCTGTAGGGTATGCACAAACCACACTTAAAAGTTGAGTAATTGCATATACTTCAGGATGAGTATATAAGGTAAACAAATTCAGTTTTATGTATAATAATCATTAGAAATCATATCGAACATACGTCATCAATTCGAAATGATTTCAAGTCTCAAAAGACAGGAACAACGATTATGGGTTTACATGGACTTACGTGGAATTCATCCGTCTTCCAAGGCTTTTTAACGCGTTTTCATGAAGTCTTTCATTTTACGTTTGTTATTACGTTCCATTAATTTAAGTACAAAACTTCACGGCACATTCACGGACAAAATTAGCCGTTTTGACCCCTAGGCGAAATGCACAGATTTTGATCTAACTCTAAAACCGGATTTCAATAGCCCTACGGTGTCAGCTTAATGGTACTTAATTCTTGTTATTGAGGAAGCTTCATATTCTGCATACCCGATTAATAAGCCTAAAAAGATATGATATTGAATATGTTTGATGCTTTTGATCACTACATAAATATTGTTAGGTCTCCGATCATTTAACAAATATATACTGTATTTAGGCTCGAAAAAGGTCACATTTTTCTTCTATTTATATTAATGTAAACTACTCCCAAATACATTTTTTATTTCATTCTCCCCATGTATTTGTTTACTACAAAGGTACTGAAACAATTATAACAACTAATTTTTTTATCGAATTATTTAACTGGGTAATTTTTAAGTTTTATTGAAATAATTAAATGATAAACAAAATAATAATATATTTCAATATTTTCGAGAAAACTGCAAGCATGCATGATGAAATGCTTTTGAATGAAACTTACTCTCAAATTAGTTGTCAACTACATAGCAGTAACAAATCGCAGCTCTTAAATGTTTTACCACCTAAAAAATATAGCAGCAAATCAATATAGTTTTATTCGTGTCTTTGTTAACCTGAGCCATTTATGACAATATTCGGCCTCAAACGGGGAATCTTCGGAATATGATTTAAATTTAGCGTAAAATGGCCGCAAGGACGAAGAGTTTATGTTCCCAAAAATACACCAATGCCTGAAATGGTGCTGAAAAATTTTTCAAATCCTAAGGTTTTAAAATATTTCAGTCATTATCGAAAATAAGCGAGATGTATTGGAAAGATAGCACAAAAATTATAATATGAAATGAGTGATTGATTGCTATAATATTATAATTACTTTTCATTGAAAACACTCATCTTTTTCCTCATTTATTTAATTAATGTAATGTGCCGCGAAAAATAAATAAACAATTTTAACGTGGGGAACAGGTGGAATGGATGTAAATTTTTTCTCCTTCAGACGTCAAATTCCATGCGGCGCGGCGGGAGCCAATGAGGAAGGCTGAAGGCTGGGGTTTGAGGAGAGATGGTAAGGGGGATAGAAAGTGAAAAAGAAATCCCCGCAAAGTAACCGGACTACATCCGGTTTTCAGAAGGAGAATGTACGGCTAAGGGTGAAGGGTTCGCATAGTTTGGAGGGGTACCGGGGTGATGTCGGTGAGAGCTTAGAGTACGCCGAGAGGGGAAGGAATAGTAGGAATGGGTCTGTGCAGGAGGGAGGTCGGAGAGCGAAGTAAAGCGGAATGGGAAGAGATGGGATTGAGGGTTCGTGGAATGGGGAGGAGAGGGAGTTGCAAGACTGGTGGGAAGTGGAGAGAGAGGGCTTGGAGATGAGTACATTTCGTTGCCGACACCTTTCGCCACACACCACCGCCTCCAGCCAGGAGAGCATCCCCCCCGGTAGTGTGAGAGAGATGGAGAGGAAGAGAGTCAAGTGGGAATGGAAATAAGAGGGAAAGAAATGCGTTTTATCTTCCCGAGCGGAGGCACCCACCCCCCTCAGAAAGGAGCAACCTCTCTACTATTCCTCTCTCTACCACCCTTCCTCCCACTCTCTTTCGCCCTGCCTTTTCGCCATTCATTCGCCTCCCGTGCAGTTGGCCCATACCCCAACCGCCCAACCCCTGAAAGTGTGCCTCACGCAAAATCCTACCAGCCCCTTTAATCCCCCACACCCAACCACCCACCCGCTGCCCACCACTTACAACCACCCAACACACACACACACACATACTCCTTCCCCGAACCGGCCGCTAAAGGGGACCGAAATCCTTCTCTCGCCACCCACACCCAAGCCCAGTCCATACTTTACTCCCGCTTCCAGCTACGCAGTGCGAATGTCCTCACGGGTGAAAGAGGTTTTTTGGGAGTTCTCGCACACACCTTCCCCTCGAGAGAGAGAGAGAGAGAGAGAGAGATTCCCTCTGTCTGGATCCCCCCCCAACCCTTCTTTTCCCTCTTCTCCACTCGTTTATCCTCCGTCTCCTCCTCGTTTTTGTCTCTATTTCTCCAGGCATCTTGGAATCCATCCCTTCTTAGTCCGTGCTTTGCGTGTCTATTAGTGCAACTGGCGCTCGTTCATTCTGGATATTTTTTATTATTTTACGTGCTCAAAATAAAGTTTTTCTAACATTGTTTTTCCCTCTTCAAGCTCATCCATAACATAATTCAATAGCAGAGCACTGCAACATTCGCTATTATACGCCGTCGTATTTTAATTCATGTCAAATTAAGTTTGTTACCATATTTATTGCCATTTTATCTGGCATGTAAATTAACCGTACCATTTATGCTCTGTTATTATTATTTTTTTTAACCAGAGGGATGCTATCAATAATAAAAATGCTGTGATTTTATTTCTTTTTTCCGTTTGAAAATTTTCAAATTCTTTTTATTTAACGTAAGATTGTTAGCATTTTCATTCCCATAAACATTAAACCTTACTTCTGTTGTTACCTTACATGTTTATTGTTAGGAGGACTTGAAAAAAAAATTCATTTTTACTCCGATGTCATGTATCAAAATTGCTGATAGAATAATTTCTAATTTCCATAGTTTCATGAACACCGTTTTACTTGGTGGCTGTACAATCTTTTCTATAACCTATCATTTCAATTCAAGTACACAGTATTTTTCCATAAGTTTTGCATGTCATCGAAGAATGGGCTTGAACAATACTTCCATGAAATACGATAGAGAAATTTTGTTAGCATGTCTTTTTTCCGTCTTTTTTGATAATATGAAATTACAAACTCTAACTAAAAAATAACAAAGTATAAGATCCTTAAATGCTATGTGCTCTGCATTCAGCCGTATCTTTTCTAATTAACTTGGGTTCTAATTAACTAAGGCTGACCATGGTATTTTCTCTTAAGTAAAAGATAAATTATTAAAATTATATTTTTTCTTTTCATTTGGAAAATTGACCATTCAGTTTTTAATTGAGTTGGTACTAATGAAAAGATTTTTGCAGAATGCGGGTATTCTAAGAGCTATTTTGCTCTTGTTTCAAAGATTTTGGTATTGTATTTCATGTGGTAAAGGATTTTGGTATATTCTCCACTACTCTCTAGACTATTGATTTTCGATAATTTTGATAAACACCAATCTCCGAATCCGATATCCCAAATTCATGAGCCCCAGTGTGACTCTGAATCTTACCTATCTGCGTCACCATTGCAAATAAATGGATTCCACCATATGACAAAATGGATGATTGAAATGTATGATGCTCCCAAAAGTGTACATCTCAAGGGAGATTCGTTGAATTCGGACTTGGTTATCACGACATGATTAGATGTGTAGGGACTCCCTAGAGCAGAAGTCTCCGGCAATTCAGGCAACGGAAATATCGATCTTTCGTCGCATATTGGTCGTCTGTTGATTGCTTATTCAAAGCCATCATTACACACAGGATCTCTGAATTGGCTATTTTTCACTTAAACTGATATTATGAGAGTTTAAATGAAACTCGTTGATCGGAAAATAGGTGGAGCAACAACCACATTTTGCCATTGCAAACTGCCTCTGGGAAATGTTGCACATTTGAAAACAGTTAAAATATTGAAAATATTTTTGAGTGAAATTTTAAAGCTGTTCAAATCACGACGAATGAATAGCGATCGGTACCCTCATGAATTGCCAGACGAACTTATAAATACATAACAAAATGTACTTTAGTGGAAATTTTGTCATCATAAAAACATGAAATATAAATATCTCTTCTGTTGTTGTCATATTTTATTGACTTTATTAATTGATATTAATCAAAACGTTGATAGTTAATATATTTGGATTTCAAAAACTTTAACTCTATTACACAACATGATTTCTTTGAATGCTTCCAATGGTTGCTTCATTGATCTGAGTATCTCAGTTCAGGAAAGTATTGAGTATGAATATTAATGCTTGCTTGTATAATTAATTCCTTCAGTGTCACCCACGAAATTATTTGTGTTTATGTTTTTAATTAAAATTTACATGCTCCCGATCACTCATGCATTCGCAAATATGCCAAATAATTATTTTCCAGGCTACTTAAATGTTATAACTCCGGTTATTTTTGAGAAAATATTGACGAATAGCGTAATCATTAAGTAGCATAAATTTATACCCTAACGAAATTCTAGTAACGCTAAGTTTTCAACCTTCACGCAACCTTGGGTAAGGTAAACGTAATGTAACTATTTAATCTTGTTAGTGGTTCTCATGGAAATGGGCAGAGGGGTTGATGATAAAACATAATTTGAGTGGTGTCCATTTTTAGGACAAATATTGAATTTCGTGATATGTTTAGTAGTCTATTTAGTACCAGTATATTTGGTAACAGTTGTAATTGAATCCTTGGCTGAGCGATTTAACCCTCGTTCGCGTAATATGATAAAGACCATTTTCGCAACCCTCTCGCCTAAAGTCATAATTGCATCCTCGATTTTCCATCAGACTGAATAGCTGATCTCCGGTTAAATCAATCGGGTCGGATACAGTATCCTATTAAGTCCACACGTAGTCTTTTTCTTGTTCTTTTCTTTAGTATTTTAAGTAATATTGCTCAATAGTATTAGGTTTTGATGAATAAACCATTTATATCATTAAATTAGCTCGTTACAAAACTGAAATGTTATGAAATATTTTTGCTCTTCGGTTATAAAGTGGCTTCGTAACCAGTAATATATCACTGGTTACTAAGTTTTCAATTGTATATTAGGGAGGGGTCTTGCTGGGAAGTGGCCGGTGATTGAATATTTGGATAAGGTATCAATACAAAATAGGATTAAACAAAATTGACCACAATGGAGGAAGCAAATATTTAAAAAATTAGGCAACATTAGGTTAACGAACAAATGATGTTTTTTTATTTTTTTCATTATAAATCTATTGCTCATATCGCACTCAGTACATTATCACTGGGTACATCAGTATAGATTACTTGACATTTGATACCTAGTATATGTTAACTAAATTTTTCACGAAGGGGGTTTTGAAGAATTTTTACAGTAATTTGGAGATATCGTAGGTAAAATATCCTGCTCACGAGAGTCATTAGTAAGCATTCCTAAACCTTTCATAGCCATTTATGCTAAATTAATGCATACGTCATTATGCATCTTTTCTCTCATTTATCCACTATCTCCCTATCGCCTCTGAGCTGACGGCAGTACGTTTGGAAAAGATATTGCGAATGTAATAATCTATGGAGAAACGCAAATGTCCAAGACGCCTGGGAGATGGGTGCGGCATATGAAAGCGCAGAAATAACACCTCTTTTCCACATGCTATCTCAGTTAACTTTTATTCTCAAAATTCTAACTAAGCAGCTTCCATCCGAAGATTATCGATTTTAATGCCAAGCTATGCTATAAGCTAAACTTTGGTACAGGGTTAATATGTCCAACAACATCAGAGTTTCTCCAATTTGTCTAATTCCACGATCGTAGCGCATTTGGCTTTATTCATCAATCTGCCCCTCATCAATTAAGAGCCTTTCCGTTGTAGATAAAAATAATAGAGAAATAAGGCATGAATATCATTGATTTGAACTTTAATGATTTGAAAACCACCCCGGATTCCATCATCAAATGTTTAAGTTCTTCATCACACCACCAATGAACGTCTGCACCTTTACGTTGTATGATATATTTAACTTGCTTTACGATTTCTTGGAAGAGTTAACTTGAACCTAGGTTTTCTAAATTTCACTTTATGTCCTTTAATTCATTATCACATATTTAGGGTTCCTCTTTCTCATTAGATAAGGTTTTCAAATTTTACCATCCTGATAATTCTTAAAGGTACTGAAATGTATGTCTATAATAATAAACCTTAATAAGCTAAAATATGGGGGGGGTGCGGGTGAAATTTTGTTCCGTAATGCGTCACCTCCACCGCCATGGCACGACTAAATCTATTTTAAATCAGCCAGTCATTCAGTAAAAAAAACGAGTAGATAAATTATGAAATATTTATCCTCAAATTGAACAAACTGAAAATATATTTGCTTTCGGCAAAGATGGATTAATATTTGTCTTATTTGAAATCGAAAAACTGTAATATCGTAAAATGACGCAATACATGTACAAAGATTAGATTTTTTGCGATCCTTTTTTATGTTAACGCACATTTACGTACATGAAATGGAAAATTCAGAGTTCCCATTGGTTGACAGAATGTTTATGTGTGTGGAGTTATTTTTAAACTAAAATATTGACTTCACGTGTATATGTGAAATTCATATGCTCCTTCTTCACTCAGTGGCACAATTTTAACGGTATGGTGATATGATATGCGTACCGCAGGTTAGCGCTACGTTCCTGAGGTAGGGAAACCAAGCCTCTAATGCACCCAAATAATTATTGGATAAAGCTGCAATTAGTTTAAAAATGGACTTGAATTATTTTAAAAGGGAAGATAATCACTCACTCACGGACCCTCAAGGGAGACGGACGTGTTTTCAAGCTGCGCATTAGCGACCGCTCGAGAGGTTTAGTGACCGCTAGAAGGCACAGTGCCTTGGGCGAAATGGGAAAGGGCATGGCGGTGGATGTAAAGTGTGTTATTTACCGTAGAAAATTGAGAAATGGAGTCCAGTGTAGTGGGTGTTGCTCTTGGTACCACTTTAATTGCTCTAAGAGTAAACTGGAGGATTGCGTGAGTGATAATTGGCAGTGCAGTAAGTGTGAAAGTCAGAAAAATCGAAGAGGTTTAGAAGAAAAGGAGGAGGTAATTGAAAAGCTGCAAGCGGATTTAAACATCGCTCGGAAGACAATTTTCAGTCTTTCCGCTGAAAATGAGGAACTGAAAGCATCATTAACAGAGATGAGGCGGCGGGTGAAACAGCAAATCGAAGATGATCTCCACTTTGTCCGGAGGTGTGATAAGAGGAAACCGGAAGATTTAAGGCCGACCAGAAGTGAAACAAGCTCATGTGACGCGGATGCCGATCGGGCTGGAGGAATACGGGAAAGCATCCTACGGAGAGAGCAGCCAAAGAAGCGAGGAGATGGAAGGAAGGATAGGATAAATGTGAGACCGAAGAGGGAAGTGCTTCCGATGAGGGAGGTCATAGTGTCAAGGGAGGGGACGTCTCTTGGTGATCCAGGGCCACCCAAAGTGAAAATATTTGGTGATTCCATAATACGTTTCGTCGGAGATTGTGGCGAAAGTATCAATGAAGGCGTTCAGTGTTTTCCGGGGATAAGAGTGGAACAATTGGATAATAAAATAGCTAATATGGCTAGTGATGGTGATGAAAGTGTTGTCATAATTCACGTAGGGACAAATGACGTAAAAAGTGCTAAGTCAGAAGACCATCTAATCGGTTTTATTTGGGATTTGGCGACCTCGGCCAAAAATAAGTTCAAAAGTGCTCAAATTGTTATTAGTGGAATTCTTCGTAGAAGGGACATACATTGGAAGAGAATTGACGCCATCAACGAAGGAATAGAGTGGGTTTGCGTGCAACAAAGTCTGATATTTGTGGACCCAAACTGTTGGGTCGGTGATAGACACTTGGGCCGCAATGGAGTGCATTTAAACAGGAAGGGATCCCTGGTTTTGTCAAATCTGTTTAAAAATGTCGCACTAAAGCTCAGTGAGCAGGGAAACCTGTAATGGGCACAAGAGGTGGACCTCGCAATACCGAAGGAAAGAAAGGTAAGGGCTTAATAGTTTTGCAGGTAAACTGCCGAAGTATTCTAAATAAAGTATGCCATTTCGAGACGTTAGTTGATGCATGTAATCCGGATATTGTGATAGGTACGGAGTCGTGGCTAAGTGATCATATTATGTCAAACGAGATTTTTCCTCAAAATTTGGCAGTTTACAGAAGGGATAGGGATGGTCGTAGAGGGGGGATATTCATATGTGTAGATAAAAACCTAATAAGTACATTGGAATGGGTAAGAAATGATTGTGAGATGATGTGTGTTCATGTTAAAGGTAGGAATGGAGGGAAAATTTTAAAAATAGTTGCTATGTACAGAAGCCCCACCGAAGGGATGTACGCAGTCGAGGTATTAGCAGACATATGCTCGGCTAACCCTGAGGATCACACCCTCATAGCGGGGGACTTGAACCTTCCAGGTATTCAATGGTCGGCAGACGAGGTCACGGTGGGGGGTGGGAAGGCCCAAGAAATCGTTAGTCGTCTTATAAACGAGGAGGGTTTTGTACAGATGGTGGAAAAACCCACGCGCGGGGGAAACATCCTCGACGTCATACTTGTGAGACCGAAAAAGTGGGTAGGGGAAGTCGATGTCCTTCCGGGAATAAGTGACCATTCAGCTGTGCGTATGTATCTAAACTGGGAGACGGCTCAGTATAAGGGGCTAGTAAACAAAAAGATAGTTTGGCAATATAAACGGGGTGATAGGGAAGGGTTCCAGACCTTTTTAAGGGAAAAGTATTCGCAATGGGTAAGTGGTGGGCAGAATGTAGAAGAAATCTGGAAAACATTTAAGGGGATAATGGAGGAGGGATTAAATAAATTTGTCCCGAAAAAAATTCTTAAAGAAAATACTGATCCAGAGTTCTACAACCGCAAAATTAGATCCTTGAAGAAAAAACTGAGAGTGATTCACAAAAAACGGAACGAGAGCTCGGAATGGCTCATAATTTACAAAAAATTAGTTCGTGAATTAAATAGAGAAAGGAAAATAGCCAAAGATAGTTTTCTACAGAAAATAATCGGGATAGATAATGGAAATAAATTTTACAAGTACCTCCGGAGGAGGAAAGACAACAGGGAAAACATAACAGCTTTAAAAAAAGAGGATGGGACACTAATCGTTGATGATAAGGAAAAGGCTAATACGTTTAACAATTGGTATGCAAGTGTATTTAAGGTTATGGTAAATAAAAAGGATCCTGTAGATTCATCTCTGAGTCAACAAGGAGGCGAAAAAATATTAAATACCAAAAGTATTAAAACGACCAGCGCAGAAATTTATAAAAAAATTATGAAAATGAGGGCAAATAAATCAAAAGGGCCAGATGGTATCTCAATTGACTTGCTTAAATTGGGCGGTAGTGTAGTTTCAAATTATATAAATCATTTATTCAATGTTACCTTAAACAATAATGCCCTGCCAAATGATTGGAAGGAGGCATATGTTACGCCAATTTTCAAAGGAGGAGATAAGGCACTAGTTGATAATTATAGACCGGTAAGCTTGACATCAGTTGTATGCAAGCTATTAGAAAATATAATGGCTGATTATCTCTGGGACTTGTGGGAGAGTGAGAATTGGTTGTATAGTCGCCAATACGGTTTTAGAAAAGGGCACTCTTGCGAAACTCAGCTATTAGGGTTCTGCCAAGAAATGTTCGACTCTATGGATGCGGGAATAGAGGTGGATGCTATAATAGTCGACCAGTCAAAAGCCTTTGACAAAGTTGACCACGATCTCTTAATGCTTAAGATGGGCCAATTGCCACTACACACAGATGGAAGAGTAATCTCTTGGGTCAGAAATTTCATGGAAGGTCGAACACAAAGGGTCAAATTAGGAGAAGTGTATTCTGAAAAAGCAAGGGTAACATCGGGAGTCCCACAAGGAAGCGTACTTGGCCCGCTCTTGTTTTTAATATTTATAAATGATCTCCCAATAAATATTAATTCTCAGATAAGACTTTTTGCAGACGACTGTATTATCTACAGGAAAGTCGAAAATGACAGAGACCGTGACAAACTTCAAAGGGACATTAATAAAATGGCAGATTGGGTGACAAAAAATGGGATGGATATTAATGTTAACAAATGCAAATCAATCACTTTTAGCAATAAGGTAATTGGAAACAATAGGGAATATAAATTCTCAGAAAATGTCATTCCTAGAAGTGATACTGTCAAATACTTAGGTGTATATTTAACTAAGGACTTAGGGTGGGGGCTAAATATGGAGTGCATCTATAAGAAAGCTTTCAAAACTCTTCATTGGGTAATGAGAAACCTCAAAGGGAACGTTAGAGCAACCAAGGAGAAGGCTTATCAGACCCTAGTAAGGCCAATTTTAGAGTACGCTTCTCTTGTAAGGGACCCTCATGAAGAAGGTCATATTAAAAAACTGGAAAACGGTGCAAAGAAAGGCTGCCCGATATGTACTGGGGAAGCATGGGAGGATGGAGAGTGTGTCTGACATGCTAGAAACGCTGGGCTGGGAACCTCTAGAATCTAGAAGAAAAGTAAGCAGACTTTGTGGAATGTTCCGAATTTTGAAGGGGGAGAAAGCTTGGGCAGATCTTAGGAAAGAGGCGGGGAACCCAAATTTTATAGGCAGAAATGATCACAAATTTAAGATAAAATGCCGGGCACAGAGAACAAATAAAAAAAATTTTCTTTTCTAAATAGAACAATTGTTGAGTGGAACACTTTACCTGCAAAAATATTCGAGCCCTTTCCTAACAGAGTGTATACTTTTAAGAATAGATGTAAGGCATATATGTAATAATTTGATTGATATGTGGTGTATGGTATTATATGTAATAGCTTAATTTTTTTTTTAATTTATCTTTTTTTTTTCTTGCTGATAAATGGTTGTAAATGGGATGGGGATTCACTTGTTTTGTTAAAGAGATTTGTGTTTTGAAGTCTAGTTTTATGTATTATCTTTTGCAATTATTTGGGATTTGTGTGCCACCTGACAATGTCTATCAGCACATGTGTATTTTTAATAATAATAATAATAATAATAATAACACACAAAGGACCGGTATTTAAGTATCAATTTCTAAATGACTGCGATGTCAATACTTAGTCGGGACCAATTGATTTAAAATTAATTTTATATCCTCATTTAACCAGCCTATGCGGATTATCTTCAAACTTTATCTAAAAAAGTTAACCTAGTCATCCATTTTTTCAAAAGTTTTATGATATTTTTTTCGCCGTAAGAATGTTGGGTTTTCCTCAATTTATAATGGCGCCTTTACTTATTCGATTACTTTGCGGTCTAATTGCAATATCGCTCATTTGTCCGTTTCCCAATTTTATGCTCCGGCTTCCTGTTATTATTTGTATTGCAGATGGGAAGGGTTAAGGGTAAAATGAAGCAAGGACTCAAATGTGTCCCAGAAGGAAGTGCTAGAGAGGAATAAATAAAGGGACAACGATGGAGTTAAGAAGGGGATATCTCTGCATGGTCATCCAGCGAAGGGAAAATGCTCAGAGGTAGTCTTTCGCGTGATGTCGAACTATTAAGTAGATGCGATAAAAGTGAGAGCGTGCCACGCCATGTGAAGCGGCATCTGTGATCTGAGGTAATTACATGTATCATTAAGCTAACGATCGCGCTTAAGGAGCTAAGGAAACGTTGTCTTTAAGGATAATCCATCTGCTGCCTTTTAATAATACCAAATAGAAGTGTCATCATCGCTGTTGTATAAAAATCGGTAAGATTTTTATCATGATAATGAAGGAATATATTGCAAAGATCCAAAAAAAGCGTAAATTTATTCATCCAAGTGAGTGAACTCTTATCTACAGTTATGTTAGGATATGATCACCTGAGGATACGCTACCGTGACAGCTTTGTTACTCTTCAGTGAAAATGTTTGAATTTGGCCCAAGAAAACGTCGGCTGCGTTGGTCTTATGCTTCCTCAAATTGTGTATCTCACTGAATTAGTTAGTGTCAGTGTCTTGAGTAGGAAAACCACCTCAGCCGCAATGGTGGTATATTTTAAATTAAACCCAACTTCTAGCCAGGCAGGAAGATGCAACGGTATATTCCTTAAAAAAATAAACTGATTCATTCTTTTATTATGAAGTGCTTATATCATAAAGTCAAAAGAATTCGAAACTGAGAACACACTTTACAACCATAATGTTAGTAACAACGAATGAATCATTGAATCAAGCCTTACAAATACATTTGCATAATCGTATTATTCTATAATCCTTGCATACATTTCCCCTACCTCTCAGTATAGCCAGAATAGGCTATGATAGAATGAAGGGTAGAGAGAGGATTAAAAATTATAATTGAATTTCTAAATTCCCGTGTGAATACGGTTTTTCAAAACCTAAAAGGAGACAAAGAAATCACATAACGAAATAAGATTGACCAATTTTGGTATATATTCACCTAATTTAAATTATTCCGTAATATCAATGCAAAATAGTATTTATCATTAGGAGTACAGGGTATCTTTGATTCGGACAAATTAATTCCAAATTTAAACATTTTACTTTTTTGTGCATAACGATACAGTGTATCTTTACACTGGAGCACAGCTGTCGCTATTTCTTCTACTTAAAGATATAAGCCACTGAGAGTGAGAGTATAGGTTGGTTAATTATGGTGGATTAATGAAGAAAAAATGGCAGCTTGAACGAAAAAATAGGCATGCATAATAAATGATGGGGATCAGCCAATATATATGCTTAATCACACTGCGTTTAGAATAAAATCGCTCAGTTTTCATCTCTCACTTTCTTTCCCTCTCTTTCCGTCAAGTTATCCATCTCTATCCTAAAGGAAAAAGAAAAAGGGACTAAAAGTAGGGAAATTAGCATGGGGTTAGCGGAGAGAACCGCTAAATCTCCGGAGAGGGGCATGCGAAATGTGCTCGGCAAGAGCGTTGAAACGAGGAAATCAATCGACCCGCTGGCGCAGCGGGATGGAGAATATTTGAAAGGTTTTGAAGGAGCAGCAGCGCGGAGGAATGGAAAGAAGGGAACAAACGAAGGGGCCAGTGATCCTGTCGGCAATCAGTTCCAAACCTGCCAAATGCAGAAACTCGCATTAGCAGAATGTCCGGGCGGCATTCCAATTGAATTTATTGAGGAGGAAGCCAATTACTTTGAGCGCACAGCAGTATCGTCCAATCTTCGAGCAAATGGTCGTGTAGAATTTAGCTGGGAAAGAATATATACACCCTCATTTCATGACTTATGGTCTAAACTGGTTAATAACTGTCAATGATATTGTATTGCTGTTCTTATGTTAAAGCATTATGCGAGGATTTTTATAATATGTTGCTTTTCTGATGAATCTTGAGAAATAATACTTTGGGTATAAGACAGATTTTAGGGTAAATTCTGTTTCATCACATACGTGACATTCCCAGATAAGGTCAAAAATATCTCTGGGTAATTGAAGATGTCAACTATGTGATGACCCGTATTAAATTTTATCGTAATAATTTTTCTTGAAATAAACTTCCTAGTGGATTCACAATCTCTTTAATATTACACGGGCAAAGTACGGCTCAAATGGCGAGCTAGTTTTATTGTTTTAAAATTACAGAGATCAGAATATTTGTCAATTTATTAACAAAAACGCATCTATATTATTCAGTTACGGATTTTTTTATTCTTTTCATTGGGATAAGAAATATCTACAGCAATTCTTTTCATTTTATTCATAAAAATATTTAGTTTTCACTTAAAGCGTAATTATTATATTTTTTTGGAATTTAAATTTCATTTAATAATTATTAAATCTTATTCATTCGTTATGTTATTGTACATTGTATAGACTTTTTCCATTCAAAACCTATCTTATCTGGTAGAATGCCTATAATAACACGAGTAATCTGTTGTAAAATATATTGTTCTCATGTACACGTTCACATAATTTTCCATGAAACTCAGCAATGCGGCTGTACTTATTCAATCTGATATTAATTTACATAACTGCTTAAAATTAAGTCATACCATTCAACACCAATGATACCTACCTATGCTAAGCCCCCGTCAATTTGATAAGTATTCTTCTGTATTTCTTGAATAAACAGAAAAATATAATTCACTTAAAAACGCTCAAAATATTTCCATTGTAGTATTTCCTTATTAATTTATGCACGCACTACTGTCTCACACTTCTGAAAATCTTATCTTACACCCTAAATCAATGCTTTTAAAGGTCAAAGAGTTCCATTTTTTGTTATTTTAACTTCTCAATAGGGATGAATTTCTCAATGTCCCAATCGTATCACGTGTCAACTTGTTGGAGAAAAGTTTAAAACCAACGAACGACTATGATTTAACAATTAATGAAACTGCAAATAATTATATATCTTTCAGAGAATATGCTTGAGGGCATATATTGGAGTCATTCCCATCTCTGAGTCAGGGTTATCAAGGTTTATAAAAGTGGAAAATCCCTTATACATTCTCCAACGTTTACATTTAAGTTGGCGCTCTTAATATTATAGAAAATATTTTTTAAATACAGACATTTCTTGGAAGCGAGCTCAAGACAAAGAGGCCATCATGTGAACGCCCTTATCATTATTTCGCTTCAAAAAATAATTTACACACGTATAATTCACAATAATAAGCAGTATTCATCCTGTTTTCATTAGTTCAAACCTTTGGAGATAAAGTAGCATGAAGAATAAAATATATTTGAAATGATAAATTTTACATTATTACCCTTTAAAGCAGGGTCCTTTCCTTTCTTTAGCATTATATTTAAATCTTAAGTTAATAAAATCCTCTATTGTACGACCATTAACATTTTTCGCATACCTTTTCTTCTAAAATTCCTAGATCACATTTTCCATATTCACTTACTATGCAAGAAAATAGTTTCCTGTAGACTGTTAAATAGCGGAGACACCTCTTGAACCACTAAAATTTTCCCTAGAATCAGAGTGAGCTCTAGTCCTCAAACAGCAATTCCAAGGAAGGAGATCAGAGGCGTTTGTCACCCATGAAAATCTCAAGTGCCGCGGGAAAATCACATGAGTTTGAGAACGTGGGACCTTCGAGAGCGTGGGTGTAAAGATGTGTCCTCAAGGACGTAATCCAGTTGTAGCTGAAAAAATAAACAAAAGGCATTAACTACGACGAGAAGAAACTCCAAATGGTCTTGTGATACCTCTTTGCTGAGACATGGATTCCTACTTGATTAATTCGTTGTCAGCCAATATTCAAATGCCAATATTAAGTATGTAACGTACTTCAGTAGCATTTTCGTTGATATACTTGCATTAATGTAGAAGAAAGTAATCAAATAAGTTGATGGTATGAAATTTTTGTAACCTTACCTTATATCTTGATCCTTCTTCTAATTTATGATCTCATATTCTTTTATAAACTTCCACAACTAAGCTATACAATATTCAAATATAAGCTTTAACTAAAGCTCTTTGGTTGCGCAAAAAGGTATTATACCCTGGTGGATATTATCAACTTCTGAGATACCGAAGAAACAGACGTATTTTCATGGGTATTATGATAATTTTCGAATATTTCTTTTTAATATTTATTGTGTAGGAACATATATTAAAGTCGAGGTGTGTTTTTCTTGGTCCATATATTTTGAGGTCTTCGACAGAGTAAATTGGGTATAGATAATGAATTTATTAAAGAAGACAAGTGTAAATGGAAGGGATAGACGGCTAATTTGTAAAATGCTTATGTTTTAAATTGGTCAGGTTTATTTGCCGAGACCGTAACTGCTAGGAAAAGAAGGAAAACAGGGAGCCTGCTTATTATGTTTATCGACTTGCTAGCTAATGGCTAGCCATTTGGAAATGTATCTGATTTTATGAAACCTCTATGGCAATTTTTCCTATCTAAAGTTATTATCATTCCAATTTTACCATTGCCTCCACATATGCGTTATTTCGAAAACCTACTGACACAAGATGAAGAATTTAGTCAAAGAGCTTTAGTAAGAAGAGGGAATTAATAGTAGCGACGTTAAGAAGCAATGTTAGGATAAGACTAGCGAGTAGTTTAGTATGGAGAGTGGTTTCATACGTCTAGGAAACACGGTTGTTGAACTAGGATAATAGACGTAGATTGAAATCTTTTGAAATATGCCTATAAAGAAGGTTGAAAAGGGTGAAACAGATGGAAAGGAAAACAAACAAAGAAGTTTAGGTGAGTTAGGCTTGAAGAGAAGGTTACTGGGATAAATCCAGAGAAGGTAGAAAAGGTAGACGCAGAGCAGATTTTTGTGATGGAATGCTAAACAACATGATAGAGGATTAGACGAAAGGCAAGAGGGGTATTATGAGGCAAATGATAAACATTTTGGGCAAGATGAAGAAAGTAAATTGTATACGAAATTGAAGATCAGTTTACTGTAGTGTGGCACGTCAGGCCGCGTCTTATTGGGCGGAGCTAATAAATGTGTGCTTATTAATTGCGACCTTAAATGGCATACTACCAAATGATAGCAATGCATTCAAAGATCAGTATTTAAAATTTAAATCATTGGCAAATATTTCCTGCTCAAGTTTTATAGTTGTGGAAAATTTGAATTTTCGCATTTATATTTGCAACTTTTTAAAGTCTATTTCGCCTCTAAATAATAGATACTCTTGAAACAGCATTTGACTAAGTCTAAATGATGACAAAGTTCAAGAAATATCCCTCACTTTACTTTACAACCGTTATGAAAATCTCAGTCTCAGTCAGGATTATCCGAATTCCACATCTGTGATGAGCAGCAGAATTACATTGATTAATACTTCAATTAAAAATGGGCATTTCAGTTATATCATTACGTACGGTTACCCGGCGATAAACCATTAGGAGTCTTCACAAACCAAGTTTGGATCCTGACCATAAAGAATAGAAGGTGAGACTTGAAACTCACCGAACGAGATCGAAGTGCCTTATCGATCACCTCGCCGGCCTCCTTTGTACCCTCGGCACATCTACTCTCCTCTTCTTCCATCCTTGCCTTTGATTTTCCGCAAGACACCGGGACGACCCAATCAATTACCGAGCAACCGAAAAAAGGGATTCCGACCGACCAAAACCCACCCACAGCCTCTGTCTTCCCGAGGATCTCCCTCCTCCTCCTCCCGACCCTTTTCTCCAACCCTTCTGATCCTTTTATGGAAGCAAACGACCACGTTGTGATCCCCTCTCCACTTGGAAAGGAAAACATTTCGCCGTTATTTGTTTGTTTATTTTTATTATGTATTATTTCCCCGCCTTCCTCACCCTCCCCGCGGGCGGTGAACGAGAAAAAAAGGCACGTTGGGCGGTAGGGGTCAGGGAAATGCGGCGGCGTCCGGGTGAGGAAAATCCAAGCCCGAGGACGCGGGGCAGTGAAGAGAAAAAGAGATAAAAAAAAGTCGTCGTCCCGCGAAGGAAGACGCTTGGGAGAGGTGAAAAGCCGGAGGCGAGTACCACCGAGCGCGGGGAAAGGAATGGGGTTTGGAAGGTTGGGGTGGAGGAAAAATAATACGGAGGAAAGCGCTTTAATTATATAATTGGCAACGGACCAAAAAACTATTCGCAGAAAGTTTTTGAAAGGAGAGCGGGGAAAGCTCTTTTACCTCTCCCCCTTTCTTCTTGTTCCTCCCTCTCTCACTTTTTTTTCCTGCCCGCTCGTCTCCTCTCTCCCCTTTTATTTTCTTCATTCTAAAAAGATTCGAGGAGCTCTATCGCACAAAAGAATCTCGGCGGAGATGGTTTGATCTTTCCTCCCCGCTCGTTCATTTTGTGTTCCCGTCCCCTTCCACCCACTCTCTTTCGTTCTCTCCCCCCCGCTAACCCACCCACCTCCGACCCTGCCCCACCATCTCTACCTCCCTTTCCCACCCCTTCCCTGACCTCCACGCAGACCAAACCACTCAGCGCGAGCGACGGGTCCGGGAGGGAGGGTGGAGTGAGGGGGAAATGGACAAGATTGATGGCTGGCCGCTGGGGTTGACCCGATCTTCCTCCTCCTTCCTCTCACGAGGAAAATAAAGAGGACCGCGGGGCTTGCAGGGACGTGACGTTGGCGTTGGGGGTGCCAAAGAAGAGGGTGCGGTGGGAGGAGGAATGGGGATCGTCGGAAAAAGATACAGAAGCTGTGACCGTGGCGAAAGGGGTGGTTTTGGGGTGTGGGTTGGAATGGAGGCGGGAGTGTTGCTTTGGGGTGGATGGTAAGGGTGGGGAAGCCACGGTGATGTTAGCGAGATAAGAAAGGTTGTACAGATAAAGTAGCAAGAGAGAGAGAAAGAGAAAGACCGTAGGACCTTAAGGGAAAGACCCAATTCTCCTTTTTTGCTGCTCGAATTCCAGTGTTCGTGAAAAGCACAAAATACGTTTTAACATTTTTCTCTCTCTCTCTCTCTTTGCCTCGTGCACTTTATCTGAAGCACATTGTGCGTGATAGTCTTTTGGTCTTACAATTAATTCACATCCCCACGAAACTGTCTTAAGTAGTCCTTAAATATCTCATGATCTTGTATTTTTTATTGTTTTGATTTTATTGTTAAATTCATTACACCTTAGTATTTTCAGGCTAAATTTATCATTGTCAATCTGTGAATAGCGTATAATTTTGGTATATCTAGGTCTATATATACATATATGTATATGTGTATATATATATATATATATATATATATATATATATATATATATATATATATATATATATATATATATACATTCAAACACGAAATCCCGCCAAACGGCGAATAAATACTCATATATACAGAAACAGATATAAGGAAAAGGGATAGGAACACATATAAAGGACGAACACAACAGAGGTGGGGAAGGCGGAATCGAACGGATCACAAGAGTAAAAATATTTCCTCAACCGGGACTCCAACACCGGATCTTTCCACTTGCCGGGCGGATGCTCTTAACCACTTGAGCTATCGAGGATAGTCAATTTACCCTGAGATCCGTGGGTCTAATATGTCGCCAAGCGCCCCGATTCTTTCAGCCAAGAGATGGCGTCAGGGGGCTGTTTCACCCACCAAAGGAGAAATAGACAATACACAAGGCAAGGAAATGACAGTGGGTTAGAATTCATACAACATCATACAGGAAAGGAACAGTGCGTTTCGTGGCACGCATAGCCAGGAGAAAGAGATGAGCCACATTGGCCAAATACACATTCAAACACGAAATCCCGCCAAACGGCGAATAAATACTCATATATACAGAAACAGATATAAGGAAAAGGGATAGGAACACATATAAAGGACGAACACAACACACACTCCGGTGTTCGAGTCCCGGTTGAGGAAATATTTTTACTCTTGTGATCCGTTCGATTCCGCCTTCCCCACCTCTGTTGTGTTCGTCCTTTATATGTGTTCCTATCCCTTTTCCTTATATCTGTTTCTGTATATATGAGTATTTATTCGCCGTTTGGCGGGATTTCGTGTTTGAATGTGTATTTGGCCAATGTGGCTCATCTCTTTCTCCTGGCTATGCGTGCCACGAAACGCACTGTTCCTTTCCTGTATGATGTTGTATGAATTCTAACCCACTGTCCTTTCCTTGCCTTGTGTATTGTCTATTTCTCCTTTGGTGGGTGAAACAGCCCCCTGACGCCATCTCTTGGCTGAAAGAATCGGGGCGCTTGGCGACATATTAGACCCACGGATCTCAGGGTAAATTGACTATCCTCGATAGCTCAAGTGGTTAAGAGCATCCGCCCGGCAAGTGGAAAGATCCGGTGTTCGAGTCCCGGTTGAGGAAATATTTTTACTCTTGTGATCCGTTCGATTCCGCCTTCCCCACCTCTGTTGTGTTCGTCCTTTATATGTGTTCCTATCCCTTTTCCTTATATCTGTTTCTGTATATATGAGTATTTATTCGCCGTTTGGCGGGATTTCGTGTTTGAATGTGTATTTGGCCAATGTGGCTCATCTCTTTCTCCTGGCTATGCGTGCCACGAAACGCACTGTTCCTTTCCTGTATGATGTTGTATGAATTCTAACCCACTGTCATTTCCTTGCCTTGTGTATTGTCTATTTCTCCTTTGGTGGGTGAAACAGCCCCCTGACGCCATCTCTTGGCTGAAAGAATCGGGGCGCTTGGCGACATATTAGACCCACGGATCTCAGGGTAAATTGACTATCCTCGATAGCTCAAGTGGTTAAGAGCATCCGCCCGGCAAGTGGAAAGATCCGGTGTTCGAGTCCCGGTTGAGGAAATATTTTTACTCTTGTGATCCGTTCGATTCCGCCTTCCCCACCTCTGTTGTGTTCGTCCTTTATATGTGTTCCTATCCCTTTTCCTTATATCTGTTTCTGTATATATGAGTATTTATTCGCCGTTTGGCGGGATTTCGTGTTTGAATGTGTATTTGGCCAATGTGGCTCATCTCTTTCTCCTGGCTATGCGTGCCACGAAACGCACTGTTCCTTTCCTGTATGATGTTGTATGAATTCTAACCCACTGTCATTTCCTTGCCTTGTGTATTGTCTATTTCTCCTTTGGTGGGTGAAACAGCCCCCTGACGCCATCTCTTGGCTGAAAGAATCGGGGCGCTTGGCGACATATTAGACCCACGGATCTCAGGGTAAATTGACTATCCTCGATAGCTCAAGTGGTTAAGAGCATCCGCCCGGCAAGTGGAAAGATCCGGTGTTGGAGTCCCGGTTGAGGAAATATTTTTACTCTTGTGATCCGTTCGATTCCGCCTTCCCCACCTCTGTTGTGTTCGTCCTTTATATGTGTTCCTATCCCTTTTCCTTATATCTGTTTCTGTATATATGAGTATTTATTCGCCGTTTGGCGGGATTTCGTGTTTGAATGTGTATTTGGCCAATGTGGCTCATCTCTTTCTCCTGGCTATGCGTGCCACGAAACGCACTGTTCCTTTCCTGTATGATGTTGTATGAATTCTAACCCACTGTCCTTTCCTTGCCTTGTGTATTGTCTATTTCTCCTTTGGTGGGTGAAACAGCCCCCTGACGCCATCTCTTGGCTGAAAGAATCGGGGCGCTTGGCGACATATTAGACCCACGGATCTCAGGGTAAATTGACTATCCTCGATAGCTCAAGTGGTTAAGAGCATCCGCCCGGCAAGTGGAAAGATCCGGTGTTCGAGTCCCGGTTGAGGAAATATTTTTACTCTTGTGATCCGTTCGATTCCGCCTTCCCCACCTCTGTTGTGTTCGTCCTTTATATGTGTTCCTATCCCTTTTCCTTATATCTGTTTCTATATATATATATATATATATATATACCTGTATATGTATGTATATTTTGTAAACTATAGTTGGACTTCTCCTCCTAAAATCTTGTCCTTGTTGCTCAGCAATTGAATTCAAATAATGCCATTTTTTTATTAATTAACTAACACTCATATGTATTTTTCAAAAGTATTTAAAAACAAATTCAAACTCATGCGATAAAATATCTTTTATAACAAGATACTTCAGCTTTAAAGAAAGTGCAATTCAACCATTTCAGACTCTAAAATTCATTCACCTCGACCGGAATGATTTTAATGCTGTAGAGTTTTTACACTGTAATGCACTATTAGCGAACCATCCCTTTAAAAGTCAATCTCAAGGCATCTCCCACAATTTCTTGGAATCTTAAGAAAGTCCCATCAAAGCTCGAATAAGTAAATTTTCCATCTGTATTTTGCGAGAATTGTTTTTAAAATATAACTTACACTAAATGATGTTGGCATTGTTCTTAAAGAGATCTCAAATGTGAAATGTTATTGTGAACTCTAGTCAATAAACAATTTATAGAAGCTGCTTTCATATTTCACACAAGTTACTATGCTGGCATGAACAACTGATATTATAGTTACTCAATCCCATCAAAAATCTTCAAATAATATTAATTATATTTATAGCTTATCACGTTTCTCTACACATTTTCCTCTTATTCTTGGAACTGTGTATCCCATGAATACTGCGTATACTGAATACTGAATCTAGATACAAATACTCATTTTTTCCCCGAACAATCAAAAAACATAATGGTAAGAAAACCGAAGTCACTTTAGAAATATTAAAAACATTGAATTTACAAGTAAGAACAAAATTGAGCATTGCAAAGATATTAGGTATACTCTCAGGTGCATGTGTATGTTAGTTGGTAGTTTGAGTGTTTGCATGTGTGTGGGGTGTAGGTGTTCTTGCATGAATGTATGCCATGTTTTTTTGTGGATGCATGAATTTGTGGATTTTGCATGCGGTTTTTTTTTCTTTTATAAATTACGGATGGTGTACTAACACCCCCCGCCACACGCCCTTGCAGCTTGCAAGGTATTAAGTAGATGTAGATGAACATAACCTTATATGCTGATTCTCTTCAATCTTACCTATTACGTATCATTCCCATAGGACAATAACTAGCGTATATTATCTTCACATTATTCTGTTCCTAACACTAGTGCATCGCACTCATCAACTTATTTTCACCTGTTCATGCGTTCAACGTTTTATCATTTTCTTTCCTCCACATCAAAGTATTTTCTCTCAACATTACAGTAAGATAGAATAGTTAGATTTCACACTCAGCACTTCCTCTGAATAATATCTCCCAGTTCCCGACTCTCAGTCACACTCAATGTCAATTATTGAGTTAAAAGTTTCTCTGCTCAGACTCTCTTTTCTCCATCTCATGCTCTCTTCATCTTTGCTTAAGGCTATTTCATAAGGAAGAAGCAGGTATACATTATTTTTCAGATTCCTTATTTCATTAATTTTATCCAGGAGATGAAATGACGAAAGAATTGGGACTGTGAGGGTAACGGAGAAGAGAGGGCTCCTTGTGATGAAAAAAATTCTCCTGAGAAAGAGGCAGTTATTTACATATACTATATAAATGAAATAGAAAGAGTTAGACTCGGGGAAATTAGTTGTATGATGGCGGTGAAGAAGTGTGGATTAGACACAAATAACTATAAATTGAAGGAGGATTACGGTCCTCTTTTTTGACATAACTCAGGAATTTAACTACGCCACGAGATATGATGTGCTGATAGTATTTATTTCTCATGTTAGTACGTTAACATGCTAATAACGTCTGATAAAAACAGTGAAGATAAAAAATTGAAGTAAATTTTCAAATTCCATCATATGTTATGAAATAATTGGAGTAGGTGGAGAAAGCAAAGAAAATAAAACCAGTTTTATCTTGTTTATTTTGTTATCAATTCTTACATCGCTCTTCATGGAGTAATTTACTCACAGTCGGGGCAGTAAAAATGAAAATTTCACTTAGAAGAAACTTTCATCGTAGAATATATTGAGAACCGGCAACAGCATTTACGACATTGGAATACATTGCATATACAAATAATAACTCACTCCTTTTGTAAAAAAGTAAAAATAATAGCTAAATTAAGGGAAAAACATGGTAAATTAAATTTTACAGCCTTTATTGCTCTTGAAGAGCTAAGAAAAATTATTTATAAAGAAAAATAGATTTATTGAATGTTTTTTCAGACTGGAATCGGCGTTTTTGGAAGTCTACATCATGATGCCCCTCAGATGGAAGATGTTGAATACATAAGTCGTACCAAATCCGCCAATGATAAAATAAAATATGATAGCAGGATTAATATAAAGCCACTTATGTTTCTTGTAATGTATTTAGCAATACTGAAGTAAAATTAATTGCTATAACAAATATTTAAGCAATTTTAACAAACTATTACTCCTATGTTCATGAAGAATTTTTAATTAAGACGTATCCTAATTACTTTAAACTCGAAGATTTAATTCAGAAAAAAATTAATTTTATGTTTTTTGTTTACTTTAATGTGTAAAATAAGAATTTTGGCATAGGTTTTAGTGATTTAAATATAGGAATACGTCAAATGTAGTCGCTTTTAGTTGGCGCAGTTTTATACATGCGTCAACGCCTACTTCTGATGTTGAAAAACATTTTCTCGGTGTTTCCTCACTTTTTGAGAATAGAAATAGAATTCATATGGGGATATATTTCGGCAATATGAAGGATTATGAACACACTTCAAAATGGTTTTTACGATATAATACTTATCTGGTGGTAGGTTTCACAAGCCCGCGTACAAACACATAGCATGTGCTATTTTTCCTGTTACAAACGTGTGGGCGGCACCCAATGAAATTTTAATATTTATGAGTGCTTTTTAACATTCTTCCATGACTGCCTCTTACTATGGCAGCAGTGGTATTAAGGTTTACTTCGATAGGAGCCATAACTGGAGCTCGGGGTACACCGTTCTTTGAAATATTGATTATTTGTTTCCCTTTAAAAAGTATTTAAATATTATCTTCTGACTGTGCTTTAGTGTAAAACAGGCTCCTCCCATAACCACTAGGCTACTTTCTCACTCCGCATAGCAAGTTTTTTTCCCGCTGTATATCTACTGGGTTTTAGAAAAGCCGTATTCTTGAGTATACCTACGTTTCCATCATTCAAGTACCTGATATCTAACAATCTGTGGCAAATTATTTCAATAAACAATATTTTCGTGAACCTCATGGAATAATTTCAGGTCCTCTTAGTTTGTGGCATTGCGATCATTAACTCTCTTAGAATTTATTGGATTAAAGTCGTTTTACCATTATTTTTTCTGAAGGTTATTCTGAATATAGTTGAAAGCAGGTCTTATCTTCGTATTTCTTCCAGCGAACTTATTAATATTTAAGTAAATCTTACATATTTGGACTGAGTTTTTACGTTTTCAGAGGTTTTAACCTTCAATAGTTGTTGTACTTCCAAAAGAGTGAGATCCCTTCACTCATTAGCATGTAACCGTTCAGTTCCATATCTATTTGGTCTTCTATTCTTACTGCTTCCTACTTTTCCTCTTCTTATCTTCAGGTCCTAATTACTTATCCTGCCTCCCTCAAGTTAACGGATACCATCTCCCTATACTCATTATTAGCGGAACTACGTGGTCAACAAAAGTGAGCGTTCCCAATTTTCTCCAACATGAACCCGTACCTCTATGACTTTTTCCTCCGCTTAATTTGCAATATTCTCTTTTAGTACACTGCAGATAATGGAAGTTAGTGCCTTTTTCCTTACCTTCCGCCTGTCTTTATTAACGGTGCCATTCAGTTAATTTGTACTCTCTATTAAGTATTTGATAGATGTTGGAATAATATAATGGGAATGGAGATGTCGAAAACGTGATGGGAAGAGTCGGATGAGAGGAAGGAATGGGGAGGAGAATAAATATATTGAAGTTGGAGTTGGTAGAGGAACATGGCTGTTCTCGTGGATCTAGCTGGGTGTGCAAGGAAGGGTGCATGGATAGCGGAAAGAAGAGGAAGGCAATGGCTAGGCGTTGGGTGAAGGTCATGGAAGGGAAAAAGAAGGGAAGATGGAAAAGTCGTGGGGTGGAAGGTTGCAAGGGGAACGCGTGCTGGATAAAGCCTAGAGTTTTCAGGTAAAAGTTAAAGGCTACGCCTGGCAAATGGCTAAGCGAGTAATGGATTAATTCGCGGGGAGAATACTGAAGAAAAAGGGAGAGAAGGCTTGATATGGGAGGTGGAGAAAAAGAAGAGAGCAAAGAATCCTTCATGTATTCCTGGGAGAATACAGGGCGTTCCTGATACATCCGACGAGTTACGAGGAAAAAAAGAAGATAATCTGTTTTTTTTCATTCCGTCTCGCCAAAAAAAGATAACATATATATAAAAATGATTGCGGAATCCGCGGAATTTTTTTCTCCTTGGATCCGTTAGTCATTCTCATGACGTTCAAGGGGCATAATCAGGAGGAATTTTGACATTGAAAGATATCCAGCTAATTTCTTGTGTGCTCAGGCCGCCTTCGGGATGGATATTTGAGTAAAATAATACGTCAAGTGGGCTGGCGTGGGGAGTTTTACGGCACGAGCATGTATATGAGTAGCACACATACATCATACATATGGCACGGGTGCTCGACAAATTACCATGTAAATTTAACCCGTGACTCGCTCTTTATCACGGAAAACAAGCCAAATAGCCATTTATGACGCAGATAGCTCCCCGCTGGGCCGTATGCATCTTTATGGTAACCGTAAAGTTGGGCTATTCGTTCCATGTTTACGCCTCATAGTAATTTTACAAGGGGAAATATACAACTAGTGTAACGCATTTTTCGTCGATTACGTACGAATATGTCCTAAATGGAAATTGATTTTCATACCGGATGGAAAGACTTAATTCTCGTGACGAACAGAGTTATATTTTGCACAGCAGCCATAAATTACGAATTCGTCGTCAAAACCATCCCAAAACTTAAAAGCCCTTCTGAGAGAAAGCAAAATTTACGCTTCCTTGAATTCTGCTTGCCTTTTTGTGAGATTTATGGAGAAACGGGTGGCATGACTTTTCATATTTTAGAAATGCTACTTCATTAATAAGGTGTCTCTCCTTCATAAAGATTGATTGATGTTCATCATATGTTAATTAAGAGTATGCTAATTATTTCAGAATTTTAAAATGCTTAATGTTACCGGAATTATTTTTTTAATGTTATGACTTGCAATTAAATGCGTAGGTAAAAATATATCAAGTAATATTTTGTGCATTTTTTCCTGTTAAATTGAGTATTATTTCATGATTCCCTTTAAAATGATTAACTATACCAAGCATGGCACCAATTACAGGAAAGTTATTTTTTCAAACCATAGATGATTTTTTTTGTGTGATAAAATAAATTGCGATACCAATTACATTGTTAATTTCCCTACTGTAAATTAAATATAAATTTTTAAAAATTAGCCTACATTTCTTAACGCAAATTTAAAAAATTTGGATACTATAGCACATTTTGAGCATCATTTTCAGCTTTTATTCCACCCAACCAACTTGAATAAAATAAAAAAATTACGGATCACATCGTTAAGAGACGATAGAACAGATGACGCTTCTTAAAGTGATAACATTTTTCATAGAATGAATTGATTCAAGTGTAATACTAATTTTTTTACCAAGTTATATTTTTATCTTACATTTTTAATATAACGTTGAGGTTACAGTCTAAAACGAAATATTAGGTGTATTCCTTTAAAATTCGGTCCATAAGCAAAATTACATCTAGAATTCATCTTTAAATATTTTATTACGCTGGCGACAGCAGGACGCGCTTTATTGAATTTGGTCCAGGAGCGAGGAGGAAAGAAGCATTTTAGGAAGAATTTTAAGTATTATAGCGCATGAATAAATAATACCCTGGCGGCAGACAGACCTACAGCTACAGAAATATTTCTTTCTTTATGGTATTCTTCTTCCTAAGGCAAACAAGGGCTAATTAAAACGCTCACTTGCTCCCCCGAATCATCGACGACTGGGGCTGTAGGCCAAGAGAGGGTGCGAGCGTGAACAATTTTTTGCGAAAGGCCGACAGCAAGCAGATGCGGAGGGATTCAAGGGAAACCGACTGAGCCGGCGCAAATGCCTGCGTGGGGTTATGGATTTTTAGGCTAGGAGCGAAGAGTAGTCGCATGGCATCTCCGGTGATGGTAAAAACTTTATTTTAAATCATTGAATTTTCGACAATGACCGCCATAAATTTTCGGATTACAATTGTTATCATTCTTTTCAATTTATAAATCATACTTATACACCTATGTGTGTGTGTATGTATATGTATATGTATATATATATATATATATATATATATTTATATTTATATTCATATATATATATATATATATATATATACACATAGGTAATTTGTGGATTTCAAGCTGAAAAAAGATCGCATGGCCGACAGACCATCGACTTCAGAGTACCGATACTCAAACAACTAAACTACTAGGAACGACGTAAATACTGGTGTATTCGACGGAAATTTGTGCAACCAAATGCCCCGACATTTTGGAGACCATGCCTAAGACTAAACAAATATATTTGTTACTCCTTGCTTTGCAAGTTTTGTTAGGAACGGTTGATATCATTATAGAAATGGGAATTTAAGGAAACGGATAAAAAAATATGAAATCGACAATTACATGGAATATGGCAGGTGAACGGACGAATTCAACGCAGGAAAACGTTTCTTTAACTGGAGAGCCAACCACGGTTTTTAGATCAGTGCGCAGGCAGTTAAACATATTTGAATAGAAATGGAAAAATAATTGCATTTTGATGGATTGCTAGTGAGCTCATGTTTCGGGAAGGAAAACTGCGTAAAGTAGTCTGTGTGACTATATATGCGGATGAAAAATGTGTTTGCGAATTTACGCGTACTCCTTCATGCAAATTAAACACAATGGTCTACCATTCAGGAATCCATATTCACAAGTAGAATAATCATATGGCTTTTTGGTTTTGTTTTGAATTAAGCTCATGAATATGCATTCAAATTTGTTTCAGATTGTTTCAAATTTGGCTTATGTAACGGTTGAAAGTAAATTGAGTGTACATTTTGAGAATTTACTGCAAATTTTCAATTTATACAAAGTTTTTACTCAAAGAAAATTTCATTTTATTTTCGACTACCAACTATACAAATCAAAAGATTGTGCTACCCTTCGAGAGCAATTTGTTATCAATACTATTCATATGTGTAAAAGCAAATCGCTCGTTTGTAAGAAATTTCCTAGTTTTTTATGAATGGTGATATTCGTATTGGAGGGACCATACATATATTAAATATGAGCCAACCAAACAGAAAATTGAAGGTGACGAACACTTTTCACCCTCAAAGAAATCCTTTTCTCAATAATCTGGGATGTTTAAAAATTGTCTGTGACGAAACTAAACCACAACATTGATAAGAGGCATCAGTTTCACCTATTGAACCTTGCTAAGTATCCCTACTCCCTCTTTCTCACCATCAAACTTGGCCTCAACCGAGGGTGTATGGGTAGGACGTGCACGCTGCTAGTTCAAGGAACCAGGCCGATGGAATCAAAATGATACACCAGATACACATAGAAAACTCGGCGATAACAGCGCAGAGGATTAGGAAGAAGATGAGGGAGTACACTCCAAAGATCCTCAACGTGACTGAAGATCTGCGGAAGATCAACCTCGCTTCCCCTCTCTTTTGAATAGATACTTTTCCGTAGTATCCCTTTCAGCCGATGGCCTACTCTGCACCATAGTTGTTGAAAATATGATTTAACCTAAAATTTCCACGAATTCACGTTTTATTCTGAGATCTTCGACTAAGTGTTCACTTCTTCAACTGGTAGCAGAGCGTGATTAAGACTAGTAGCCAATGATGGCGCAGAACAAAAGGATTGGTCCCACCTCGACTGGTAGTTTTTATTGAATTTTCCTTCCCTTAACTCATTTACCACGATTTGAATTTCAATTTTACTTCTTTCTTTGTTTCTCAAATGTACCCATAATTAGTAAGTAATAAGAATAATATGCCATATCAAGGTAGAACGCTTGACGCGTACATAAAATATGTATTTTAAGTAGTATCACTCTTTCTACGGCTGCAGTCACGTCCACTACACACCCATTTTGTATACGTATTTTTACAACTTACCGCTCGAACGGATGAGAGAGTACTCGTATATTAATTTTTTGGTCCCTTTAAGATCCAAGCAACCGTGACTAATTGTTACCCATTTGTAGCAGCTTTAATAACGGTCATGTTCCTTTGTTCTCATGAACTGTAGGCGGAAAATTGCTTTTATTTTATTACCATTTCGTGAGAAATATGAAACTTTCTCTGTCGTGAATATACTATTCCCTCTTTCAAATTTTTCGCCAAAGAGGAAATTGCCGAACAGTGACCAAGAGCAAAGGAAGAGTATAGAGATGCATTAGACGGGTGTTGCTAAGGCAACATGAAAATAATTTTAGATAGGTCGCCCCCCACGGAAATTTGCTCCAAAGACCCTTCATCCCGATTGTTTCCCGTGCTAAAACCTTACGAGCACTTCCCTTGAGAGGGAAGTTGAGAAGATGGTTTGCTCGTGGGAGGGCTTTCAGCCTTGAAGAAAGGGAAAGGGTATTAGGTCGCTCGGAAGAGGAAAACGGGCACCTTCGTAGAGGAGCCGAGGGATGAATATACACATGCATTTCCTCCTTAAACCCCTCCCCCATACTTTATGACGCGCAGTTTTGCATGGCGAAAGGTGCCTATTGAGACAATTCCCGTGAAATAGTCTATGAACTCCTAAGCGTGTAACGGGCACTCACAACTGGGGAATGATCCCATGAAATATTTTCCCTTTAAATTTGCGATCGATATCTCCCTGAGCACCTCAATTCCTCCAGCAATGTGCTCTTCCTTGAAATACAGAATAATGAAACATTTCATTGAATTTCATGGCAAATAAGTCATTTTGTAATAGTGTGCGTAATGGAACTGTGAAATTATTTCTTCACAAGATGTTACGATGACTTGGAAACGGAAAAATTAAAGATTTTCTCATTCACTTCATCAGTTTACTTTCTGCATTAGGAAATCTTTGAAGAAAACCTAGCTTTCCTATTAATATATTCCATGCAGCTTACCATCGAATACGAGGATTCTCTTTGCCCTTGGTGAATGAACACTTAAATGTATTTAATCAGAGCAGATGGCACCGACAGAGGAGTTTATCAACATCTTGAAGCCGAGTAGTCATGACACATAAGTAAAAATGAGATTATTTGGTGTAGGAATTAACGTACAAGGAAAGTTGTTATTATCACTAGGCATTATTTTCATTATTTTATTTCAGTTGCTTTATTATAATTAGGCTTTCAATCCAAGGGTCCAGGGTTCAAGTCCCTGTTCGGGTGATTTTTCGTCGATGAAATTTCTATCACTGCTATATTTTCTATTACTGTTGTATTACGTGTGAGTATTACTGGGCATGTTTTCTGGTTCCCTTGAACCTCAAAGGTCAATCATAACCTTTAATAATTTTGTGTCCTAACACCCCCCATCACACGCCCTTACGGCTACCTGGGCGGTATTAAGTAGATGTATTACTTCTGTCATCTGTTTGACGTACAATCATTCCTCTATCGACATTGGGTGGATCTAATTTGATAGAGGGGCACATAATCAATAAATAATACTGATAACTTTTCTCTAGGGCGTGCAGAGTTTTAATTATATTTTCGCATTCTCAGGTTTAGATGAATTTTTTGTAAAATTATTCCAGCAGGTAGAACTTTGACATATTTTCAATATTTTTGGTCCTTAAAAAAAATTCTGCTGAAAATAGATTTCGTTGAATAACAAAAAAATATTTCCAGATTTATATATGTAGTGTTTGGCAGTATTTCTCTTTCATCAAATATTCCTGAATTGTATTTTCTACATATATGTGGTCGTAACTTGCTTGGTAAGTTATATCATGGAGACTGTTACGCGATTAAAACCTTTTTCTTAAGTTAGAGTTTTATTATATGAGAGGATTCAACGAGCTCTCCAGATAATTAGATGTTATGTTAATGGAATTTAACTAATACTTTGACATTTCTACGCAATTTCCTAATTTTTATTATTTGACTTCAAATCCACTGGAAGACGAGAATTTAAACAATTACGAAAGAAATACACTCCTATCAATGCCGTAAACTTTTTCTCTAAATAGAGCCATCACAAAGGCCCTAAGTTTTACTCTTTTAAGACTCTCCTCAAATGAACGTTTCCTTATGTTCCCATCCTCCATTCTCTCGGTCATTGCCATCTTGATCTTCCAAGCCTCGATCTCTCATCATTAAGGCTATCTCCAATCACCATGTTTTCTTTGTCAGTCCACTTTTCCTTCTTCCTAGTCGTCATAATTCCAGCAGATATCTTTCCTCTCTTTCCTTGTCCATCCTTTGAAAATGACCATCCATTCCATTGAAGAGCTCATCTCTGGATTTTGTGAGCCATTGATTCATTCGTACCCATCACTAGTCCTAATATATTCATTTTTTCTTTTCTTCCTTATATTGAAGACGTTGGACTTCAAAATGCATCCGGAAAAATGGCCAATTACAGGAACTGCATAAGAATGATAATCGCTTTTCAATGAAAATAAGCGCTGCGGTATTAGCTGAAGGATAACTAATACCTGCTATTTGAACATGGCTAGCAGTAAAACACTTTTGCCTAATTCTGACTTTCCTTGTTTAGCATATGAATCGAAGATAAAATTTCTCCTAATAAACCATATTTCTCCATGCCAACGTTTCAACAACGTCTTATTAAACTGTCCTACAATCTTTAACATAAAGATAATCTAAGAAAAAATATTAATTTATAAACAAACCTGGTGCTCGATATTTTTTTATTAACTAAATGAAATCGTCAAAATCGATAATTTAGATGAGAAAAATATGAAAATATTTCTCCAAGTTACTTGTCAAAAAGTTAATAGACATGCGTTATTATTACACTGAAATCAATAATATTTGTGTAAAACGTAATATGGCTTTAACGGCTAAGAAATAAGCGTCACACCTGATGCTAAACTTACTGAAACTTTGTTGATCATGAAGCAAAATTATAGCTGTGTCTTAAATCCCTTTATTGTTATAATATCGTCACCTGATTTAGTTTAGATAGTCACAAGATACAATATAATTGTTACTTATTTTCCAATAATGCGAAAATAAATAATAATCTTCATCAAATATGTACACGATTTGATGAAATGTTTCTGTATATTTAGTCACTTGGTGGCGCTATGAAATGAATCAGGGTCTCTCTCTTTGCTAATGATGGCGGGATATCATCTAGCAAGTGTTAAAATATCTAAGAGACAGGAGAAACATCACCGCATCCTTATAAATTTCTAAACTCTCGAATAATTTACCCTCACATCTCATTTCTCGTTTCGTGGCGTTCATTTAATAATAGAAGATATATGCACGGAACGTTACTTATATTGAATTCGTCCATCATTTTTATCATTCTGTTAAATATGCATGAGAGGACGAAATTTTTATGGAATGGAAGGCGGAAAAATGGCTATTAACTCTATTGCTAGACATTTATAATGTCATTTTCTGAAAAAACATAACATTTTTCTCTCCGTACGCCCCTTTTCATACTTTCTAATGATGTTCGATATGCTCTGCTAAATATTCCAGGCTAAACTATAAATAAATGAGGGAAACACTTTCAAATTCATATATTTACCTTTTTTTCAGTATTTTGTCTGTTTATATAAAATATAGTTTTTCAACTATTGACGGTCAATATAAATACGTGTCGCTTCATAACCATCGTGACCGTTGTATTTAAATGATGCAAAATGTAAATTTTGTATTTCGATGTAAATATTTGGGACTAAAATTAAGCATAAAATGTCTCTACAATTAATACAGGATATTTAAAATTAAAGTCCCGCCTACAAGATCACTTACCCGTATATCAGAGGAGTTGACCATCTGTGGATGAGGTGTATGTTGTGGGTCACACCCCATCCACAGATTTCCTCATCGAACTGAGCCAAATCGTCCTCACCAAAAATTTTTTCCAATTCAATGACAAAATATATTTGCAAATAAAAGGCACTGCAATGGGCACGCGTGTGGCTCTTGCATACGCCAATATTTTTATGGGTTAACTTGAACACAAATTTCTGCAACAGCAAACCCTCAAACCACTCTTTAGGGCCCGCTATATTGATGACATTTTCCTCTTTTGATCCCATGGATGCGAAACTTTATCCTCTTTTATTTCCTCTCTCAACTCCTCCTCCTCGGTATCTTTCACTTATTCTATATCTGACTCGAATATCACTTTCCTAGATATCGACATTAACCTCCAAAACAATACGTTTTACACCTCAGTCCACATTAAACCAACCAATATGCTATAGTATCTTCATTTTGAGAGCTGCCATCCATCTCATACAAAACACTCCATCGCCTTCTCACTCTCAGTCTGTGGTTTCCATCTCTGCAACTACACTACAGGTATAGCCTTTTATTCTTTTTCATTTATCAGTTCAAAACTTGGGAAAATATTTCGCAAAAAATTTAGGTTACAAAGAAATTACCCTAAAAGGAGGTCTGAGGAGTGTCTATTCCCCCACTTTCCCTAGGAAATGTTCTCTCCCATTAAAGACTTCTCGTATTCTTCGCCCCCTTCGCTCGTTCAAATATTAACACTTCCCTTTGAGAATAATCACTTCCATGCTCATCCCCCTATCTCTTAAAATTCCCTCTCTTCACTCGCATTAAATGTACACCATTGTCCTTCCTATTTTCGCCCTGGCCTTTTCAGCTGCTCATCCTCGGCATCTTTCTTCTTGCTTCATCGCCCGACTACTCTGGTCCCATTTGAGTATAACATTTCGCTTTGTTGGGTGTCTGCTGTTTCCCCAAAGGAATGTCTCTTCTTCGGCGGGTTAACGGTTGAACGCCTTTGGGATGCAAAGGGTTTAACCGGACGGATGTTTATCTCTTGGCTTAATTAGTAAAAGATGCCTTAGAAATGGGACGCCAATAGCCCATGCAGACCTGGAAAGAGAATGAAATGTGCGGATGCTTTAAGTTTAATGAGCAACTCCAATGGAGTGAATAGGCGCCAATACGACCGTAAAATGCGTCATTAGTGGAAAAATATTGTTTTATATACCTAGAAATTAACTATGGCGTCCTAGAGCTACTTAGCTTTCCCGTTGTAAAATAATGAATAATTTTCACCCCATTGCCATTCACTTCTTTTGCTTATCAAATATAGCTAACGAATAATAGATTCTAGCCATTAAAATACAGTAAAACCTTTACGAAAGAATTAATGCTTAAAACTTTGTGTGATTCTGACCCTGTAATATATGTCCAAGAGACTATTCGGTCTAAGAGCTCCTCTAATATAATATAATGTGATTATTATAAGTCACGATTTGATTTAACTATGCGCTAAGATATATGCCATATTAAAGCAAATAATTATCGTTATTCAGATCCTTTGTTTAAGATGTGTTTTTGAAAATATTAAAATGGTTAAATAGTAACGTTTGTTCGTCACTGGTGATAACCAACGTAACCATTACAGTTACTGACTTAAAGATTTGATTATGCTTGAGAAAAATTCCAGTCTTAGCCCACTTAATTAAACCTTGGTAGAAATAGTAAATATTTGCCTTGAAAAACTGCTTCATAATTTTTTCAAGTACAAATGTATACGATGTATGAAGGATTTTTTTGTGTTTAATTGATATTAGAATCCTCTAGATGCTTCAGGAAAACTCGGAGAGGAATAAACTTACTAAGTTCATCATGAACGCAGCATAACAACCAATGAAATATGTGCATAATGGAATAGCTATTAATTGAATAAAATTATATTTCATTCTTACTTCGAACGAAAGCAAAAGGAATTATTTGACAGAGAGTTGGGAGCAGATATGCGCGGGGAAATTTCGTACGCTTATGAACAATCTTTACGGCTAAATTAGTTCAGAAGAAATACAAATGAACACTGAAATTTAACTTTGTCATCTGGAAACCATAAATTTGCAGGGTCTGTCTAACTCTTAGTTTTTTGAAAACTTGATACTAAAAACATTGACTCTTAAGTAATCACCGAAATTGAGTTAATGAGGAATTGTCAGAATAAATATTTACAAACTGGTAGTCTCAATACTCTTAGTTTTGCAGTATATTCGATCGAAAGTGCTGTGTGTTTGAATTCCGTCCAAACTTGAAAATTATCATAAAAGATTATAATATAAATATGAAACTTTGCAGACAACATGCAAATATACATTTGTACCACATGATACTCTGTGCTAAAAGAATGAGGACCTTAACCAATCTGCTTGTCGCAGACGTTCTAAATGAACTCTGTCAAGGCAAAGAACAATTTTTATATTAATTGGTAGCATGAAGGTCTTTTTATTCAAAATATTTTCATTTAAGATGAAAGTCTAGCAGTATTTTGGGTATAAATTCCTCATAACCTAAATTTCTGTCTGTTTTCTCATTATACTTTGGACGTATAGAATTTCTGTTCAGGTTAATGTACTTTCTTCCTTGGCCTTATTCTTTATTCACCGGTCATCTTCAAAGAAGAAAAATTATAAATTAAATGCGTACTTACCTTGTCAGACGGGATCTGTATGATCTGCCCGTTGCACCAGATCTTAGCCCAAGAAAGTTTCATGACAAGTAGCGCAGTTTCATCCTTGGGACACACTTATCTCGTTGCTTCTAGTCCATCTTCACCACCGCCTTGTTCCAAACCTACCTTTTGAGAAGTTCGCGCCGCAAACTGCAGCGTCATATGCAGTCCTGCAGTCTAGATTTGATCCAATCAAAGATAAATTAGAGGTATGTCAAATATGTGTAAGGCGTACGTAACTATAGGGAGCCAATTTATTTCATCTCCATTCCAATTAGTTACGAGTATTTCGAATTTTGGCTGAGGCCATGTTTATAGAAGTTGCACTAACCCTGCACTATCGGAGCATATTTTGAATAGGTCCTGAGATTCACTCCTCTCCAGTATGATAAATAATGATTTGATTTTATAAATATCAAAGTAGTAAAACTTTTTAAGTTGGAATTAGAGTTTTTACGAGCACATTATGCTTATTGTGAATTTTATCAAGGTAACCAAGAAAGCGATCGGAGTATTTTCTCGCGCATTTTATAAATAAACTCGCTCGTCATGGTTGGCGAGATTTTAAAGAGTGGAAAAGGCTTTTTGTTTTAATTGACAGGTTAAATGATTACAATGACTTCGTATGCAGCTTCAGTCATACCGCCGACGGAATGATAACTCTGTGTCATTCAATAAATACAATATTCGGTAGTGACCAAATGCATTATGCCAGCTGGAATTTGAATGCAAAGCAAAATTCTCCAAAAAAGTTTCCAAAGTTTAGACGACTTTGCGCCAAGTTTTTATAGCAGATGGTTTGACCCGCTATAAAGCTCAAACATTAATAAGAGGAACATGTTGGAAATAAAATAAACCAAAATACTAAACCGTAAGTGTATCACTGGCAATGAATTCGTCAGGCTCACTCTCATTTCAACAAGCTTTTAGGCTTTTGCCCTCATTTCTGACTTTCCTCATAGTTTGTATGGTCCCATTCAATATTTGTTTCCAGTGTGTGTGTCAATGTTAGCTTTCGCAGCTCGATTTCATTCTCCTATCTACGTTGAGCATCAGTAATAAGGGCATTATTTGCAATTCGGACGGAACGTGCACAAAGTTCATTTAGTTGCATAACGTGGTAGGTGGGGCTAGGTGGTGGTTACTTTGTGGCTTTAGATGACACTTAACTCTTCTAAATATGTTCGTATATCAAAGTCCGAGTGATTCATTAAGTTAAGCTTATTTGCACTCCATCCTTTACTATTACTGCTTGCTCACCAGCCACCTCATCTCCAGGCATTATGATCTTAAAACGCATTGGGAAGAAGCTCCGTAGAACCGCATAACCGCTCAAACACAATATTTCTATAGATAATACTACGCCTTGCCCTAAAAAATCCTGATTACGTATGTTATGTAGCATGGCCTCTTTGAAAAAGAGCGAATAGGTCACTGGCGGTGAGGGAATTTGACGAAACGATCATAGTTCACAGGAGACCCATCAAAGAATGAGGATTGTAGGTTTTTGTAGCGTGAAGGGACTGTGACGGAGGATGAGGAGGGAGTAAGGGAAAGGTCCGCATCATTGCTTGTAAAGAGAATATAAATATATGAGAGTAGCAGATGGCATGCTGTTCCGGAAAAATTGTGTGAGTTGTATTTTGAATAAATAAATATGCTGCTTTGGAGCATTAAATACAAAAGGTTCGAAAGAAGAATCATTTACCAGCAGTAGGTAGCGTTCGCACACAAAACTGTTGATGTTAATACCAAAGCATTGAGATGAGAGTGCTAAACTAACAACTTCTTCCCAACTGCATTTCATTCAGTTGAGTTATTTTTGTCCTCCCTGAAGGGAAATTGGGTCTAATTTAATCGCAGAGGGGTAAACGATTAACATGATCTCTTAAATTTAATAGTCATTTTATGTGGTTTTCATTGTAATACTAAATGTTTTTATTCGCTTCGTAGGCTATTCTCTGATGAAATAAAACATTTCTTTCTAAGATTTTATCATTTTTTACTATTATTATAAAAAGTTGTCCATAGAATTACGTGACATTATGCTTCGTTATAAAATCAATAATGTAGAAAATTGAATTGGCATTTTAACCGAATCACGCCCGGTTAAATTTTGAAATCATCAAAGACCAAATTCAATTTTTATTCGCAATAATAACCACAGCAATACTTCAATTGCTACGCGTGAGCCAGTGTGTATAATCAATGGAGTGTACTCCTGAATTCAATTTCCTACGTTCACAAAATTATCATTCTCAAAACATCAACAAAAGCAGATGCAAAGCTATTGATTTATTTATTTAAATTTTCGATCAATTACCAATTCTACTACTGACTTAAACACAAGGCAAGCTTCTCTTACAGTTATTATTTTTCAAGTTCTATGTTGACAGTGTTTTTATAACTTCACCACTCGTGAAATACTCAGTGGCGGAATGATTTCGAAAAAACAGTTATACCAGGACATTACACAGTGTAATTGAATATGCCTTTTTAGAGGCCTTCAAAAGTCCTATGACTGTTGATTGAATGGAGCCCCAAAGTGAACCTCACATTCATAATTCATTCATATATACAGGATTAATACTGTAATGCCAAAAACCTAGTCAGCTCTGAAAGCCAAGACCGATAGTACTTTGAAAAATGTAATGGCCAGCTCACACGAGAAAAAAAAATCATCCCTTGCTTTAACATGGTCCCTGCGACCAAATAATAACGGATATATGTAGGAAAACTAGAAGTTCGTGCGGCTGCTGGATCGATCTCTGCTTGTTCATTTTGGTCGCAATCGATCTAGGTCGATGGAAACACATGAAACCTCTCCGTATCCCGCTATGCCTGGGCCATTAGGAAACGCCGGGAAGGTTGAGGAGGATGGGAAGGCAGGGAAACGTCGAATCAAAAATTTAGTTCCACAGAAATAGGAATCAAAGCCCGTTGTTGGAGAAATGTCTACGTTCAAGTGGAAACAAATGGAATCGGAAATTTTATCTAAAGGGTTGCGATTTGAATAATATTTACATTCAAATTCTCTGGGGTTCGTATAAATGAGTCCATACATGTGCCTGAAATCATTTCAAAAGGTAATGGCATGAAGATAGAGAAATGTGCAGTTGAGAAAGATCTCACTCCGATGTACAAGTACTTGTACATTCAACATCCTTTATTATTTAATTTTCGATTCCTAACTTCTCCATGCTTGAAAGCCTAAACAGACGTATTGATACGTCTTTTACATTTACTATCAATAGTCATGTACTATTTCATTTCATGTGCATTAAAGGGATGTAAAACCGTGGGTCAGTTTTATCTTTCTTTTTTGCTGTTGTTATCTTTCGGGTTGGCCCAAGTTTTTGCATTCAGCATTGAAAATTAATTCATCAATTTAGACGTAGAGTTATTGCGATGTTTACGAAAATGTATATTTCATCAATGTACTGGGTTTTTATTTATTTTTAATATCCATGGAGAGCAGTGCAATGGGAGGATGTTGAGGAGGGTTATGTGCATACGGTATTATTTTCTTTGATTTTTATCTAACCCTAAGTTTTTTCACCTAACTGAATATTGTCTTCAGTAAATAATCACGGATTATAAAGATGTGATATACTGTTTTTCCCGAATACTGTGCATTTTAAAACAAAATACTAATTTTGTCGTTTTCAGATGTATAAATGAATAAATTAATTTCGTTAGACATTAATCTGTATGGGATAAGAGGTAATTAAATTACTATAATATTTTTTGCTATTTAAAGATACAGGAAAAGATCTGTACCTTATAAGATCCTTTTTAAACATTTTATTAAAACAAAATTAATTAAACTATCACAGGTTTCTAGCTACTTATGAACCACGTGATATTTTTCTACCTTATATCCTTCTTAAATTTATCTGATTGTGTTCAGCGTTTCTCCTTATCTCTCCAGTCTATAAGTTATTTGAATTCATATCTCACCATGTCATTATATCTCTCAAGTTCATCTCTTTCTCCCTCTCTACCCCAAAATATGAAAAACGTTATTTTTAATGTTACTCTCTGTCCTGCTTACTTTTTCCGTCATTCATTTTCTGTACACCAAAACCTTTTTGTATTTACCATATCACTTCAACATTCATGTTTAAAACCAAAAAATATTAGTAAACTGACACCATATGACATCAATGGAAATTTTTATCCAAACAAAAATTTTAAAAATTTTTATTTTATATACATGTATACTGAAATACATCCCCGCTACTTTCATGTAAATTTTATAACAGTGTGCTGTGAAACAAACAAGCTTAAAATACTTATTAAACCATGTTACTTACGGTTAAATATAAATAATAAATGAATATTTGTATTATTAATTATTATTTTTGTTTATTTATGACAAGTTTAAAAAAGAGACAATAATTCGCCCTTCACTTCGATTTTTCATTTCTGTATGAATTCGACTAATTTATAATTCATAGATCTTCTTATTTACTTTGTGCATGTTATTCATAACACAAATCACTCAAATATTTCGGAAATTATTGACCAAAAACAAAAAAAATATTGAATGTTCTATAATTTCATCCCATTCCTTGAAGAGGATAGAAAATTTCATAACATTAACATTTTACTACTAAGTCTCGAAAAAATGCCAAAATAAATTTTAATTTGAACATTATGTTTGTGGAAAAACATCATGCCACACAATAATTCATTTCATTTCAATCCCATAATCGCTGAATTTGGGAAATTTGGTGCAAATCACCACAGTTATTTTAGCCTTTCGTTTAAAATCCGTAAGCGGTGACAAAACTAATATGTATGTCCCCTCAGCTCCTCAACCCCAGCTCTCGGGTAAGTAGATATAAGGAAAGTGTAATTGGGGCGCCGTCGGCATGTGAAGGCGAAAAAACATTCCTGTACACGATAGCAGAGGTTCTTATCAAGGGTGTACCCATATATTTCCTTAAAGTGATTTTACGTCCGGATCGTAGTCTAAAACCAGGGGGGGCGTCATATAATTATTCTCGTCGCAAAGTGGCTGTTTTTGTCTTTTGGAAAATTCCAGTTTCGTCTGGATGCTCGCCCTTTGCTCCAAACCGACGGAGCGTTCTTCTTACTCCCTCTTTTCCGAGGCCTTTGCAGCAAAACCTCACGGCGTGCATAACAGCCAAACGCGTGACAAACAGGAAAATATTAACTCAAAACTCGTGACGCGTCTTTTCCACCCCGATTCCCTTTCCTCTCTCTTGCCTCCGTCCTCACGCTAAACATATATTGTTTTCACTTCTCTTTCTGTTAATTTCAAATTTAAGCAAGTAGGCAAACTTCACAATTCCTACATTGAATCGTTTGTGGTCTTCATAGCAATAAGATATATGAATAAAACGTCAAATTATGTGTCGCATGTAAATCAATTAGTTGAAAAAGATATATTACTGAATTATCATTTCATTCACTTTTTATGAGTTTCGTGTTGCAAATTTACCCGTTAGGTCATTTACATCATCGTAATTTATAACTACTCATCAGAGAACTGAGCATTTAAAGACATGACTCTATGTAAGTAATGGTGTCAGACAAATCCTTTTAAAATAAAACGGCGAAAAAGCTGCAAGCCTGTCATACCGTTCCACAGGGCGTTGAATCGCTTAAGGGCATTTCCACGAAATGGAGGTGCCCATGCCACGGAGCCAACATTGAATAATATCACCCGCAGTGCTTTTAATTGTCAGAAATGGCTAATTTAAAAAAAATTAGGTAAATAAAAAGGATAATTAAAAGGGTCAATGCTGGTCAATAACCACGAAGGAACACGAGTAGCGGACCAATTCGAGAGCTAATCAAATTTTTTTTGTTTCAATTGTTGACATTTCCAAGTGCCCGGAAATCTCTCTGCGTTTTCGAACAATGGCTTCATGGCTACCTAATGTGTTTCAGAAGTCCCTGTCTGCGATGCAGTAGGTGACTGTACTGAATTGAGAAGACGGAAATCGAATATTTGTTTTATTTTGTGATATAAAATTTTTTGAAGTTAAGTAAAGGCAGTAGTCGTCCTTGCCTCTAACATCTTCGAAATCCTTCCAATCAGCTTCCTTCACCTTCCTTTGCATCAAAAGCCCTTCAGTTTCCCACTCTTTGCTTCTTCTTTCCAACCCTAAATTCCACACTCCATCTCCCTTGTTTCCATTTCTGCCGCTCATCCACTTCCGATCTCGTCTCTAAAACTATAACCGTATAATGCTCTTCGCTCGCGTTTAAAGTCTTTCCTTTGCTCGACCGATATAGAAGCAATCTCGATATTTTTATTTTCATTTTCTTCAGTAATATTTTAAAAAATCCTTTGTTTTGTTATCGCACCTTACGAAACCTTTCCCTCCCATCAATTCACTCCACAGTTCCCTGCACCCATCCTAAAAAAATCTCACCCCTCCACTCTCTGTGCACTTTGATGCCGACAAAAAATGACGAAGCGCGTAACCGTCTCAGCCGTGCGCAGTCTACCGTAATCGTTTCCCGAAGAGATGCGTGCCGAAATTGCGCAAAAGGTGTAATATTTTCCTTGTGAATCCAGACCACGCGCGCTCGACGGGGCGGTGGCTCGGCGGAAAAAAGCGAAACTCACCTGTAACGTGCTCGGTTGAAATTCAGGTGACAGTAAACTACACTCTACCTCGCTCTCGCTCGCTCTCTCTCTCTCTCTCTCTCTCTCTCTCTCTCTCTCTCTCTCTCTCTCCCCATTTTAATGACGCTTTTAATTGCCATCTATATCTTTCCTCCGCTTCCCGTCTGCCTTGAATTTTTTTTTAAAGGGAAGACATTTGTGACGTCGGTGGGAGGGAGTGAGAGAGAGAGGAAGAGAGAGTGAGCTCACCCTACGAGCACTTTAAGGTGTGTGTGTTCGGGGGACGGGGTATATTTTTTCAGAAAACACGGTCGAGTTACAGAAAAAAAACGAGGAATCTCATGAATTATGCACGCTCGGCTCGCGTTAAAAACATCCAAATGTCGACTTTAACCGCCATGTGCTCTGTGCCTGAGGAGAGTGCTTCTCTCCCTAGGGTCTTCGCTAATAATAATTTCCCAACACTTCCGTCGCACCCCTATCCTTTGCCCCCAAACGCATCCCCCCCAGGTCACTTTCCCAAACTGACCCCGCCCCCCATAAACGGAGTCCCCCATCTCAACCCCCACACCCTCGCACTTCCTTCAGATATCGATCTGCATAACGGGGCGTTCTCTCGCCATACCTGGTCGTGTTTTGCTCTATGTATTCCGGACCGTTTCTTTCATCCGCGGCGTCACCGGTCCATCCCTCGCTCTCCCCTCCTCGCCTCTCCCAATCACTGGAGGCTGAAATTGACCGCGGACTTTTCGCGGAGAGTCGCTGTCAATTTTTGCTTCATCTCCCCTAGGGGAGAATGACTATGCAAAACTTCAAATGCAAGGAATGAGTCTTTTAATTTTTCGGATTTGCATGAATTTACATGACTGAATTTTTTCCCTTAGTCCTCAAAACCATTTACTCGTCTGGTGATTCAAAGTGATGCATTCCGCGGTGAAAAAAATAGTAGGTAGTCCTAGTGGAAGTAGCGTTTTCTGAATTAAATCCTAGACCTAGCGTTGAGCTATTTTCTATTTGAGATTGAGTTTTTATATTTCTAAGTATATCATTCTAGCCTGATTAATCCAATACCTTATATTTGTGTTCCCATAGCACCAGGACTTCGCGTAGAGTTAAAATGGTAATAAGGCTCCATTACTAATTCTATAATAGAGTTTTGAAAATCTTAGGTTAATAAAGTACGCATTATAACTTTATCGAAAAAAGATATGTTTCAGAATAGTCTTAGTTTATTAGAAATACGTTAAGAAATAATAAAAATTCTACTTTACATGGAAAGGTCTACGTTCCAGAGTTTCGAAAAATGTTCTACGGGGTAAAAGTGAAAAAGAAAAAGTTCTGAATGCCCTTGTAAGGATATTATGAATTTTAGGTGATAATTCTAAATAAGTCGTGAATATTGTGTCACTTGTGCCTTCATATTAACCAATATAGATAAATTTTACCACTTTAAATTGGTTTCCATAAGAGCATTATACAAGTACTATTAGGCCGTTCCGTACAGGGTTATTCTAATGCTAAACGCAAAAATTAACATAAAAGAAATATTCTTGAGTATGCTACAGGTCAACATGAGAAAATTAATTGCTACAGGGTCAACTTTGTGAAATCTCATTTTCAAAATGAGCAAACAGTTTGTAAATTTCACGAAGCAATATTTTGTGATAAAATCACATAAGTTGCACAGAGGCGCAAATTAATATTACTATTTTGTGTGCAAATTCATTTTAAGTAGTAGTAGTATTTAGGGGAGTCGACCGACAGCTGAGGTCATTTGCGCCATAGGGGATGGACAGGAAAGGATGAAGCGAGGAGAGAAACCCGGCGTCGGCATTAGCCTGCTCTTTACGAAAGACGCCAAGGGGTCCGCAACTTAACTCATTCAAACTGCCCTCCACAAAAATCCTCAAGTAGGGATCGAAATACCTCTGAAAAATATTCAACACCGTCGGGATTTGAACCCGGACTAACGTACTAACGCACTAACCCGGTGCGGGGGCTAACGTACTGGCTTCCCACCCCGCAGGGTAGCCAGTACGTTAGCCCCCGCACCATCTCCCCAAATTCATTATAGTACTACTCCAATAGATTTAACTTCATGTAAAAGAGAGTAATAGGTGACCTGTGATGCGCATAATTTTAGCTCTCAATCGGATATTACTTTAAAATATTAATGAAAAAGGATTCTTACTCTTGATTAGTAGTGATAATATTTATTTATAAGCACCACAAAGTTTAACGGTATAGCCTTCTATGATGTGAAATATATAGAACTTAGCAGTTTGTAACAAGTTAAATTACCTCTGATGTTTTTAATAAGCTGAATACCTTGGACAACGGTTTATAAATAACCACTTTTACCTTATATTTTGGTTTTGATACTTAGTTTCCATGAAATTATTTATTAAGATGTCAATTGAAGAACTAAATATTTTTATTTGTGAATATAATACGTAGCAAGGGGATAATTCGTTAATAGAAGTAATTATTTATTCCTTGCGATGGACCATTAACAAAAATGCATATAATTGAATTAATAATAATCTATTAGAAGCGGTGGTACATTGAATACTTGTGATTTTCAGAGACCGGGCTGAGCAGTAACGAGATTGATTGTACGATATTGCGTTGAACACATATCAGATGTGGCTTTGATTATTCCTTTCAAGTCTTATACCTGAATAGTCAGAGTGATAAGCGTAATAAATAGACCTAATAATAGCTAATGAAGGTGGCACACATATGGCTAATAGCACGTATTATTTGTTTCACTCTAACTCCCAAGTTACCAGGCACTATGAGCTGCGTTATTATGTTTACAACCTCAATCACAGTATTCAGCATCCTATTGCTAGTCAGAATGCTCTGCATCTATCTTTCTTGCCCCCTTTGGATTTCTCCCAATAATCAATTCTCATCCCCCACCATGCTTATACCTTCCTCACTTGTTTTCCTTGCTGTCCATTTCACCTTTCCATCCTTCGGCAAACTCACATTTCAAATCCTCCTTTAAAAGTCTGCGTTAATCATGTTGCTTCAACGACCAGGTTTCCGTACCGTAAAAAACCACGCCTCATATCAAAGTTTTGATGAGCCTTTCCTTAGCATCCTTACTCAAAGTCTCTGTCATCAATCCCATTCCCTTCGCGATTTTTTTTGCCTAAGGCAATTCTTTTTTTGGTGTCTCTAGTGCATGGAACATATTGATTCAAAACACTTCCAATATAGATTTCACTATAGGTACTGTTTCATTTGTTCTAATTTTTGCCCCACTATTTCAACATAGATTTGGCAATTCGATCACTTTATGCAATCATTTCACATATGCTTACATAAGTCAGAGGTAAAACAGGCCTTCCCTCCTCAATTTCCTTTCACATGAAAAGATTAATGCGCAACAATCACATTTGCTGATAAACGGAACTTTTTTTTCAAATCATTTGATATCCGAAAGTTGAATTTTTGTAACGGCTTAAAATTTAACATCAATGTTTTGTATGGTTAAATGAGATAAAGGTATTTTAATGACTATTTAGGTGTAGTGTAGTCAACATTTTTAGAGTTTTTCCCTTGCCAAAATAACATTCCAGCCTCTAAAGTAAATTTAACTGCCGAGAAAATTACTCATTAAAATTTCGAATGAAATAATGTTTTCCTATACTTACGACCTCCTACTTATCTGCGGGCGCAGACATGTATAAAATGCAGAGGATCACTAATTGTCACTATGTGATTGGTTCCTCCAAATTAAGCCGACGTAACCTCAAATTCATCTTTCATACATGTTGTACAATTTGTTGCATTCGAAAGTATTTGGTAAAATACATTTTTCCCAAGAATTGGGTTCGATTCCATGATATTTCATTTTTCTAAATAGTTCTACATAAATCTACATAATACCCCGCAAGCCGCCGCAAGGGGGTGTGGCGGGGGAAGTTATTGCTTGATGGCTATTTTTAATAGATAAACGCCATTTAGTGTGACCATAATGTTAATATAGTGACCAAACAATATTGACCAGTGTTCAAAAGTTACTTTTAAAATAACAAACACGAAAATTTTAGAAAATATTTATGGAAAACACGTCTAAAAGTCCAAGTAAAATTGGCTCAATCCTCGTATAGGTTGACTCAGCTATACATTTAAAGATTCCAACACTAAACACTGGTCCAAATGCTAATGATTCATTATCTGTTCTTCAAACTGTTTCACTCAGCCCTTCAGTTGAAGTTCACATACTTATTTTTACCATATTTCATTCTAAAATAGCTCTACTTTCATTTTGACACTAGGATCATAATAATACATCTAAATTCATTTTAGTAGTATTCCACCCATTCAACTCGTAAAGCATGATTTACCGCAATCCAAGACTATTTATTTATGATATCTCCTGTCCTGAGTTAAACAAATGTGTTTTACTTAGTGGTGAACGTATTTTTTATGCAGTAACACATTGAGGAAAGAAGTTTTCCACAACATTAGAAATGGAGACCTAACTAAAATGAGTGAACAACGAGAAGAGAAGGGTGTCTTTAATTCTATGGATTTTTGTTCTCTCTTCAATTATTCATGTATTTTTTTTTACTTATACTAAACTCAAAATCATTTTGGCTATAAGTAGGTGTATTTTTATTTCCACAAAGTATCAAACTACAATGTGGGCGGCCCGAATACATCCGTACGCTATCATGATTCGTTATCATTTGTAAAATGAGGTTACTGAGCTAGTTTGAATGTTATCAATTCGTTTGTCAAGCATTCGCTGTGTACATCTGCTTTTTCCAGAAGTGATCTCGCTAATTGCTGGACATTTTTCACGCTTAAAAATCGCTAAATTACAGCGTCCGCTTTCCGATTTGCGTGGGACTGGCAATTAGCGGTTGTGTGCAGTCACATGACTGAGTTTATGGTGTTGTGGTTCTCCTGCAATTGCAGTTTGCAATTCCGTTAAACCTTTCATTTTTATGGTGGAGGCAAATGATACCCTGACCCTCCCCCTCCCTTTCAGACTCCACCGGGAGCAGGGAGTCGGACCACTCATTCCGCTACATATGCAATTGCGTGAGGTGAATTTCATTGGATTTATAGCTTAGTATCACTGCGAAAACCTTATGTAAGCATAATGAGGACAGAAGAAAAGAGTTTCGGCAATTTGAGTTTAACTGCATAGAGAAACGGAAAGTTACTCTCACAGCTTGGGTGAAACATTGGCCACCGTCAAACCTTATAATCTGAAATAAATAGGTTAATTCGTTTAGCGTGTTCTACCTATTTAAAAGTGGGGTTTGACCGCCCCTAACAATTATTTTCTTCCAATTATCGTTGGATATTGCTTCTGTTTGTCATAACTTATTTCTTTATTCATATCTTCGTAACTTCTACCTGACTTAATGCTTTACTTTCATCTTTCCTTCACTCCACCACTTACTCAAAGTTCTTCTCTATCTCGTAGAAATTAACATCCCACTAGCATTCAATGATACCTCGGCCGACTTTTTTGCCTCTTTTTGGCTTTACTCCAGTAAACTCCTCTCTGCACCCACCCAGTTTAAAAAATTAACGTTCGTCTTACTCTTTGTCTATTCACCTTATTAAAACTCCTCCACATCCACATCTCAACAGCTTCCAATATATTCGCTCATCCTCCTCCCTCAAATTTTGGCTTCATATCTATAATGGAATACGCTTCATATGATAGTCTTTCATAATCACTTCTTTAAATCTTCACTAAATGTAACCGTCATCAATTCTCTTCTCTCTGCAAGCATCTTTTGCTAAAGCAGTTTTTTCTCTTTATATCTCCCCTTCTACACCCCTTCTCCTCTAAAGGGCTGCTCAAAGGAACTTCTTAACCTGTTCTATTTTATTCCCTCACATTCTCAAGTCTAGCTGCTATTCCACCTCTTAATGATCTCATTGCATTGCTTTCTTGCGGTTTACCCTCCTCCGATACTATTCGTATTCTTCCTCTAAATCACTCAATAATAATTAAAATCACTTGGAACTTTATAAATAAAACTGTTTCTGGCGCCACTTGGTGGAAATTCTTCATATTGAACTTAAAATTAAACCACCTAGCTTTTCCGCATTAAAAAAATTATGTGGAAAAGCTAAGTGGTTTAATTTTAAGTTCAATTTGAACTTTGATTAAATGTTTCTTTGTCATCTGCAAAGTTGGCAATAATTTTGCCACTCACTTTTATACCCAGCACAAATCCTTTCTATGCTACCATTAAATATTTTCGCCATATGCGGTAATAATAGTCCTACGTGGAAAGATAAAAAAATAAGTAAAAATTGCACAATTCATTGAAATATACTAAAAGTCTACTTATTAATTTAATGCATTCCAGATTGAATGGAATATCTCGTGGTTTAATTTCCACATTCGACTTCATTGTAAATATCGTAGAGTAATAACATGCAAATTGATCATTAGTTCAAACATGTATTCTGGAAATATTACTTTTGATAAAGAAAAGCCTACGAGTTAGCAACTTGTAGCTGTCATTAATTTCCTGAACTGCCAACAACTTGAGTCTGTTTTCTAGAAAGTCAGTTGTTATTTCAACGTAGAGAATGCAAGCTGATTTGATTATTTCGTACGTGATACGCGTTCGCCTTTGTGGAAAACTATTTTCACGCATATCATTAGCTGCATTAAAGCAATTACTTTGATTGGCATTTGAATTTATTATGAGTTTTTAGTGTATAAGTACAAATGGCGCTTCATGGAGATCCTGTATTTTCATTCTTGTCAATCTGTCCTATATATGTCTCCACTTTTATAATGTTATGGGGAGGGGTTAATGGTACTTTTGCCCTCCATAGCAGGGGGAATCTTTTTCCCGCCACCATTGCATAACACTCACGGTTTACACTTGTAAACAGTCAAATTATGTATACACTCATCTCGTCCAAACTTCCTGGAGCACCCATGTTAACATTAATTCATCCTTTGGGGAGGAGGGTCTACTACTGCACCCGAGCCATCAAAGGTCCCTCCGTGCTTTCGCAAGTTAACCGAAGCTTAAACGTCAACAACGCTAGCTTCGACTCTCGCTTAAACGCATCGTAATTAAGTGCAACGTAATTAAATTAAATTAAATCCGCCGTGAAATTCGCAAACAGTCCGCCGAGGGATGGTTGACTCCTGTCGTGCGTGGATTCGACTGCAAAATCAAAAAGGGTATTCCAAGGGTGGGACCTATGACGGATCCCCCGCCGAGGTCTTTATTTTTCGGGCCACGATAGCCTCAATACCGCCATTTTGGAGATAGTCCAAAGCTGATGTGATGGAGTGGCGGTCATCTTCAACTCAAAAATCCCTCGCGATGAAGCACTGGGATAGAGAGAGAGGACTGTGGGTCGAGAAGAAAGTCTAACTGGACTGATATCATTCCGCCTCTCGTCCTCTCGTTGCCGGAACCCCGTCAGCACTAACAACCTCATCTCCCCTGTATACATTGGTACGAGAACGAGCTGTCCAATCGAATGACTCCCGCGGCGTATCCTTTTATTTCCCTTTAACCATAATCATCTCGCACCGGTTACGTATTTTTTTCCGTCCGCGGGGCGTGGAGAGACAGGTCTACCGAACCTCCGTCCTTTTTTAATGATCGCTTGTATCGCCGGCGCGACGATAATGTGGTGGCGCGTTGGGATTGCAAGAGGGGATGGGAGAGAGAGGGAGGCAGGGTGCCGTCGGGGGAGGGGCGGGTGGATCACGCATGCCGTCGGAAAACGATGGCGCAACTGCGTCAATGTTTCAGCGAGTGAAAGGCGCGCGCGGAAATGAAGCGTGCCGCCCGAAGAGAGATGTCCCCACAGCAGAGGAGTCCATAGTAATAATAATAATGGCAATAAAATTTACACACGTGTAACCAACTCCACTGCTATGCCCTCGAAAATCATCTCCGGGCTCCATTCCCCGCTCCCCACCACTTTCAGGGCACCCATATCCTCCCCCCCCCCACGCAAAATAATCGTAGCGTTTATTCACCTCCCATCGAATTCTGCTTCATTAGGTCCACCGGAAAGAGTGTGGCGCTGGAAATAAACGGCCGAGAAAAAGGTGGGGTAGAGGGAAGATGTGGATGAATACTCACGCCCAATCCCCACACCTCACCTCGCAACTCCCTCCCCCCTAGGTGTACGGAGGCACGTGCAATTAAACCACTCGTCCCAATTCACTCCACTCTTCCGTCCCACCCTCCGCCGCCCCTCCCTCACTATACCTCCCACGCCCCTTAACCAACACGTTTTCCCTCTCTCTCTTCCCTCTCTGTACCTTTCTCCATCTCATCTTCCTCCAACCTCTCAACTTCTTACGCCCCGCACTTTTCGACCCGGGTGCGAGGGAGAGAGGAGAGGAGGTTCATCTCGTTTCGGGGATGTTGCGGCGCTTTTTGGGCTGGATACCCCCCCTAAACCCTCGTTCCCCACTCCTCCCTCCCCCAACCACTACCCCTTTTTCTCTTCTTCTTCTTTTTTCGGCCTACGTGCCGAAACTGACGAGGGCAGCACGTGGGGACGTGTCCTGTCCGCCGTGAAAGGAAAAGGAAGGCACGTTCCGCGAGATGGCTTCGGACGCGTCACCGTCGTTTCGGCCTTGATTACTATCGCCGGGACAAACGTAAAAATAAATATTTCTGCCCTTCGCTCGCCACAGAAATACTTTTATTGACGCAATGGAGTATTTTACGAGCGGGTATGGTTTTCTCAGCGATAGGAGCATCATCAGGTGGTAGCCACATGATTCATGTCACGCCATCGCCACCTGATGATTGATGATGACCTCGCAGAGCGTTATCAAAACGTGGATCGTGTGATATGAATTATTTATCATCTAATTATGGTTTTTTTTGTTTTCATTTCCCAGAAGGTAATCCCAATTGATATAAATGGCAACTGCAATTTCCTCACTAAAAATAACCGCACTATAAATAACAAATTTCTCTCACCCATTGGCCATTCATCTTGTAATAAATACTTGGGTATTTTTTATCGGGGCATAAATTTGGCGCTATTCATTGGGACAATAATTGGTGTATACGCGGTGATTTGAATTTTACATTTTTCTGAGTTTTTACTGCAATAATAAATCTAATATATGTATTTGCAACACAATCTAAAATGTCATCTGTTTACATCGAAGTTTCTCAATTCTGTAGCGAAACTTTCGAACAAATAGCATTAGATTTTGAAGGGTTTTCAGCTTAAGGTGTGACCTAAATATCCAATATTAATCACTTGTCCCCATTTCCCAAAATGAATCGAAAACGAGATCATTTGATGAGCCAAACTTCAAGACTTCCTCACGCTGTTATCAAATGGGAAGACTGAAACCAGATTACGAATGAATCACGCGGCTCAAGGGTGAAGAGCTGAACGATTTTAAGCCGATTGAAAATATTTGCACGAGAAGTTGGATTAGCGCTCATTAGCATCATAATTTATGAATTTGTATTCATTAGTGGATTGATGGATCCATAAAGAGATCAACATTATAAACAACTTCCGTTATTTGCTGCGTAACCATTGGATTAACGAACAACAGCTAGGAGTATGCAACCAATTACGCCACCGTAATTTTTTCATAGAGATCGCCAACAAATTTTGCATTAGCTGACATTCGCCCTGGTGAGAATACGCTGCAGTGGTTCTTCAGCGGGTGCGATTCTACTCCAGAGGGAGCATTCTGGGTCGCCATAATGACTGGGGTCGCCACTTGCATATATAGAGAGGGCGGTGGAGCATTGGCACTGAATCGAATGCGGTTTCCTCCCCCACTCCCTGGTTGAAACTGCACAGTAGTGGGGTGGGTAAATTTCATTTCCAGCTAATAATTGGCTTTCGAAATATTTGCTTTAAAAATGGGGGAGCGGAGTCATGTGGAATTGAGAAGGTCGAAACTTTCATCATTCCACAAACTTTCCTTCACACATTCCACACCCCCTCTCTAAGGGTGCTCTGTTGTGCATGCCTGAGTGCACGTGTGTGTATGTTTATATATATATATATATATATATATATATATATATATATATATATATATATATATATATATATATATATATATGTATATACATATCCATACATATATACATAACCATAAACACAGTAATCAACCCGAAGGTCGGTTTAGTTGGTGATAGTAGAGATCACCCAGTACTAAGCCCTATACGGCGTGTGAAAATTCACACATCAGGGTAGGGGGGCCAGTTCCTTTCCCTGTGCCGGTTATGGTTTCCCAGGAAGACCTGGTACCCTATAAATCACTTAAGCTTGGGTGTAGCTGCAGGCGCCCAGAGTGCATTACCCGGGAATCGAACCCGGGACCCTCTGGTCAGCAGTCCAACCCTCTACCCACTGGACTACCGCGACCCACACATATATATATATATATATATATATATATATATATATATATATATATATATATATATATATCATTATATATAATGTATATGAAGTTAGCACTAGTGGGCGAAGACAAAAATACAGAAACACAAAAAAAGAAAAGAAAGACTCGGTTTTGAATTTTCGGTGGTCCAAGCAGAGTTCTGTCCTTCTCTGTCTCAAGATAGAGAAGACAGAATTCTGAGTTATGTATATGTATATATATATACACACATGTATATATATTCACATATACACAAACAGACACTTAAATGGATATTTATTTATTGTTACCCATTTTACAAACCACGGGGCATGAATACACGTGAATCTTCCTGTGCGTCGCCTATCACACCTCCCGTTTCCCGATTACTTGTTTCGTACTTAGAAAGTTTCCTAAGTTATTTGAAACGTCAAACCTAAAAATTAGAACTGACTTTACGGAGAACATATTTTCATTGTTCTTCATAACGGTGCAGTTTCTGATTTTCAAAATGGGAGGTTTCCTGTCTTTCCCTATACTTAAAGTGCTAATGGAGCAGTGAGGAAGAGAAATGTAAAAAGTGTTATATTTCTGTATAATGTATATATTTAAATATATATTTACACGCATGTTCAATTGGTTTCAAATTAGCAATTTTTTTCTGAAATAGTGCTTTGATATTCTTTCGTAAAGTATTTCCTAGCCACGCAAGCTGATATAGTAAGCTTGCAGAAACATGGTACGTAGTACGTTCTAGTAAGAAAAACATTATTGAGAGGAAAACCATTTACATCACACAAAGACTTTGATAATATATAGGCTTCATAAATGATCCACAGCACAAGCTTTTTTCACTGCCCGTTTGCTCGCAAATCCTATTCGTCATTCGCTTCGCGTCACGCAGTCGACCTCTGCCGGTCGGCGACCCCATGGCACCCATACCGACGTGGCTGATGATTTCGAATAGCACGCGAGGTAACTTAATTACGCCAATAAGGATTAGGAGCCGCTCAGAAATGACGTTCGAAGCTTATGGAAGGAGGGGTGGTGGCAGACGCGCAGTAGGGAACGGAATTATACTACGTAGGGGAAAAGGTGACAGAGTGGGCCCACCACACTGGCAGCAACGTGTTCAATCGTCCCAAAATATTTCGTATTTTGCTTGCTTGACGATAATGACATCATTTGATCTTAACACAGCACGGAAAAATAAATTTTAAATATTTTAATTGAATAAACGTATTGCTAAAACACCAAAAATAATTTAAGTGAAAACCACAATTTATTTGCACCCGTAGCAAAATTTGAAACTCTGACCTAAAATTAGAATAAGCATTGAAATTATGCCTGAATATATTTCCTAGTCACTAACTAGAAGTACTAAAATGACAATCGTCCTTGAAATTAACAAAGTAGTTGTTCGCGTGAATAATCATTTCTGTTGTGACCGAAAAGCTTGAGAAATCTGTACTTTTTGCATTCAAGTTTGCAGGTAAGAATATAATCGGAGCAACTCGAGTTTTTACAGTGAAATTTTTTGGATCTTCATTTTTGAAGTCAATCTAATTTACCGCTATTTGATTTGTGACAAATTTCTTGCTAATTGGATTTGAATATTTTCTTTTTTTCTTTCCCTAGCAAACCAGCATTCCTCTGGAAGTTCATTCAAATAAAGACTATATTCAAATTCTTGATCTACGCTTAAGGTAATCAAAGTGATATATTTCTTCCACTCTGCTTCATTAATTTCAATTATTATATTTGGCTTGAATCTAATACGTTTCCTCTTTCTTTCTTGAATTTGGACACTTTTCCTTTCCCCTAAAATCTCCAGTTCTTTTTAAAACGTTAATTTTATCGTCGAAATTGAGGAAAGGTATTTCCCTTTTCAGTATTCGGCTTGAGCGATGGAATATCCCGTCCAACTACCGCGTGTTGGTCGCGCTGAATCGATTATGGTCCGCAGAAGGGAATGATAACCGATGTGCAACTGTGGTGTATATATCATTTAAGTTATAAACTGCTCCCGAGCAATTCTCCAGAACGAGGTCGTTGGCTCATAAGAAAGAGCGCGGAGGACAGTGCAGCGGAGATTTGATTTTTTATGAACTGGGCTTCGGTGCCGCTGCGTTAGTATCATCATCCCCGGGAACTAGTCGTTGCTCTCTCCGATGGCGAAAACTCTTTGCACTGGAGGCAGTGTCCCCGAAGTTCTTTGAATTTCAAAGAGTCATTATTCGCACGCAGAGACCTTTGACGATGTCATGGGTGTGGGTAGGGGGAAACGAATAGGAGGGAAGGACAAAGGGGGGGGAGGACGAGAGGAATTATGACAGGCTACTCGCGAAAGGGTCGCCGCTGGTACGACCGGCGGGAGGAATACATCTACATCTAAATTTCTCTCGGCAATTCACCCAGGGTGAATGTATTTTTTATAATACATGCGAATATTAAAAAAGAAAATCCACCGTCAAATTAAAAACCCCGACGGCAGCGGAACCGGACGAAGTATTTCTAAAGAATGAAATAAAACCCTCAATTCCACGATATTAATCAACTCGTTCTCGTCACGTGCTCGATGTCTAGGAATGGATGATCAGTTAAGTGGTTCGCTCGCGATGACTATGTTTCTCATATTTCACTCGATCTCTCTTATGCGTCCTTTTTGACAGCGCTTCCATGTCGTCCTTCGGCGATTTAAATTATCCTTTTGGATCGGTGAGCATTATCGGAACCGACGGGTACATCTCTCCTTCTATCCACCCCCCCTTTAATCATCCATATCAGCTCGATGCAATCACGGCGTGCTATTTTCGCGAGCAGCGATGGAATCATCATTTAATTGAATTGCCCCTGTCTTCCTGGAATTGTTTATCTCGGTCCAGTGTTGTTTTTGTGCTCTCTATCTATTTCTCCTATTAAAGTGGTTTTAGTGGTTTTAGCTTATGAGTACTGAGACTCTGTCCAGTGGGATCAGACACAATGCGGAAATTTGGGGGTAAGAAAGGAACTCCCCCTCCTGGAGATGATCCCAAAGGTAGTGAGTGTGAGGTATAGTTCCAATTCATCTTCAATCCACGCATTTTATTCAGCATCGATCTCTTGTAATAAGGGGTTGGAGCACTTTCAGAAAGAGCAAGACAGACACGGTCTCTCGTATGATAATATGAAAGTAGAGAATACTTTAGGCCAGGAAGGCTTAATTTGGATCTTATAACATATCAGAGGATTAGACTACTGTAATTAAATAATTTAAAAGGCCCCCTCATACAAATTCATATAATAATTCGTTTTTGCAGTGTAAAATTTCCGAACGCAAACCAATGTAAACCTATAAAATTCTATTATTGGTTACACCTCAAGTTTAAACTTCTTTTAAAGTAGCTACTATTTCTCTTCTCTTGAGACGTATCTCACTAATTCATTATTATTATCAGAAACTCTTACTTATTTCCTTTCATAAATTTTTAAATTTATTTGTCCACTGCTTGGTCAATAAATTGAGCAACATTTGCCGTTTAATATTTTGGCGTTGTAATTCTCACCTGCTTCAACGCGATGAAATTACGTACACGTGTTTCGACATCCGCTCCTTTAAAAATCATTTCAAATGAAATTCCAAGGAAATTTTCCACATTATTACCCCAAATAATGTTGTCCAAATTTATATTTATTGTCTGACCGCAATCATGAGCAACGTAGGAGGAGGAGTAGAGCAAACAAATAAAAGCAAAAATTTCACCTCACGAGGTTGGGCATCTGAAGAACGTCATTACACATGGTCGTTTCCAAGAGCGTTTGACAGTCGCTCTCTTCCGATCTCCCTCTCAAACATATTGGTAAGGCTGGAGATGTCAATATGGTACGCCTGTGGGAGAGGAGGAAATAAATATGGCGGGTAAAATGCATATACAATGCAGTAAAGGCGGCATGTGGGCGTAAGGGTTTGTTCGGCGATTTCTGCGGTCTCCCCACAGCGACAAACAAACGAGACGAACAATTGAGGCTCCTCGGCCAATCCGCTGCCACTGACTCTGGCGTTCAACCACAGGAGTCTATTCATCCATCTATAGGTTTCTAGCCTTCAGTGCCTCGGGAAAACACTCCTTTCCCATTCTTTACTTTGTCTGTCGAATAAAACTCAGCAGAGGTACAACGGAATTTCCCAAAAAGAAAATGAGAGATAGCATCGATGCCTTGCTTTTTTCTCAAACAGTTGGATGACCTATTCGATCATTCACCTTTCCGATTCATGCAAGAGGGTGGAGTGAATTTGTATTGCCCCAGTGGCTTCTGGTATATTGTGTGGGCAGCCTTATAAGTATACATTTTTCACCAACCGCTAGCCAAAAAAGTATCGACACTTATAGTCTTCCAGTCATATTTATTATTTAAGACGCTTAAGTTATATTCTCAAACAAATCAAATTATTCCCTGGTATTTACAATTTAAATATATATACATATATATATATATATATATATATATATATATATATATATATATATATATATATATATATATATATTATATATATATATATATATATATATTCTGATATAAATTACGCGATTTACGTCTTCATTTACTTGAATAAAGACAGTAAACACAAAAATCTCAAAAAATCACATGCTAATAAAAAAATGTTTTTAAATATTTGAATAATTTAAAATTTAAATAATGACTTTTAATTTGAAGTTTCATTTTTTATTTATGAATTTAATTTAATGCCCATAGTAGCCTTGTGTTAGAGCGTAAAACGATTGCTCGAAATTGTCTCTATTCGCAGAGTAAAAGAACCTGAGGTGGTAGTCCTTCCTCTGTCTTAAGATTATCTAATATCAAGCAATTGTTATAGATATAGGAAATTTCTGGCATAGTTATTTCATTAGGCAAAAATATCATATGGTGGAAATTTTACGAATATTTGTCAAAATGGAATGCTCTTTCTACGATTGGCATAGTCTTACCATAAAAACACAGTAATCAACCCGAAGGTCGGTTTAGTCTTACATCAAAACTAAAGGCTATTCATTAATGAAGGGTTTCATAGATTTCCCTCTTATGAATAACAGTTTGTGAACCCAATTAAATATTTTCATGTCACCTTAGTAATGATAGTCATCAGGCGTACTACGTATTTTGAATATTTACGATGATCGGGGTGAATTCCTTGTCAAACTACAACTATCATATCCCTATGCAGCATAGTATCTAGCCTCGCCGAGACTGACTGGAAGGGCCGAATTCTCATGATTGTAATCACAAGGCTCATACTGACATAACTATCCCATTGAGACTTTATTCAGGAGTATACATCAAAACTCCCATTAAATGAATGCTTAGCCTGGGTTTTACTAATGAGGGTTTTTACTGCACATGAACGTTTTCGTAATCGAACGCACGCTGTATTTCAGGTTTGCCGGCGGGTTGTCCGCCTGTAGGCCCGGCGTGTCATGCCTCTCGTGTCGTCTGCGAACTGCCTTTCTATCCAGAGTGCCGCCCACTAATAGGGTCCCGCTGTTATTGCCGTTTCCGAGCCCTCCCCCCAGCCACGCTCAGTCACCATATGAGATACTCACCGATGAAATGACTCACGCTGCTTGCAAAAGCCTCCCCCCTGCTTAGTCATTTTACAGGAAACCCTTACCATTAAGTGGTGTGTGAAAATCGCCCGATATGTCCTGTGGCCATTGAAGAATTCTGTTGGTGTTGACCTGTTGTCTGCTTGCGTAAAGGCAGGTTGCACGAAGGTTAAAACTCTCAAATAGATAAAATAGTAGGCTAGGATGAGCAGTAAACCATATCAGACAATTGTAAATGTATCGAGGCTACTGTCTTACCATTTTATTCTGAGTATCATATCCAACATATGGAACTGTTAATACAAAGGGGGAAACTGTGGTGATTTATTTGACAAGGCCCGTACCATCCGCGGTGTCATAGATGGTAACCCCCTATCCTTTGGTCACGATGTGTCAAAGTGGATGATATCACACCTTTCACAAAGTACATGAGTCATTGATGGACGGCCCCTTTTGGCGCGATTCGGTGCAAAAAAATATAATGAGCAAACGGAGAGCTTCTCACGACCACTAAAAAAACGGAAGTAGGACGCTCGAGGCACGAAATTTATGAACGTTAGCAACCCCCTGTAAAAATACTAATCGTACTGATATATCACTGGAATTAGTAGTCCAAAGATATTTTTCATAGGTGAAAACCTGGAGAAAATAATAAAATGGCTATATTCATGAAGTTCCCTTGTACTCGTTTGAGCAGCTATAATGGTTTACTTCATTCTAACCGAAATTTGCGATCACAATTTTTTTAATATTTGAAGGAAAATGCTTTCTGGGTTGAATTGATGGTGAAAGCGGGAAAAACGAAAGAAGAAAGTATGATAGAAACGGTAACAATTCAGTCAGAGAAACCAAGTGACGATACGTATAAGTTATTTGTTACCGTACAAGACCTACCTCCTATCCACTGACTAGCTTTTAATTTATTAAAATACGAATAATCATCAAACCTAAGTATGGAGGGGAAATAAAATCCTATCTGATACAATTAAAACTATCTAAAACATTCTTTTGCATATGAAGAGTTTAACTGAAATTTCAAAAATACTGAAATCAGGAAAAATGCTGGTAGAAGTCCCATAATTTCGACGGCTATTGATTTTTTTGATTGATCTGACCTCACCTCTTTACATTCCACCTCCGATGTATCCATAGAGGCTTCTCCTCTACTCAAGGGCCCCGCCACCTTCTCAACCGTTACACCAACTTTCCCCCTAGAATTTTCTCTTTATTTCTATACTTTTGCGTACATTTCACTGCTAAATTGTCATTTCGTCTCACTGATTATACCCTAATATATGAACCTTTATGTGCATTGAATTGTGTTCCGTCAGTTTGCGTGATAGTAAAAGAGTGTCTTTTCAACTGTTTGACTTATCCCGTTTTTAATAAAAGAGCCAAAACAACTTCAAAAATAGTATATAGCTCATAATTGTCGTGGTAGTCCACCTTTCTGAGGTGTACTAACGATAAATATTCCATAAGGTATTCAAGTGTTTGTATTCTCTCCCAACATGAAATCTTCCTTCATTTCTTCGCACTTTTCCCTGCTTTCACTCCGCCCGAAAAGTCTATTTTCTTCCTTGTTCTCCGTCATCTTCCAAAAATTATCTCTTCTATCCCAGCCTTTAGCGCTCATCCCACTACATCTCACTATCCAATCCACCAAAATTTTTTGCCTCCTTCGTTATAAAAACCCTCGATTGACTGGACGCACTCTCCCCTGTACGAAAGTGGCGATTTTTAAGGGGTGTGTTTGGATAGCTGTAGATTCTCCTCTTCCAGCCCCGGGCACCGATGAAGTCCTTTCCTCCCACAGACCCTACGCGAAAACCCGGCCACACCCGCGACACATTCGCCTATCCAATTTAACTCCCCTTTTACACGCACCATCCCCCCCACCGACACACGCGCGCACTCTCCCATCAGACGCCCCCCCCCCCTTTCCACCCTCCACCCCCGTCCCGCACCGTCATCCACGCCCCCTCCCCAAAACCCTCCCTCTGCCGCATTATGACAAAATCGCCCCCGAAAGGGACTCTATTCTTCCCTCCGGTGAGAGAGGGGGAAAAACTGTATAAGACATGGGAATGAAACGAAACGAGAGTGTGTGTATGAGGGGGAGAGGGTGAAAGGGTTCCTGGCGTCTTTCTCGGCTCTTGAGACGATGCACCGGGGGCATCTTCCCAACCCCGTTACCACCCCATTCCTTCGGGGTCCCCCACTTGAGTCCACTCGTTCTTCGGGAATGGAGACACAAGAAAATAAAAGTCAAAACGGAAATGTCACCGAATAAGCCCCTCCCTCTTAACTTCTGCAATTCTTTCTCGCCCCTCTTTCACTCCCTATCTCCCTCAATCCCTCACTCGTAAAGGAAAGGTACAGAATGGGTGCTTGCAATTCCACGAACTATCATCGTGTCCGTCTTTAAATAAAGTTAAAGTTTCCCTCGTGGCTGCGCGCCAAGAAGTGAAATCCTCTGAACTGGATTTGGACAGATTCACATTTTCGCCTGATTTCCAGCTAAAGTGTTCAAATGTATCGAGTTTAAAAATGCAATTCAAAGAGATCTGCATGTCAAAAAGCATCTGGATCCCAAAAATTCCCAGGAATTTTCCAATTCAACCGTTCGGGTAAAACGTTATCATTTGGAACATATTAAAAAAATCTAAACATATTTTTGAATTGATCAAATCGAGAATATATATACATGACCAGCCTTCAGCATTGTTTCGCATGAACAGTTTGAGCTAAAAATTATTCGGGAAATACTCGTTTGAATTCTGATTTGGTGTGCTTATTATTCGCTCCTTGAAATAAAATCTTACATCTGATGGCTTCCACTGAACTGATATTTATTTTTTGAATTATTTTCAATGCTTTCTATAAAATTAATTACTAAATATACTGTTTCTGGTTTCATAAAAAATACCTGTGGAGGGTAAAAAGTACATTTGGGCAACCATGCAATTACGCAAAATTGCTATTGTACTTAAGATATTTTATGGGGCCCCCCCTTATTCCACAGGGTACGTAGTGATGTGATGCATAGGGTGCCTGTAACTTTAAAACAGAGAAATTCAACAATCTGTCGACTATTTTCCAAGTATCTAATACTGTTAATTTAAATTTGCATGTGGAATACGTAGTCATATTTTTTAAACCATCATTTGAATCGCTCTTACTTATAATTGCATTCCTGATTACAGCCTCGGCAGGAATAAGTTGTAACCGCATCTACAATTAATAGTACGCATAGCATGGAATTAAATTTTTTGCTCTAAAGTATCGCTAAGCATTACTCTGTCAACTGTGTCTTTCGTCGTGTATGTTAACTGTATAGTAACTGTATTTATTAAAGCTGACACATACGATATATAAACGAACTTCAATTCAAATAGAACAGTAAGCATAATCGGTCTTTTAGACAGTTATCGGCAAAAATACTTGGCCATTTAAGTTAGTCAATTTGATAAAAATTAAGTGTATCATTGAACTGTAAAAAATATAATTATTAAAGTGGAAAATATCATGAGTTAATACTTATTGCGAAAAGTGATAAAACTACGTATGAGGCAATTTAAAGAGAATAAAAATAACCATACGTGTAGTATATTTGGTAAAGGTATAATGATGAAAAATGTTTTTGAACATAATTTTTTTTCAGTAGTGAATAATAGGTAAAATTTTAAGCCAGAGAAAACATTTACAAGATGGTCACGTACGAAGACGTATGACATGAATTAACGATTTAACTGGGTGACAGAGACGCAGATCTTTGAGACAGCTCATCAAATGGCAAACTATTATATAATCTATTCCTCAATGAGCTTAATCAGTCATAAAAGTCAAGGTAGTCTTTAAGAAGGGATGCGTCCGATCAAGCTGTCCGTTCCGCGTTCAGAGTTTGAGGGAGTCTAAATTATGCAAAAACATTGCGTACCCTCCTGTTACTGTATTTGTAGGATCTTAGCACTGCGTTCAGAAAACAGGTCCTGAAAGGTCACATCAATTAATTCAAATGTTTAATCGTTCAATATTGCCCACCTATATGTTGAAATACCTATCCCCTATTCACTTAGATTGTATGTCCCCTATTCAATCCATCCTTTCTTCTTTATCCTGGGACAGATGCTCTAAAATAGCGGAGTTAGTGTATTCCCATTCTCATGTATAATAAAAATATACTTTTCTGTTTTCCAAAGTCCTCTCTGACGTCATGCACTAAAGGAAAAACAATTTTTTTCCAAAATTTACATGTCATCATTTGGATAAATACATACAAAACAACAGAATAATACTCTCTTTTATTTTTATCGGAAATTTAAATACTGAGAATTGATACAGATATATGTTATTGACAAATGAAACAAAGCCTATATTTCTTTCACTGTTAAAGTTGTCCAGGTGATATGACAAGAATAAATACACAATAATAATAATAAATATGTAATAATTGTGCGTGATTACTTATTCAATTATTTATTTAGAAAAAAACTTCCAGGTGGCTTCTAATTTTATACATACATAAAATATATATTTTCAATTTAAATAATTATATATGGGTTTTTTGGGTGAAAAAACCGCAACTTTATAGGAAATTGCGATTTTTTAGCAAATTTACATGGCATATTTTTTTAATTGGAATTGCGCACTTTAATATCAAGTTGCTCCGCATAAGAACTAACATTAGGAATACATCAGAATTGCTAAGTAAAGATAACCCTAATCTCCGTATTCATTAGCATTTTTTCATCGCCCTCTTTGCCCGTCACGAATGATATAATCTTGATTTAAACCACGAGCAACGAATTCCTGAAAGTGCTTAATCAACTCAAAGAATGTGAATCATGCATATTTCAAATGTCTCGGCATGGTAACATATTTTGTATCACTTGCGCTTATTACAGTACCTCATTTAGATTCACATATTTTTTTTGTTTTCATGGTCACTTTTGACTTAGGCTTAATTGGGTATAGCAATTCAAACGATTTCAATTGCAGAATACTACCTTGATCAAAAATTTCCCGGAATTTATTCAGAAAATTAAAAATACAAGTTTATTCATCTAAATCTATATTGTCCCCTTCAAAGTAATCCCCATCGACTGCAACACACTTATGCCAGCGCTTGATCCAATCCTCGAAACATTTTTTATATTCGGTTTTCGGTATGTCCATCAGTGCTTCCTGCGATTTTTCCATTACTTCCTCTCGGCTGCTAAAACGCGTTCCCCGTAATGGTTTTTTAACTCGATTGAACAGAAAGAAGTCACAGGGAGCCAAATCAGGTGAATTCGGTGGCTGTTGGATGGTATTTGTTGCATTTTTCGTCAAAAAATTACGAATAAGGATAGCACTGTGCGACGGTGCGTTATCATGGTGCAAAATCCACGAGTTTTCTGCCCACATTTCTGGTCTCTTTCGGCGAATTGCTTCACGCAAACGTCTCATAACGCCCAAATAATACTCTTTGTTTACTGTCTGGCCTTCTGGCAAAAATTCATGATGCACTACACCGTTGTAATCCATGAAAACCGTCAGCATTGCCTTCTTTTTTGACTGAAAACGACGTGGTTTTTTTGGTCTCGGCTCATTTGGTGAACGCCATTCACTTGCCTGATGTCTGGATTGCGTGTCGTACTCATAAACCCACGTCTCGTCTCCAGTAATGATCCTTTTGATGAATGTGGGATCGGATTCAGCCTCGCAAATCATGTCTTTTGCGACGTCAACACGGTCTCTTTTTTGCATGAAATTGAGGCCAACTTTGCTGCTACACGACGGAAACCCAAATCATTAACCACAATGTCTTGGGCGGATCCATAGGCAATGTTCAAGTCCTCCGCTATTTCTCTGATGGTTAATTTGCGGTTATTGACCAACATTTCTTTTACTTTATCAATTTTTCACCGACTTTCGATGTCGATGCCGATTTCGATGTCTGCCACTGCGTTCATCATCTTCGATTGACTCACGACCACTTCTGAACCGCTCGTGCCACTGGTAAACGACCGTTTTTTTTAGAGAATCGTTGCCGAAACACTTTTCCAACATTTCCAACGTCCGTGCGCCACTAAATCCGTTTTTTACGCAAAATTTAATACAAGTTCGTTGTTGCAAATTTAAACCCATTTCTGCAATTGTAAAAAATCGCCAACACACACAGAGATAGATGTACTCTTGGCTACGTAATTTTTGCAAATGTCAAGTTATGACACTAAGATTTAAAGGGAATATCAACAACAGATGTACCAATTTAACAAAAAAAACAGAACTCAAATCGGAACGATGGGAGCGCCACACGGTGGTTATTCCGGGAACTTTTTGATCAAGGTAGTAATATGAATCCGTCGGCTTGAGTACAATCCTTAAAAATTATAAACCTGTAAATTTATCACCATGAATTAAAAGTAATGAAATGATCTAGCTTAGTTGATTCTAAATATGTTAAGTATGTTTGAAATAAAAAAAATGTATAGCATAAAAATGATCGTATTCTCAAATTCCATTTTTTTAACTTGAATTTCTATTAAATCTATGACATAATCTGTGGCTGAAAAGATTTTTTTCCCAGGAAGCCCGGGGAATAAGCGAATTAATACTAAACGAGAATGAATGAACTAATTTGAGAAGCCATTAAGGGGTCTACCCAAATCAGAGTGAGATAGTTTCAAATAACAGGGCTTAATTAACTGAAGCATAGTTTCCCGTAAAACTGGTACAGCCGTGGTAAAATACGGCTACTTACTCAATAAACCCTCATTTCTTTATCTTTCTTCGTGTTTATTTTTAATTCTGGGTAAAAACTGCAGCGTTGCATTAGTTTTTCAAGGTATAAGTTATAAAAGTTATGGTATTAATACTATTTTAATTTGTGCTCTATTTATATAGCTCACTAATCACCATGTATTTTTCTTGAAAACTTTTGAAAAATGTTTTAGAATCCTTATCCTCTAGTAATTGACATTTATACCGCAAATACCCATACTTTCAGGTTAAATATATGCATATCATTCTTCGATATCAAATCTTTATTGGCTCTATTAAAATACTTGATACTTGTTAATATCAAGGTAAAGGGCGGCATTCCATCGGTAAATAAAATTGATTCATTAGAATAAAATGATAAAGCTTTTCCATTTTTATTCTTCATTCACTACACATTAACTCCCAAGTTCTCAATATTCTGCGATATTATTGAGGATATTATTTCGGCAAACTGCGTTCCAAACATGAATATCGTCATATTTAATCTTATTTTAATGCTTCACCATTATACTCTAATATTAAGAATATTGGTAACAAGCGTTAAAAATTCTGATATTTAAATGCACTTAATGCATGATCCGTTTCATTAGAATGATTTAGAGATTAGCCATCATCATGTATAAAACATAAAGGAACATTTCCATTTATGGGAAAATTAAACGGACGCCTTAAAAATCAACGAATACGTTTTAGGTATGATAGGAGAAGAGAAGAAGGAAGATAAGAAATTTAAAGAAGGCAGGACAGCTGGGTACAGGATATACTGGTCGGAAATAGAATAATGAAGGCGGTCATATTATGATGAATGCTGGGGAAGTGAGATGGAGGAATAATATAGCTATTATGGATGAAATTAAGGTACATAGAAAGTATGAATAGTTAAACAATGAATTATTTCAATACGTAGTATGAGGTTTTAGAATATTTGTTCCAGGTTAGCTGCGGCTTACTGGTTTAGTAGTATTTAGCGCCAGGGTTCATGAAATACCAACTCTAAGCCGGTAGACTACTACTAATAATATTTTTTTAATTCTTAATTTCTACAATAAAAATTACTGGGAGTGCAAGGTGAAACTCTGAGCATGATTCGGTACCAAGAGAGTTATAGAAGTTCCAATTTTAAAAACAGACTAATTATACAGTTTAAACTCGAGATGTACTCATTGCGGTAAATCTCTGTAAAAGAGGGATCTATTAAATCCTTACTGGTATTATCTCTTCGACATATTATTACTCTAACACAGCACCATTTTTCATTCCTTTAAAAATTTCTCCCGCAATTTTCTTTCTTTTGATTGTAATGCTCAGGTCCAATTATTTAATTGGTTACAACGAAGGTTATTACGGGAATAAAACTCATGAGTATTCTATGGCTCCTCCTTGTCTGATATTTTGATTAGATTTTCGCGATTGCTCCGATTGCGTGCATCATTTTCCTCTTTAGTTCTGCACGGAAAAAACTTTATTTGACCTCGCCTTTCTCCCCGTAAGAGGATTTCAGCTAATTGTTAATGGAATACCGTAATTTTTAATTAATTTATGCTGTAGGTTTTTTTCTCATATGTCCAAATATATATGGGGAACTGAATTTCAATTAATAGAATTATTATTTGAATGATAAGGAACAATTAATGAGATACCCATATATCTCGAGGTTAACTATGGAATATTTCTCTTTCTAAGACATTTATAATGGCTGAATAGGACATATTTTCCACGCTGACACTCCCTCAATGGATCCGCATGACATTCGTCGATTTTATTCTCGGTGTAATTTACACATGTCACATTATCACTTTCTGTCAATCGGTGTTGGTTGATTCTCCCGTCTTTCCTCTCTCAAAACGCAAGTTTACTATGCGTCTAATTTCCCTCACTCGGTATCCCAGGAACATATCCTCCCATGAAAAGATACTAGGCACGAGATATGGACGCAAAAATGTCAAGCATTCACGACTAAATAGGTTACTTTTTACCGGGTGCCACGAATTCAAGTGAAATTTCCTAACCCAATTCAGTGTCATATATCACAACGCGCAGCTCTCTGTTATATTTTTACGGTCGGACATTTTTTTCTCTAAATCTTATCGTCCGGGTAGATGAGGGGGGGTTGGCAGGAGTTAAAGGTGCCTATAAATATATAAATACATTTTTCTTGCGCCGCTGTCGTAAATCTCTTAGGCCTCTGCCGATGAGTCATTAATCTTTTACCGCCTCGAAAACGATTAACGATTCGAAAAAAATGTGGGAAAAAAGGGGGGCTTAAAAAATTTATAAATCCGCAAAAAAAAATAAATAGATTGAGAAAAAAATTCCCATCCCTGGCCGACTACCTGAGAGCCATCTCCCGGACACATTCCTCCTCACCTCCAGCTTTGGCACCCGTTCAACGGCCAGAGATAATCTCCCACTCACGTGACGTCACGCACCCACCAAACCATTCCCTCCTTCCCCTGCCACCTTTTCCTTTCCCCCCCCCTCGAAACCCCACGTCTTCTCATCGCTCCGCCCGTCTCCATTGTGTGTCCCTCTCCTGTGCTATCATTCCGTCATCGCTTACCCTGCCCCTTCTCCCCCACACCTCTCTCTCGTCCCCATTTCTCTCTCGTGGAAAATGATCCTGCATTTTTTTCGCCACTTTTTTCTTTATTCGCATGTCGGAAAGCGGTTTTGGGTGGACGGCTTTTGGAAAATCCATGATCTCTGCATGATGAGTACATGTTATGCCGGTAGCTAGGCTTATATCGAGGGAAAGCTTTCCAAAAAGAACATCTTGGTTTCTTTATCTTTCGTCTCTCTTCTCCTCTCTGTGTTTCTGAATGTTCTCTAGTCTGCTCTTGCGTGCACTCACGAATCTGGAGGGCTTTACATGAACAAGCTAAATTTTCGCATCTAATTATAAGCTTTTACATACGGTCGGCATATTTCCTAATGAAAAAGCTTTTGCAACTTGTCAATCTTCCTCATATCCTAATGACTTCGTTTCAGGGTTCCCAGATAGTATGAATGTGTGCGATAGCGCCTAACACACCTTGAAGTAGAAATTAAAGCCTGGGTGTTTGAAGTTTAAAGTAGTTTGGAGATAAGATGCAGTCGTCCTTTGCATCGTAAAAACATTTAATTTTAATGGAGGGTTCAATATAATGGAGTCTTCACAGGAGTTCCAGGATATAACTTTGCCAACGAGAGAGACGGTCGGTTACAACACAAAATGAAGGAATGATCCCTGCGTCGGATTGGTGCAGGTAGATTTTCTGGCGAGGCCGGAGGCACGCATGCTAAGTATAGGCTCAAAATAAGAAAATTCTAAGGCGGGTTTGCACGTAATTTATCGATGGACACTTGACAATACGACCCCGTTTTGTGACCAATCGCGAAATGTTCATTGACCGCCCGAACGGGCAAGTATAAACCTTCCCGGTGAGTAAAGTCTCACCTTAACCGGTCATTTTACATAATAAATGCATGGCATTGAAAGTTGGTAGCATGGCTAAGGTGAATGTGTGGTTTGCGAGACGAAGAAACTTAAACCCAGGAATAAAATATCGAAAAGGTCTACATTCCCTTCAAATAGAGGTGATTGCTCTTGAGAGGTTATATTATTAACGTTTTTCTTTCGTGACCCTTTGAATACATATATTTTCAAGCAAAAATGAATATATTTCTTAATAGATAGTTAAATATGGAACCCGAGCCTTTTGGAAATGCTTTTTCATTTCAATCCGAAAGATAATAAAAGAAAATTTGAATACCAATTGCAGGAATTCCATCCACTACTGGGTGAACTAACAGTTTAACATAATAGTTCAATGTTATATACACAAGCCTTTTTTCTTCCCTAATAAATTTAAGTTACTTATCATTAATGATGTGATATAGAGTACAACTATTTCAGATTATTGATGATTTGATTATTAATTTTATCTCATAACAAAAATTTTTAATGTAATTTTATTTTGAAAATGCGAATAATATTTTAATTGGAAAAAAAACTTGAGAATAAGCTTGGAATTGCAACGAAAATGTATTTCCTATGTATTCTTTGAATATATCAAATATATTATTATTTGATTTACTCTCTTTTCGTTTAAAATATTTTTAATGTTGTCCTCGCAATACAGGTTGATTCCCTGGTGCTCGCACCTCCTGCCATGCACCTTTTTAGTGGATTTTCGGGAATTTATGTAAATGCAGGTTTAAGGGTTCCCGGTTCACATGAACCTAGTGAAAGCTTAACCCTGTCAGTTTTTCTTAACCAATATTCCAATAAATTTAATAACCTCCAGGTCAATAAATTCATTTTCTATAATCTGTCTGAAAATGAAGAAACACGTAAACACTTGTTTTTATGAAGCAGTGAAATTCCTGTTAACAAATTGTCACCGTCAAATTTTCCTCTGCTAACATCCTAGGGGTGCACTAAAAGATGACAAACCACAGTATCCCACTCTCGAAAGTTGGTTAAATAGAAGATTGGGCTCTAACTAAAGGCCAAACGGTGAGTGAAGCTAACATATCAGAATAATTAATGTCATTCTTAGTACAAACTGCGGTTTCCCAGGAAGATCGTCCAAACGGAAAATCACAGACTCGGAATCGAACCCCGGACTCTCCGTTCTCTACCTCATCGTTTAACATATTAAAGTACTGCGTTTCTGCTAAAACCAAAAGAGAACCTTACTCGTAGTGGAAATTTACTTACCTTAATTTATGTGAAAACATTCAAAATACCTCCGAATTTTATAGATAAAATTAAGTAAATTCGTTGCCCACGTGGTTCAATGGAGCTTTCCATTAGAAACAATTTGATTGATTTGGTTTTATTATGAATAATGAAATATGTTATGGGTGCAGGTTGAGGATACTTGTGAAATAAATCACCACAGGGAAACTACTCGTATAAGCGACTGAAATAAAATTAATAAGGTTAATGGATAGTATAAGCTTTCTAAGTAGATATATTAGTTCATGATGGATTATCCCAGAAAATAATTAGTTATGGATTAAAAAATGCATTTTAAATGGGATTAGTTCACCAGATAAATAATCTAAGAAAACGAAAGGTCCATGCTTCATTGCTGGAAAAGCTGAATCTTTTCTGATATAAGCCATCATGAAAATCGTCTTAAATATTGAGAAATATGGTAAAGCAATATTAGAAAAAATGTAGGCGACTTGTTTATCTCGTGAGTAAAAATACTACGCAAATATTCAATATATGTTAGCGTGCAATGACTTCCAACCGATCAAGAGAATATTAGAGTATTTAAAACCCAAACTTGGAACCTGTTCCAGCCATGAAACTCACGCAAATGTTGAGCGGGAATATGCATGGTGGAAATGGCGCAGTTTTGGCATCGTGGCAGAACGCAGAGGAATGAAGTCACCCGAACACTAAAATTAAGAAAAAAATAAAACTCATGGCATTAAATTACCACAGCGATTCTTGCCCTGCGGTCTAACCGAGAAACTGCTGATATAGTTTGCTCTACTTCTCACTCATTACGTATTCCGCGATTTTGGCACGCCATCCGAGAGAGACGGCCCGCGACTGCACGGGTTGGGTCCTTCCACTCCGCAGGGCAATTCCTGACATGAGCCGCGTGGCCCAATTTCGCTCTCTTTTCCTTTTAACTTCACTCGAAACCAAATTTCTTCAGCTCAAAAACACTAACTTAGTATTACTTAGTTAATATTATCCTGTTCCTTTCTTAAAATCTATTTTGGTTCCTGTCTTCATGATTTTTTAAAAATATTTAATGATAAATTGATATTTTTTAAATATTGATCAATTAAGGCAACCTTTTGCTTAGTGCTAATTTTTAAACCTCTACTATATATTTACATATGTTCATAGTAGAGGTTGATATGAAAGATAATTCACCTGTCTTTAAATACGCAAAAAATCTCACGGTTTGCGTACACGTGCAAGTGACAAGTGACAGTTGCAGTGATTCGAGGACTCTTGGTGATGTGATCATTCTATGAGTAGCGAGAAATAATTAATGAGATGATCCTGATAACTCCGTTGGTACATCTCCTTTAAATCCATAACTTGATCTAATTATTTCAAGGCAACATTCAAAAACAGGGTGATATGTAGGCGTTTCCAGGAAAAAGTTAAAAGGGCCATCCATTTGGGAAACGACTAAATTCACCGCAGCTCCCACGGTTTGCTTAACTTATGCGTAGCCATGAAATTGATTGGAGAGAGTATATTCATCACGATTTTCCGTTATATGCAGTAGATATTTCCCATTAAATGCAGAAGGTATTTTCCATTAAATGGAGTAGGTATCAGTTTCTTTTCACTTAGAATGCTTTTAAGTTTATCTTATTTCACATTTAATTTTAAATCCTTTAATATTTAAAAAATATCCGAGCGTCATATTCTTTTCATCATTTATTTGACATGGTGTCATTTAACCAGCTAAAAAATATATTCAAATCGAGGAGAATGAATTACTATTTAACTTTAGGGTTATTTTCACTGTGTATGACGAATTTGCAATAATTTTTAAATTTTGATACAAGAAAACTAAAATAATTCAATTCTTGGCGCGAATAATGATCAGTGAATGTGGATCGGTTTATTGAATCGTAAAAATTCGATTACTGAGGAAACTCGTCGTATAGATAGCCATAAAGATAAAGCTCAAAACAGATCATTGATTGTGCACCTTACCTTGTGCACCTATCTTGGTATCCACTTCAGTTATTCTAGGTGAGATTAGGAGCCTTATATGCGAAATTAACGTGAATAATAAATTCCGAATCACTCCCATTCAATGACAAATAAATCCCATTTCTCTCTATACCGAATAAAATTCACTGCCAGTCATTAGATATACATCAGTCGTGTCTATCGACAACATTGAAGAATTCGGCACGCGCTCGACCGGGAACGGTATGCCACAAAAAAATCAATCCGCCTCGTTACCACCACCAATTCGCTAATAATCTCCGCTTTTGGCCTTGGACTGGATGCAGCCCCTGTGCTTTGCGAGCAACGAAGCGCCAAATGCATGGATCTTCCTCCCTTTCCGAGAACAATAGAATTAATTCGCATACTTCTCTTTCCGTCCGCGTACGTCATGGAAGTTTTGCACCAACATCTCTCCTCAGAAAATTCCACGAAGCCGAGTGTGTGTGCATACGTTGAGAGAGAAAGGTGAAGGAGAGGAAGACAGGGGGTAGGCTGTGTGAGGGAGTTTTGGTGTGGGAGAGAGTTTTGGTGAAGAAAGTGAAAGAACGCATTCTCCCAAAAAATTGACTCCCCTAGACCGCATCCATCCCGTATTCGATCGACACCCACACCATCAGAAACACATCCCCTCCCCCCTGGTTATACCCTTCGATCCCTCAACCCCTCCTCCTCCATCACCCATCCGTCCCCCCAACCACCCTCCGCGTACCATCATTCCATCTTCTCCGGCCCATCCATCCGAACCCTCCCTCGCCGTATGAAGACGTTCACGTCGCCTCTACCCATTTAAACTGAAAAAACACGAAGCCTTCTCACACGCGCGCACGGACACACAAACACACATACACACAGGAACCTTGGCTGCATTCGCACGCACAACCCCCCCACCCATCCCTCCCTCTCTTTCATACACTCCCTTGCACATACGCGCAGGCACATTTACCTGTTAAAAACAAAACAAAAAAAAATATATATATATATATATTTATATCTATGTATATATCGATTATACGGAAACACGAGCAGCACAATAATGGGACGGCACAATAGAACACTCACGGTAAATTGTTTTAGCTTTCGGCCTTCTCCGAGGCCTTCTTCAAGTAAGACTGAGACTAAGACTAAGTCTTACTTGAAGAAGGCCTCGGAGAAGGCCGAAAGCTCGAACAATTTACCGTGAGAGTGTCCTTTTAAAGTTCCTATTCTATTTGTGTTCTATTTTGCCATCCCATTATTTCTATATACATATATATATATATACTTATATATATATATATATATATATATATATATATATATATATATATGCACTTGAGTGTTCGTGGGTGAAGGTGTGTGTGTGTGTGTAGTCTAGGAGAGCAAACATAGCCTACTACTGCCTCGCTTCCTTCCCAGTGCAAATCCTACGTTCCAATTTTCTCCTCGGTGCACGCTGGCACTCGACTCACGCGTGTATTAGCACAACAAACTCAGGGACTCAACGTTCGGTTCCTCCTACCCCCGCCGCGGTTCCGCACCCCTCACCATTCCCGCCCCCCATCTCCCGAGGCTCGTTTCCCACGATGGCGCCAGACATCGAGCGGGATCAGGACGTGCTGCGAGCGAAGGTGGGAGTGGCTTCGATCCCCGGGACTTTTCCACACGAACGGTCTCGATTTTTTTCGGTGGATAATTAGAAGAGGAGAATTCAGCAAGTATTTCCGCTTACTAAACATGTGAAAGACTTCATTCATATGGAATTTCTGGAGGAGGCGTGAAAAATAACAGCCGACCCTGGTACGAATGGAAAAACAAATTAATTCTTTAACATTAATTGAAATGTTGAGACCTTATGGACTAAATTCTCATAATAAAATTTCATTGCGTTTTTTAACTTGATAGAAACCTACGAATTATGGATATTATTTTTCCATACGGAGAGGGAATCGGGATGGTGCGGTGCCTAACATACAAGCTTCCCACCGAGAGAGCCCAGGTTCAAATCCTGGAGACAAATATTTTTCAATGGTATCCCGATCCCTACTTGAGGTTCTTCAGGAGAGAACTTTGAGTGAGTATGACGTCCGTCGGATGGGACGTTAAATTGAGGGCCCCTAGGTGCCTTTCTAAAAGATCCCGGGTTAATGCTAATGCCGACGCCGGGTTGCTATCATCCTTACTTTCCTATCCATCCCATTGACGCAAATGACCTTAGCTGTCGGTCGCCTCCCATAAAAACTACTACTCTACCGAGAAGTAATAAATAGTCAGTTCCTTGAAGAAATTTTATTCTACATCCACGACCCTGGTTTCGACACACTTTGCTATCAACGTAATCAGGATCGCAAAACTAGAAGAAACCATCGAATCGAATTAACTGCTTTAAAATGGCGTTCACTAATTCGCCTTCCGTGAGTTTCTCTGGTCGTTAAAGGTAATGTCTTCTTTCAGGTACCTTCATTCGGTATTCTTCAGGTATTCATTCGGTTAGCGGTTTGAATGGACGGTCTCGTAAAAATGAAGGAACAAGCGGTGACGTGTGCTGGGGTAAACTACAGTCTTGCAGTTGGTGAGACACCAACTGCAAGACTGTAGTTTACCCCAGCAAGGCTTATGCTGGCCAGTGAGTTAAAAAAATGCTTGTCACCTTGTATTTATGAGCTTTGGAGTGCCAAATTTACACTAGCGTAGGCTTTCTGGTCCAATATTCATTTTATTTGAGACGGTCATTCATATGCTCTATGGTTTTCCTGAAAACCAGTGTCAACCGAAGGAAAATCCTTAAACTGGAAAATTGAAAAGTTGGATCAGAAAACTGGGAAAAGCCTGATAATCTGATAAATGTTTAACATTAATAGCAACACTAGGGAGGATAGGCGGCATCGCGATGGCGCCGTTACAACTCCGTGCCTTTGTTCGACTCGCGACCACCCAAAAAATGGTAAACCATTAAGCCCACGCTCAAATCCCTAGGCTACTTGTGACCTTGATCCGCTGATTGGAGATGTTCCAATGCCCATTCATACGAATCCAATCGAACTCATGTATTTGTTTGGATAATTTTTTTCGAACAAAAAAGCTAAATAAACTGAAATCCATTGGCAGTTTGGAAATGGCATGCGTTAAATGGTCTTTCATTAATTTCTCTATTCACTAAATGTTTCTCCTCTCCTCTCTTAAGCGTGCCTATATTTATTGCATTTTTAATTAAAATATAAATAATATAAAAATGGTTAGCATATTCTCGCACAAGAATGGTTTTGTAATGGGAGGTGAGGGGTTGACAACATTTTTTAAACCGTGTCCAACGTAATGAAATAAAAACTGCAATTATAAAAATTTTAGTTATCAGCTGATAAAAAATATAATTATTAAACTATAAAGATAGAATGGTGGAGGTTATGGTAAAATTTGTATTAAAGTATTCAAATGGCCTTCAGGACTTGAGGAAGTTGTCCCCATTGAATCAAAATGCGTGTCATTTCGAGAAATTCCATTGTTTTTATAATTGATGCAAATCTTAATTGGAAATTTTGAATTTAACTAGCCCAAGAAGAATAAAATAAATACTGCTAGGAAGTTATAAAACTCACAGAATCAATGTTTAGTATCTCATATGTAAATTCTCGTGCTTCCTTGGAAATATTGCCTCTTAATCTTTGCATGGATAAAGGAAAGAAATGGGGGCGCAAATGAATTTTTCACTGCTATCGCAAAATCTTAATGTTTCAATACCACCCTGTATAATGTGAAAAAGGCAGCAATCACGTGCCTCGTACTCTTTGACGAATAAGTTTAGGGAAAATATGAGTCCTCATTGTAGTTATGGTTTGCTACGGATAATTCGGCTTCGGAATAATAGAAGAAAACGTTCTAGTACCAGATTAAATTGGGTCACATGGCATTTATCTTAAAAACTGTTGTTCAAATTATTGTTCCCATTACTTCATTGTAGGTATTAACGTATTAACAATCATCTCATGGCAATCCATTAATTCTTTCCTTCTCCCTTAAATACGTTTTGCGATGGGATCCCAAAGGGAATGAGACAACCTCACTTTAATTTGAATGGCTAAACTCTAGGATTAAAAAGGTTTGTGTGAAACTAAGGAGCACAAGCAAAGCTCTCTTACTCAAATGGATGTGCAACCATTTTGGGTACCAAGCCATGGCTTGAAAATAATCCATTGATACAGAATTTTTGGTAGAGAGCTCTAAACAAAAATTGAAGGAAAAGAAATATCGCTTAAATTGAGCTGTAAATAAGTAAAACACCAAAAAAATCTATGTTATAAGTTTACTTTTTTTGAATCCGCATCCCCAACGAAAGTTATTTACGTATCCACTGGGTGATAAGGTGTCAACTGAAAATTTAAAGGATCACACAAATGTTTTTGTTCTGGTTGAATTTCTTTTATAAATCGCGTCGATGCTCTCGTGAAACCGAGGAAATTTTGTACTGCAAAATTTGTGCTTTGAAACTCCTATAACTCTTCGGTTACAAGGAGACTTTAGCGATTCTAGTATGAGACGCAGCACAGGTTGAGCTTCATAAATGAGATCAACAAAATTCACGCCCAGCCAATATTCCTATCCCCATCTTTTAAAATGAAAGGGGAGCTTATAGCCCTTTATGCCCTGAATTTTTACGGTACAGTCTCGTGGCGCTTGAATTGCTGAGGTTATTAAGTTCATGAAACCAACGCCCGTTAATACGACGGATGGCCCGTGGGAGTATGAGTGGAGTGAGTTACGGCAAGGAAGGGAGGGAGGTCGTGCTGACAAGTCACTGCAGTGGTCCAGCGGCCATGCGCATGGCATCCCAGAGATAACTTGATCCCAGGAAATAAAATGGCGGAGGAAAACTTGATTGTTGTGATTTGAATATCGTACGGAGACCACTTCCTGATAGCCTGGAAGGATCCCCCAATGCTTCCATTCAAAGGATTAGAGGTGAATGACCCCCTTTGTGATGCTAGCCACGGGAAATATAACGCGCATTAAGTGTTTACGGACGCGAATCAATACTCCATCGTGAATGCCATTAGGGTTAAGGTGAATTCTGAGAATACAGCTAAAAGATAAAATCTCTTTGGATGATAACAACCTCCCCCTTTTTTATATCTATGGTATTTTACCAGCCTAATTTGAAATTTTATAATTGCCATACAGGTAAGACTTAAACTGACCTTATATCCTTTTATGGACCAGATAGAAATAATGTATGAAAGCTTTACTTCCATCTTGCAAGTGTTAATTTTTTATTGTGAAGCACAATTAGGAAATTAATATAGACTGTAGGTAAAAGAGTACGTTCACTCGATCAAACAAAATTGTTTCCTATTTAGATCATAGCTGAATTTCAAGTTAAATTAACTAGAAATATATAAACGATGATGATTACATGGGGAGATGTATTAGTTAATGGATATATTTTAAAGCAGCTTCCATAACAGGACGAACGGAGATATGTAGGCTCGATTTAAACTCACTTTATTCTTTCATAGTTTTTCACAATGATATATACTATTATTCAATAATTTAAGTAATTACAGGTGATCCTCAATCAAACTACCTCACGTATAAATTCGTCATAAAATTTTCATCTACTACAAGATCACGTGCTTTAGAATAGAATCCCTCGACCATGGTTTAATAGGGAACGGCATAATAGTGTTCAAGTGATGCTCGGTTACGTTAAGGAAGGAAGGCTAAGGGGATTTAAGAAGTAAAAACTAAGAATAAATTGCTTCTAAAGTGCAGCATCCTTCAACTTAGAAGTGAATCACAGCTCCCATCGTGTACATAACGCGGCCCCTAGGTTACTACACCCGAAGAAAAATCGCCTCTCCGCGCACGGCACCCGACCTGACTTAAACAACTAAGTCATCGCCCTTTCGCAATCCTAACGTTGCGGGGAAAAGGAGTGAATAAAGAGGTCCAGGACAAACGAACTGGAACGAAGATTTTCGCGCAGGCGGAAATGTCCCCTTAGCCGAAAGCCCTCCACTTCGCCAACCTCCTCGCGTGCTTTTGCGACTTCATTCTTTTCTTCTTCTATTCCACTGTTACTTCTCCAGCCCCTCTCCCCATTCTCTCTCTCTCTCTTATTCTCTTTTACATTCCCTGTCTCAAGGATTGTCCCTCTTCCTTTTCTTCAACCTCTCCTTCCACGACCTTCTCTTACCGAGCCATGCAAATGAGCAAACAGGGTCAAAGTCAAAATGTACTCGTAATTCCACGCGTTACTACAGTGAGTCACATAGGGTGACGTTTATATATCTATACAAATGGAAGCGTTCTCTTCCTCTCACTTCCCTTTGTTCAGTACGGTGGTCTCTCACAGCGGTAAAAAAAAGTCAGAGAAAGGCGAACGCAATGCCGCCTTCTCTGTCGTAAACTAGCTAATGTGTAGTATAGTAAATGATAAAATAAGAAAGCCTAAGCTACCTTTTGCACATAACAAAAATCCCTTGGCATCATTGGATGACTCGCAGTTGACAGCTAATATATTTTCACGTTCTCCTCTTGGGGAATATTTTTGTGTTTAAAGTCCTTTAATTTAATATTACTTATATGCTCTAACCTAAATTTGAATACTTCCTGCCCTCTGGGTGCAAAGTTATGAGCTGTAGATGACGTTGCGGTCTCTAAAGTAGTGCGATTAATATGAATTTCTTTGTGATTGTCAAATTTCTTTGGAGATAAACGGTTAAAAAATATGTTGTAAAACAATAGAAACCCCTAGCTGTTTTATAAATACCCTACTGCACTCCAGTCTCTTGAAGGCCTTGCGACCTAATGAGTTGACGGTAGTCAAGAGAGTGTTCATATCTCTAATAGACACATGTCAAGCCCTTGTTGATGAGATATGGTTAAATTAATTTTTGATTCACAAGAGATGCTATGACGAGTGAAATGAAATCTAGTCCTAAAATGTAAGTGGAGTTTTATTTTGTGATTCCGATGCTAATTTTTTCACATTGATGGTTATCATAAATTCCCCCAAAATAGAGATTTAATTAAGAATTTTCATTTTGTGCTCATTTCGTCACATCGTTAATGAAAAATTAATTTTTTTACGACTGTATCTGTTGTGCCATCAGTCTCCCATGCAGCCACTGTGGAGATGACGTAAACGATAATCCTCATCAAAACTACGAGGGCATCATAGTGTTTAGAAATCAATAACAGAATTTTGTAAAAGCCCACGATAAGCATTATAAGAAAGGATGTATATGCATATATAATTTGGTGATTCACATTTGAAATCATTACAACTTGTGAAAATTTCATTTTTCCAGGAATAGAAAGCACATTTTAAAAACTGTATAGCCCTATGATAAATTATTAATATATTTTAAAGATATTCCAGGGTTTTGAAGCCGGGATTCTAGTTATCTGGCGCATAAAACGGTCCAAATCAAACGTTTTGAAGTAAAACCACATAGCTCCGCAGGTCGTCCATCAAATTAATTCTGCAGTGCTCGAAATTGTGTGGTTCGTGAATAACATCGATGCAATGGCAGGCAACTTTGATTTAAGTTTTCATAAGGAACGAAAATGACTACTCTGGCTGATGATAGTGATGCAGCAGACATCAGAATACAGTAGGCTTCTAACCTGGCCAAACATTATGGTGAAACACCAAATTTTCTCGGGCCTCATCCTGAAACTTTACCTATATGTTCTCGTTTCTCTGATTGATAAGCTGGGCTATAATTAGACCGATGAAAACTAGCGTGCACACGAATGACCTCAACGTGAGTTTTAAAAGTTTTAATGGCTAACTCGACATAAAATTCAAAGCTATTTTTGGGGAAAATCAAGTAGAGTCTCAACTGAAATTAGTCAGTCTACGTGAATAACTAGACATGTGACTTCTTAATATAATAGATTTAATAAAATAGATATATTTTTTCTAATCCTGATATTAAAAATTTGAACTAAAATTGTGACCTTTGCCCCTGTAACATCTCCCATCTAACATTCAGTATCGGAGATTTTAGCAACAATTCTTTAGAACCTCATATGTTCTCTCCCACTGCCATCTTTACCAGATAATACCGAAAAAAATATAATTGGTAGAATCTGAAAGCGTCACTTATGATCATTTTTTATTCCTTATTCATTCTAATTATGTAGGAAAGGTTGCGATTTATCCTTCAATGTCTAAAAATGACATTGCATATTCATAATAATCCCAAGCATCTTTAAAACTTCCAATTAAAAGCATTATAGGAAATTATAATTCCTATCACCCGCAAATAAATGTGCAGCATGTTTGAGGGAACAGTATGTCCTGTAAGATACCCTTCTCAAAAGTTCGCAGTATAGAATTTTGCAGACAGCAGGGGAAAGAAAAGATAAGGAATTGAAGAGAGAGACTATGGGATTGTTATATGAGACAGCATCAGTGGTCTGACAAGATGAATAAACTATTTTGCAATGATGAGCACAGAGTAAGGGAAGAGTAAATTACATTCCTCGCCAGGGAATAATTTGTCTTCTCTTTCGTTTAAATTACAACAGGAAGCCAGGTCAGGCTGATTCAACAACCATTCATGGAATTTCATTTTATAATAGCTACAAAGGATTCCTGAAATATCCTCTTATGCATGCTAAACGATCTTCCATCCCATTTTCGAAGACTTCTAATCAATCTAAAGTCGTATTCTTAATATCGTTCACCGCAAAGTGCTACAAAACTTTGCAAAACATCCATATAATCATCTATTTTCCAATGTATTAAATGTCCCAAAATATGATTTGTAGTGACGGAAGAGTGATGGGAGGGGTAAATATTTGATTCTGTTTGCTATATACATCGAGTTCATATTATAAACATGCTTTCAATAGATAATAAAACAAGTTTTTCTTAATTATTTCAATTTAATTTCAGTAAGCCTACAAGAATTTTTCATTAGTAATTGCTATACTCGTAGTTTGCATTTGAATGGCAAGTTACAAGGGCTAAATAAATTGTTAAATCCTTGGACGAGAAAGGATAAAGGGTGGAGAGAAACCCGGCGTCGGCATTAGCCTACTCTAAACAAAAGCGCCAAGGGGACCGTAGCTTAACGGCCCATCCGACGAACGGCTTACTCACTCAAAGTGCCCTCCACAAAGCACCTCAAATAGGGATCGGGATACCGCTGAAAATTATCTGCCTTCTCCGGGATTCGAACTCGGGCCCTCTAGGTTGGATCCCAGTAAGTTAGTCACCGCACCATTCCGATCCCTTTCATCCGCTAGAAGGTATCTTTTCTGCGTCTCTAAACCTTGTCTTCTCCTTTTCCCAAATAGTAATTTGCTAATAATGGGTGTCACTCTTGGAATTAAGCATCCTTGTGGCTATACAAACTCGTCGAATTAAAAAATTGTCATGTAACGGAGAGGATTTTACACTGAGATATAAAAACCATGTTCAACGTAACTCATTTGCATTATATAATTTTCATCTGTTTTCATGATTAGCCTACCTATTTACAATTTAAAAGTTTTGATGGCGAAGTTATCTCATACCTAAAAAAGTTACGCTTGAGTTTTGAAAAACAGTCGGAGGCAATCCAATTTCCGAATTTACTCTGCCCTAAGTCAAATGAATGGGAGTAACTAATCAAAAGGTTATGTGTAAAAAAAAGACTCCTAATTGCAGAGAGAGGTAGAAGAATAAGGAAAAAAAACTTCATTATATACCGCAACCCTAGACACTCGTTCGAGGCATAATGGCGGACAGGGCGAAATGAAATTTATAAAAGAAGAACCACCGAGTTGAATTGAGCAAACTTGGTCAGAAATACTAGAAACAGTTATTGGGAAGACTCGAGCTGAGAGGGGGGAACGAGCTCCCAGGGAGAAACGACAAAAGGGCAGGGGAAGATTATCAGGGGAGAGAAAAGAGTTAGATGGAAAGAGCGTGCAGTGAGATCCCTCCTAGGGTCGCTAACCTGCGACGATGACAGATACGAAAAGAGAATCCTGGGAAATAATTGGGTTTCCGCGGAACATTTTCTTCGCTCAAAAAAAAAGCAAAAGAGAGAGAGGGAAAAGAGCCTCGGACGAAGGGGTTGGCACTGCTGGAGGGATGAAGGAGGGTGGGTGTAGAGGCAATGAAAGGCAGAGGGAGGAGGTCGAGTGAGAAGACTTAGGAGGTTGAGCGAAGTGAGGGAGGGGACAGAGGAAGCAGGCCGGAGCACGAAATGGAGGAATCGGGACGGGTCGGGAGGGAATTCCCGTTCCGGGGCGAGGGAAAACGTGGCAGGAGTCGAGGCGGAAAGAGGGACACGTAAGCGGAGAGAAAGGAAGGAGACGGGTCCCCTCTTTTTCCTCATGCTCCTTCTATATCGCTCTCATTCCCTTTTTCTCTCTCTCTCTCCTTATCCTGTCTGCCTTTTTTCTCCTTCCGAGCCCGACGCAGAAGGGGCTGCTGAGATATGTGGGGAAGATCGCGCAGAATTGAACGAAAAACGGGAGTCCTGGGGAGGGCCTCCCTTATTCCTTCGTTGAGCGGCCGTACATTATATTGCTCCCGTTATTCCGCTTGATTCGAGCAAAAAGAGAGGCGACCGCGACGCAGCGTTCACAGCCTCCAAGGCCATTCAATGATATTTCCCCACTGAGAACTTGCTCCGTTTTTATTTTTCGTGCCGTCGTTCGGAGGAACTTAATGGTTCGCGGGGTTAAAATATAGTATAGATCAGCGGCCAAATTTTACACTTCATTTCCCGACCCAAGTACGTATTTGGAAATCCAGAAGGAAAACTCGTCACTTGGTGAAAAGGTCTTGTTATCTTAAGGGAAGAGGCAGAAACATGGTGATAGATATCGGCGAAAGTTAGATGGGAACCATTATAAAACGTTGATTCGTAGCCCTGATTTAATTTATTAATTTCATTTAAATTAACAACGAATTAAAAAACAAATTAACAAGGAATGACATGAATCCCATTATTTACGCTTATACCAAATTAAATTATGTACTTTTAAAGTGGATATTTCTTACCAATGAAAGATATGCTTTCCAGATTAGGCATTCCAATCTTCGAAATTTTCAGAGCATAAGAACTTCCCGCAAAACTGCACGTTAATGAGAACTTGTCATGTTTATTATCTCTTCTGAAATAAATATAAATTCAGTGCAATTTGATGTGCTTGCAATATGTGTTCGTAGATGCTAACTTGCTAGTCATTAGGACACTTCCCATGAATCCAAAGAGGCTTTTTGGGCTGTCTCTAATCAAAACCTAGCACTGAAGTTTGATTGTAAGAAGTCTCATTAACTATTCCCGAAAAATATAATAGTATAGAATGAATATTGTGCCTATTCTGACTGAACAGGAGAAAAAATGATTTTATCAAACAATAGTACATTTTACGGAATAATCAGCAGTTTAGTGAGTTCATGTATTGCAGGGTCCTCAGTGATGGTGCTTCTACCTCCGCTGTCACCTGTCGATGAAAATATTTGTGGTACACGTTGCACCACATGCAGTACTTAATGAAATTCCTTTTTAAATAAAAAGAATGAAAAATGACTGGGTGGGAATCCTAAGATATAACCAATGATTGATACTAGCTGTTCATCTAATTATCCTCAATTAGCAATAGGTGTGGCATTCAATTTATTCTATGCATCGGTACAAAGTATATTCTGCATTATTATTCATATTTTAGCAAATGCCAATATTGAATAGATAAAGTTGGTAATCATGATATTTTTCCTAAGACAACCACGTATATTACAGTACAGTACTGCAGTAAATACTAAGAGTCTTTGAAAACTTTCTTACTTTGAAAAAATAGTTTTCCGGTTTAGGTGATAGACCTTTTTAATTAATTCGTTTTTCTTTTATTTTCTATTTCTACCAATTGATCGTCAACTACGTATATATTAAAAGGTACTTAATTTTCTTAATTTTACTGGCACCCATTTTTCCCAAATGTCTGTCTCGAGTTAAAATTGAATTTCCAAAAAATACTGAGTTACTCTCAGGTAGTAAACAAATGGAAGAGAATTACTGTTATTTGGATACAAATATTGCATTTAACAAATAAAATACTATTATTAGCCAAATTATTGAGAATTTTTGCTATCCAGAATAGCATTTGTGTACCAATAATTATATTATTAGTGCACACGGTGGTCATGTCTTCTTTTTGGGAAAATTGCTCCTTTAAACCACGGGTAGTATATGATCTAATATTGGTGTTTTCGGCAAAAAATAACTTCATGTTGAAGTTTTGGAATAGTTTTCACACCGAAATTCTGAGCAGAGGACATTATTGCCATTAAATTTTATTGTCATGTCATATTTTTTATGTCCATGAAAGTATCATTAACATGACAAGACAGACGGACGAACATAGAATTGCCATTGAAAGTGATCATAATTTTTATGTGTTTTAGAGTTTCACTCTGAATACTACATGCACCTCGGTTCAAATTAATGATATGTCGTAAATTCTGACGTAAAAATATTACGCACAATTTCATTACTTTTTTACGCCGCCATCAACCCATGAAGTTTTCCCTGCGAGTAAAATTAGACCCAGAAAACAAGCTTCTGCTCTTTGCATCCTGCGGCACTTCACACCTCTCCGGGAACGGAGTTAAATGAAATTAAATTTTTCCCGACCACTGAATAGAAAGGTACGCGCTCATTTCCGCTGAAAAAAAAGTACGTGTTTATTTGGCGTAGAAGGGAAGATACGTTCACTGCGAGGTAATGCGTTACCACGCCGTAGATCATAGTGTCCGACAAAGATGACAGCTGCGGAGACGGCGCGGGACCTGATCATTTTTTTTTCCTACTGAAATTAGTCAAAATCTTATTCTTCGAGCCAGAATAGTCGTCTCGACGAAGTCGTACGTGAGAATAGTTACGATCTCACCCGTTATTCATGATAACAGGTGCTATCATTTAGAATTATCGTCCTTGCAAAAATTTTAACAGTACCCTTGCTTCGTTCAAATAGAAAACGTGGACACCCCTCTAATATTAAATAGGGGTCTTCATATTACTTCAATTTCATCCATGGGATTTGTAAAAGTTTGCCTGACTATATGCACGTATCAAACTCGTTCCCTAATAGAACGCATATTTACAAATTTTAAGGCATATGTATGCTCCTACAAAGGATATTCATTGCACATCCCATAATGTTGTCATATCACTAGAAATGGTATAATAAAATATGACTTGATTTTATTTTGATGTAGCGATCTGTGAAAAAGCGACCTATACAATTATTTTTCAGTTAATTTTAATACCATAGAGGGAATAGTGTTCAGCGATATTTATTGGACATTTATTATCGAATTATAAAAAGCTATGAAACGTAAAATTGCATTTAATATCTTTCATCTATAATTTGAGCGCAATTGTCTAAAAATATATTAGATTTGCCGCGAATTTATATTAATAGAGCATATTATTATCTACATAATACATTTCAACACAATAAAGGATTCTATTTAAAATTTTATGCATGGATTCACCAAATCAATTGTTATTTTTTATCAATATTAGCTTATAAATTCGCTTTTCAAGAGCTTTATCATCATGCAAAGCAACGGAAACACAGAAAAGGCCATTATATTTCAACACAGAGACCGATTACTTTTTTTAGACGGCCTACGATTTTCCCCAGCGCCGTGGAAATCCACTTTAGCGCAAGGCGAAAGCGTTTTGCCTTCGTTCGCCGAAAGGGACTTCCTTCTCCCCCCGGCGGTAAGGCTGGGATGGCGTGGGCGAGATGAGCCGAGGCATGCGGAGGTGGCGAAAGTGATAGCGTCCGCGAGTAGAAAGAGAAGCCGAGTTGGGAAGCGATCGTAGATGGAAAGAAAAAAAAAGAAAAGTCCGAGAATGCAAATAGAACAGTCCGAATAGGGGATGGGAAGTCGCGTGGGGAAGGAAGTGAATTTTAGGATATGAAATTGGAGGAATAGAAGACCAAATGGAGAGAAGAAGAGAGAGGTCAAGGGAGGCGTCAGGGAAAGGGCGTGGGGTGGTGAATATGAGAGGGAGCGTGGGAGCTTTCGGAGAGGGTGGAAGGGAGTGTGTCAGGAGGGAGAAACGGGGAAATGTTGAATTTCGGAGTCGGGCGGGGGAGGATGGAAGGAGGCGTGGAACTGACGAGAAAGGAGGGAATGAGGAGGAGGGGTGGACGAGGAGGGTATAAAGTTGAGTCGATGTAGTGAGTTTTGAAAGGGAAGGATGAGTGGTGAGTCGACTACGCTGAGCTCTCACAGTTACGGTGGAATATGTGGGAGGAGAGAGGTGGAGAGGCGTATTTTAACGCTCTGGGGTGAAATGTCTCCCGAGGAAAGGGACACAAAAATATAAGCATTAACACATCGCGACGAATTCTGAACCTTGAGAAGAAAAACTGAAAGTGTGGCATGGCTAAGACGGTTGTGGGAAAAGGGTAGCAGTGTCCGCGGGAAAACTTATAACAAAAATAAGCCTTAATGTTACTCATTTCCCTCCGATAAAAGCGGGTTATAATTCAGATTATGAGTTATTTAATAAAACAATTAAGATAAACGGCAACTCCTTAATACGGGACATGAACTGGTTAATATATTTACTCTTATTATGCTCGTGATGGATGATAATACTGGGGTCATATCTTTGATGATCGCTCGGTGACCTCGTCATAATAAATAGTTAATATTTTAGTGTGTATGCGCTATGCACAAAGTATAATTCTTGTAACCCTTCAGTATGAAATCCTAAAATACAGCCTTAAAATTTGAGCTTAGTGGGCTATCGTACATTTTATTTTCTCTCACTTAAGCAGTATTTGGAATCATCTGACCAAACCATTGAACGGGTAGGGAGGATCATTCAAGGAAAAATAGTATGCAAACTATAAAATAGATCGAAGGAGTATAATTAAGAGTTAAATAAGAATTGAATTGCACAAAGAAAGCATGGGGAAATAATCATATTGAGAAAGGAAAGGCGGTAGCTATTTAAAAAAATACATCACAACCAAATTGCATGTTAGTCTAAATGATCAAAGATCTCCATGTCACCTTTTGGAGTGGCAACGCAGCAAATCATTGTTCCACCTCTGAATATTGCCCCAAGAATGATGGATAGGTTTTCGAAATTGGTGTGGTAGCAATTCCGATACGCTATTTATTGGCTCCGGAGAATCATTTTTCAGACGTTACAATGCAGGACGTAGGGAGCGGATAGTAATCGAGAAAGGACGTGTTGAAGGCAAGCAGAGTTCGCCAGAGGTTAGAAGCGGTGTGCACACAAAGGTTGAGCAGGCGAAAGGACTGAGAGATGGATTAACGGAGGAGATGACGACTTGAGGTGCCTTAGGAGGGCCGAGTAGAAAATGGGAGGAGTGTTCACTCCCCCGCCTCTCCACGCCCCTCCTACCAATGCCTTCCACGCACGCAGGCACACAAAACCAGCCCTCCCTTCTCCCATACCTCACCTCCCTCCTTCCGCCCTCCCCCCCACACACACCTTGCAACCTACACTCCTCGCCACGCCAACCGGCGTAATTTTGAGTCTCCAACCGCTGTGACGATGGAAGCGCCTCGGGGTCTTAAAAATAAGGAAAAAATAATAATAAAATGTGTAAGGTAGGGAAAAAACGGGTGGAAAGGAAAGACGGAGATGAGAGAGAGAGGGAGAGTGTGTGTGAGTAAGGGTACAGCCACGGGGGAGGAAAGGAATGAGGGAAAGGAGGATTTTTCTCTCTTTTTCATTTTATTCGGGCATATATTTTTTCCTCCTCTTTCCTTTCGGAGAGGGGAGGAGAGAGGTAAGGGCTGTGGAGGTGGCGGCGGGGACTTCTGAAAGCCGCCACCCACTCCCTCCCCGCCTCGCCCTCCTTCCCTGAAACGGAGCCGTGTAAAGGGGTGGGGAAATGAAAAGTGGAGGAGGATTTACTGAGAGTGAGAGAGAGGAGGAAGAGTTCGCGTGGGGGAGAGAGAAGGGGAATGTGTGGGTGGGTTTGGTAGTGGGGGTGGAGGTTGAGGAGAGAGAGGGCCAGAAGCGCGCGGAAAGTAGGCAAATGGAAGGAAGGAGGACGTCCTCATGGAGCTCCCAGAGTGAGGAGGGGAAGCCTTTTTCTCAAGGAACGAAGCCCGCTCGGAAACGTCGGAGAGCGGTGGCTAACTCACCCAGTGCCTCCTCTCTCATTTTTGTCCCTCCGTTCCACTCGCTCATCCGTCCCTCTTTCTCTCTCTCTCTCTGACGTTAAGATAAAAAGCAAAAGTCCATCTTCCCCCACTCCTCTCTTTCTCCCTCTCTCCCGGACCGACGTAAATTTCACGGTTTATCGCAAAAGGAGTCGGAGCTCGTTTCCCAAAACCTCTCCTCTCTTCACTTCTCCCTCAGCCTCAACCCCCTTCCCTCTTCCTTCCCTGCGCCCGGGATCCCTCTTTTACATTTTTTTTTAAATCGGGGGTGGGGATGATCCTCGCTGTGTCTTCTTCACCGCTGCGCGTCCTTCCGCTTCGCGATTATTCTGGCCATGATCGAGGTGTCCTTTTCATATCCCCCTCGGGCGAAAATAGGGACGGCATGGTTTGGGAGAGGAGGGAAGTATGATATGCGTGCCTCTCCACTGTCCGTGGCGCTGCATTATGAATTGTCACCGGAGGAGAAGAGGATCGCGCGGATGATTCGACGCGTAGTGATGCGGGACTCGAGCGTTCGATTATTTTCCATGGCCGCGCGCCACTAATGGATGGGCGTATTAGGGATCCTCCCTTGTCCGCGTCACCGTAGTCATCTTCCTGAGCCGCATTTATAGCCGCCTTTAATGCGCTCATGTTCAATGAGCGAGATAAACGATACCTGCCACTCCACCTCCCTGCGAATAAATCAATAAATTTCCCTTTTCAAAGAATGCCAGAATCAAATATTTTGAAATATTCTGATCAATTTTTTCCTCATCAAAAAAGTAACCAAATTTTAAAAATCGAATTAAATTTTAAAAAGACTTTGGAGCGGGCCCAGATGTCTTAGCGAGTAAAATCATTGAACATACTTACCGTAATATTAATATGGGGTTTAGGAATTTTTTAATTTATTTAATAAGTTTATTTTATACCATGTTTGTTAGGTCTTTAGAGTACAGTACTCTTTAGTGCCAGTAGTCTTCAAAATCCTACTTAATCCGGTGGCCTTCCGCTAATAATAATGTGACGAACGCTATAGTTAATTTGTTATACTGAATTGGGCCATTGACGTAGATTTCACTTCCATGGGTTAAGGTTTTGGCTAGGAACAACAGTTTTGTTCCCTTTTAGCTTCGCAAAAATTTGGATATTTCAAGTAAATATACGTTTTAAAATAAAACATGGTGAGAGGAACAAATTGTAATTATCATTAATTGAATCCTCTCTACGATGGCTTATAAAAATCTAAATCAAATCTAAAATGTTCTAACTGGTGCTACAATACGTCTTCCGTCACAGACTTAGCTACTTACACAAGTCGTACACAGCAACGAGTTTTTTCTTGGTAAAGCCCTGGATGGTAGAGTGATTCTATCTGTAGATGATTAGATGAGGAACTCATAATAAATCAGTGGATGAGTAACAAAACAAACCTCCCATTCTTCCAAACTTACTAATTAAAACCAGCATGTTTCCATGCACCAGCATTTTCAAGGGGTTAAAATATTAATTACTAGTTAGCGTCTTGTTTATAGGCCTAGATTAATGTTACAGGTGGGTGGCTATATTGGTGAGAATTAAGCAAAGCGTAATGTCCAACTTCAGCTCCCGGGTGGTACAAGTGGGCAGTGAAAGTTGATATAAGGAACGGATAAGCAGTAATAATTCTATTTGATAGTTAGTTTTAATAGTTATGAGAAAAATGAACAGTTTAAAATTTTCCGAAAGCATCCAGTTTTCTATTTTTATGTCTAAAAATCCTATACAGCTTATAATTGCTAAGGTCTTCATTTATTTTCCACTTATTTATAATGCGTTTTTTCTGATATCATCTTACTCTCTTATAAGCTAAGAGAAATACACAAGAGCGTTTTAAAAAATAAGGCTTAATAACGGACTAAACCTACATTTTAGCAACAATTTTAGAAATGCAAATGATGCTGCGACAGCTATTTTAGCAGAGTATTTTACTAATGTGCACCAAAATGCAAAACTTTGGCAGTGTAAAAATCATTCGCCTTGACCGGAAATTGTGAGATTTTGATTCGAGTCACAGTCAAGGTAATAGATTTTCATTATGTGAAATTTCTATATTTCAGTACCTCAAAAATATTGCAACCAAATTTTCTATTTGATTACGTAAATAAATGTATTACAAAGACAACATGGCTCTTGACAAAACTTTGTGACATAGATTTTTAAATTTCCTTGCACTCTTGTTTGATTAAGTACACCAACAACCTTATAAGACTATGTGGTTAGTCTTTTTTGTCTTCAGCAAAACAGAAAGTACTTTATTTCACTTATTATCAAAACACTATAGTAAAAACTCAAATAATGCGTCACAATAGTCTGGTGTGAGCCAAAATATTTGATCATTCAGTGTTCCTTAATGCTAGCATAATATACACTGGGCATATAAATGCGTTTGTTGAAAGTAACGCCTTATTACCTCGTTGAACGTGGATTGCTGTACAGCATATGCACTTTGAACAAAGTAATCCGTAAGTCATGGGTAATACGCTTAAATACAGGCGTATTCTCCGAGTATATAGAATAGCGGAAATCTACTTACAAATGATTTTTTAATACAAAACCTAGTGGGAGCGTAGTAATACTATATAATGTTGGCGACTGAATCACCTTATTTACTTCGTAACCTTTAAGGTTAAGTTTCAAATATGCCATAATCTGTTGGAAAAGATACGTACCATCCTACAAAATTTGGTTATGCTATAAAAAGGGTTATGAACTCTCTATGCATTCACTAATCATGCGTCCCAAAACATAGGATGGCCGTCCAGAAATTAACCTCCGTTTTCGTAAAGCGTGAGAATTAGAGGGCGAGCCTGTATTGATGCACACAATAGGTCGGCACACCTCGAGCTGCAGTAATTGAAAGGTCACGCCGCGGGCAGTTAGTATACAAATATAGAGTCAAAATGAACAGTGCAATTAAAATGCCCGCCAAATGTGAAGTTCATTCAGTGATAAGGGTTTTACTGAGACAAAAACTTTAAAGCGGCTTATATTCATCGGAAATTTGGGCTCTGCACGGACCAAATGTGATGATTGACAATGATTGTGCGTCAGCGTTGTCGCTTGTTTAAGAGTGAACATACATATATATGATGATGAGTGAAGTGGCCTCCCTGACAGTGGTGAACAATGAACTGCACCTGAAAGTTGACGAAAAATTCATAAAAACCAGTGTTTATGCTTGAAATTTTTAAAAGGTTTTTCACAGGTTTGTAGGATTCTGTTGCATGGAATCAAGACTGAAAATTTAGTCTGCTACATATTCTGTGTTTGTCTCAACGAGGAACTTCAAGATGCCGTCATCGGTTGGCTGCAATCTCAGATGGCAGAATTTTATGCAGAAGGAATTTGAAAACTTGCTCGGATATATGACAAAGGTTTAAATATATTTAACGAGTACGTAGAAAATAGTAAATATATGTAGTTTTGAAATGAAAGTAATACATTTTCTGTACCTATTTCAGTGTGTTTTAATAACATCATGTTGGTTACTTCCTGGATAGACCTCGAATTTAAAACACTTGATATTCAATTATATGATATATATTTACAAGATAGACATAGATATAGATTTGCAAGAGTATTTCATAAATGTTACCTTTGGAAAGGTTGTGTAAAAGTCATAAAATATTTTCGTATTTCCCAACAAAACAAAGGTCCTATGTTAATTGATTAACTGAGCTCTGAATACTATCCCATTTATATATTTTGGTCTATCATTCCGTTTGTACTGAATGTTGACCAAATTTTTCACCATTTTTAACGTTAAACATTTGCAGAAGATTGGTCTTAATATGTAAGAGTATTCTGAATATCATTCTTCTGGATTTGTTTCTCTCATTCTTCTTAATAAATTATTCCTAAATCTAAGAAAAATACCGCTCTTTTCATTTAGTGTCCAAAACATCATGAGTACTTACGTTGATTTGAATTGGTACCCGTAACCTCAGTTTACCTACCACGGTAAAATACGTACACGCTGCGCGGCCAATTCAGAGTAAATAGAATACAGGGTATTTCATAGTATTGGCCAAAGTGAAGATCAGCCCGAGGGATAAGCAGGTCGATTAAATAAATGGGAGACCACCTGAGGGGGTTTTTCCATACCTATGCTATTTCATCCTCCAATTGCACAATACTTTTGAGAACCCTCGCTCCCTTTCAATGTAACTCTTTGAGCTCAAACTCTTTAGCGCGCTCAAAATATTCTCTTCTCTCTTACAAAAGCCGAGAGCAAAGTTTTAAATAAGGCAATGCATTTAACCACCTTACCTTATTCGTAAGCATGGAAAACGTTAGGGTTATTTCGTGCAACTGCAATTACGCCGCGGGGAGTATCTCCGCGGAATGAGTTCCACCAAAGGAAAATCATTTAAACTACGACCACCTGACAAAAATATGGCGTGAGCATTATACAGAGCACTCAAAAATTCAGACCTGAGGAACATAAAGCTTCTTGGATTAATAAAATATGCCACAAAATCCCGTGAAGAGCATAATTGAGAAAGCTGCGGCGGTTTTGTTGAAGGCATAGCAGTCGGGATAGGCGACGGTTAAGAGCCTCCGGATGAATTTCACGCTACTTTACAAGTATCAAAAATCTAATGCATCCCCGTATTTTTTTTCACGTTTTCTCCTTCTCCATTTTCCAACGTATCTCTTTTCAAAGGCTCATTTTTGCCAAAGGCTAAAGACGGCAATGTATTTATTATTTTCTCCGAGAATAGGTCAAAGACATGTCTCCCGGTCCCATGAGGAAGTTCCACATTTTTCCCCATCTCCCACCAGAGGGCCCCATCCGTCCCTACCCTCTCACCAAACCACCCTTCTTTTCCCTCGAAGGGATCGGCTTAAACGAGACTTTTTACCGTTAACACACCTGCGCAAATACTTCTGGGATACGCCTGGATCCATCCCCTTCTCTCCCACCTTCAAACCTCTCCCTGCCTTTCCGAAAGCCTAAACATCTCGCCCTCCCGCGCCCGGGCCGAACCCCCGCGCTCCCCAAGCCGCCCTCCCGTCCGTCCCTTCCCTCAATTCCCTAGCTTCATCTCCTGGTCGCCCCGACAGGGCTCGGGAGCTTCATAATGTAGCCCTCCTCCCCTGCTCTCCCGCCCCATCGTTCCCTCGGTCTCTCGCCTCCTGATGACCCTCCCTCCGAAATACCGTTTCGAACCCCTTTTACCCCTCTCTCCCCACTCTCCCCCAGAGATCCCTTTCCCCACCCTCCTTCCGCTTTCCTAATCCTGGACGTGCATCTAGGGCCCACATTACAGGGCCGGTTGGGGTCCTGTGGACATCTTGGATGTTAAGAGCGAGTGTAGGCTCAACATTATACACGTGAGCCTAACGCGTCATGTCAGTTCGCACGTATGTGCAGCGTGTTCATCATCAATTAAAGCTTAGTTATAATAAGCAGCATGTGCATGACATGGTTCTTCAATTACTACTAGATGAAGATTTCATTGATTAATAGGTATTATAACATCTTGCTGATAACCATGACTCATACGTACGCGTAATATTAAGACACAATATCTTCTGACGCCGGTTTTTTTTAAAGCGACTGCTTTTATCCTTATCAACTCTGGAGAGGAAAAAATTGTTTAACTTAGGTTTAAATCGTATTTTTAAGCATCTAACGATGAATATTTTTCTAATAGATAGCTTTATGAATGTATTTACTTGTCTTGAAGTGTATCAGCATAGCTTCTTTGCTATCTAAAATCAATGTGAAACCAAATTATCACTCATAAAGCAATCATTAAACATACATGGTGAGTTAACCGGCAATTGTATCCACTTAATTATTTTACTGCGTGGAGTTTTTTACAAATCATGTGAAAATGTATGGTTAATTTATAACATGATGTATAAATTCAAGAGTAAACAAGTGAAGGTTCTCTACATTTTTTAAATTAAATAGTCTTAGGGGATCGACTAAAACCTACGTTTTTTAGATAGAATACCATGAGTAAATAATATGAAGTAAAACATTAATGACCTTAATAATGTGCATAATGCCAGGCATAGAATCAATTTTAAAAGTGTGCAGTTAGTTAAATTACAAGCCATGTAGAAAATCTGCTGGATACTAAAAAATACGATAGAGTATCCTCTGGATTTTTTCCAAATTTGCTTATTAAGATTGCTAATTAAAGATTAAATGAAAATCCAATTGGTGTCCGCTCCAATATAGTTAATTTTTCTCAGCAAATCACCTACATAGCGAATTTTGATTATGATTATCCTTGTTAACAAGCGTACTTGAAATTCCTATATCCAGAAAACCAATTCCATCGTTATACAATTGCTCGCATTATCACCCAAAAATAATATCATACTATTTATTTGCTAATTTTCATGATTACTAATAAAAATGAATTTATTTTCTTATTTTTTTAATATTCATAAATGAGCTTATATTTTTTATTTGCGATTCGTTACTTCGCTTATTGGGGGAAAATGGAAAGTATGAAACTATTATATATGGTGTGAAAAATGATATTTGCTAGCATTGAAAATTATATTGAAAACAAATTTAATCCCAAAACATTTGCTAGCCTAAGGTATCTTTCGCACACCGGGTCTAACCATTGGATCCTGATAGAATACTCTTGACTTGTCATCACATGCCCCAGGGTTAATATTCTGGAGTTGAAAAATCGCCATTCAAGATGGGTATCAGTGGCGCGGTTTTTTACTTTAGCTTGCGGGAGTGTTTACCTCTATCTGACTAGCTAAGGCGTATTATTGAATTTTACCCAAAAGCATGCCGAAATCATTAGATACTGGAGTGCCTAAAAAAATTAGCAATTTATTCTAAATGCCGTAATGTTACCTGACATAGTAAATACAATTTATATGAATTAGACTATTGTGATAATTTTTATTACAAATTTATTTCCCAAGATTTTTAAATTACTGCGTTGGAAAATGTGCCTTGAATGATTTAGAGAGTAAATAACAATAGCATGAGCATGCAAAACAGTTCGTTGCAGTTAAATTTAGTCAGTTACAGCAGTACGAAAGGAGAAACAAGAATACCGAACCAGATGAAATAGGAACTTGTAATTCGTGATTGCAGAGAGTATAAGAGATGGAGAGAGGAAATGAATAAACTTTATATAGGGTGATATTTAAGAATAGCTGGAATTATTGAAGCGGTAATTGTCAAGTTCTATACAGAGAAGGTTAAGGGAGCAGACGAGGCAGTGGTATTGATCAAAAAGATAAGAAGCGTAGTAAACGTAGAATCGATGATCGATAGAATATTTTTCGTAGGGTAAAATTTGAATCAACTAACATGGTCATTCTTCAGACGTACAAGCCTACTGATAATTATAAAAAGGAATTAATGTCCAAGGTATATGATCAATTAGAGTAAATACTAATGGGTTTCCCTTGAATAAAACATTTAACAGTAGTTGTAGATTGAAAGTTGGTGATGTGTGAGGAAAAAATGAGAGTTACATCGGGGGCTACCGATTAGAAGCAAGGAGAGACTGCAGTGGGAAGACAATTTGAGTTTTGCATAAGTTATGGTTTAATCGCAACAAACGCTTGATTTAAATCCCACAGTAGACGAAGGTATCCATGGAAAATTCCCAAAAGATCAGAAATATTTAGGCTCAGTCATAAGAACAAGGTAGTTAATTCACTTAATAAACCAGAAGCGAGTGCAATTTTTGGACATTTTTCAGAGTTGATGAAGCGTAAAGTTAGGCTCAAGATGGTAAAACAGAGCCGAAAGATGGCTCAACGGAAAATAGAAGCGTTAACTATGATCAAAAGTAGAGTGCCAGTAGGAAATGGAAAAATATATGATGAGGATAAGGAGACGGGTACAGTTGAAGTAAGGTGGAATAACGTATCTCATTAATTATCTCAACAACATCTCGGAAAAGGGATATTGAAAGGCGCAAACAAATTTATTGGGGCTGTAAATAGGAAAACGACAAAAAAACTATTGATTATAGAAAAAATAATTAATAACTTAGACGAGGAAAGGATGTATAACAATATAAATACAGAAGCTTACGTTTACGTAAGTTAATAGTGATTATGGACTACAAATTATCGAATTAATTAGCTTCAGAAGAAGGACTATACATTCTAGATAACCCTGCAGGCAAAATAGGTATAAGCAATGACTTCACGCATAAAAACTACCTCGAATTTTGATTTGATACCAAAATTGGGTGGTTAATGGCAACAATACAAGAGGGATCTTCTCCCCGATTATCAACTTCGTTCATAACGAGACGGTTGCCTTTGGAGTCATACATAAATTACGTCATTTTCGGACCAAGATTTAGGAGATACACTCGCAATTTCAGCAAGTCACCATATCACTCCATTTTGCATCACGCTTACGATTTACCCTCACAATCTCCTGAATTCATTTAGAAAGAACCATTGCACCGAAAGTGTGTCAAGGAATGGTTAAGCCAATTTCCCTTATGCATAAAATTCCTCTTGCTTGAACTAATTCCCTCGCATAATTTCCAACATAACAAAATAGATTAGCACATTTGAAAAATCCAACCATCCAAAAAGAAAAAAATACTGCAGTTCACTTGTTACATCAAATTCGAGTGACCTAATACACTCTGACATATGTCCACGCGAGGAATTGCAGGATAAAATATGCACACACGGATATAACGTGTTTATTTGAAAGCTGTGGAGGCTAAGGGAACGTCCTAGTCATCATCTGAGATGATATTCGCCAAACGTTCGCGATTCACGCCGCATTCAATTCATTAATTCCCCCCACCTTCATCCCGTCTCCTCCATTACCGGCTCCCATTTCCCCCAGCGCGGCATTGCAGGAGACGGAGCAGCTACGCATGGTGTTGCTCGACATCCGTCGGCCCCAAAGCCCCTCTCTTCTCCCTCAGCTCCATAAGCTGGTAAAAAAGCATTCACACCCATTTCCTGACCATCTAAAACTGTTTCATCCGCGTATCTCATTACCTGCGAGCCAGTCAAGGGGTTTTGTACTCTCTTTTACTCACTTTCACTTGCTTTTTTTATGTATGACCACATTCTATCTCTCCAAACCTTTAGAGGTTGGGGAAAAATAGAAAAATAAAATAAAGTTATTTTTTTATGCCTCTAAGTAACGTCATTATCTTAATTACATTATTCATTCCCCCCTGCTTATCCTCAACCAAACCCGCTTTCCTCTTTCACGCACACTCCCTTATGCACTCCTGCCTATTCAGAGCACTCGCTGGCTACCCTGTACTCATCTCTCTTCTTTTCCGTAGGTACTACATGCTCGCAAATGGACGCGAGGTCGATAAAGCGACTGGTCATGGACAAGGTTCTTCTCATTCACTCAATCTCGCCTCGTATTTGTTTTTTGTTATCATTTCCTCTCTGTAAGCGTTAGATAGAGAATGTACTAAAGAAGAGCATTCATTCGCTCCTTTTAAGATGGTATAGGATCAGGAAGGATATTTGGTGACCTTATGCTTTTCAGCTCATTAGTTAGTTGTCGCGTACATTCAAGCATACGGTCAAGTTCAAAAGTTAATTATATTTGTGTGTATATATATAAATGTATGTATATATATAATAGCAATAAAAAAATCCAAGTTAATAAATAAATTTTAATTCATATATATATATATATATATATATATATATATATATATATATATATATATATATATATATGTGTGTGTGTGTGTGTGTGTGTGTGTGTGTGTGTGTGTGTGTGTGTGTGTGTGTGGGTGTGGGTGTGTGTGTGTAAATGAATTAAAATTAATTTATTAAGTTGGATTTATATATTGTTATTTTATATATTCGTGAAAATGTTCTCTTTCGGAAGAAATATTTAGTGATACCAATTGAAGGTGTATCCTCCTATATTTACCCTTAACTGCTTTTATCACAATTCTTTCACAATTGAAGTCACTGCAGGTCACATTTGCCTACTCGGCCATTTAAATTTGTATGCCCTAATACCAGTTTAATTGGTACTGCTTCATGTTGGCCTTAACGGCACCATCATGTGAAAACAAAGTGTCTTTCTGCCCTCAAATAAAATGAACGTTCCAACGACCTTTCATTTCAACAAGTTTTGCTGGGACGAGGGGTTCTCACTGCGGTACTTCTTTCGTACGTTCAGTACGTCTCTCCAAGCATTGGCTAGGGAAATGTAGGACCAGTTCGTGTTTCAACAACATAGGACACCGAGAAGAAAACAAAAAAATTTCCATTACTAGTACTCTTAGATAATGTCGGTTCCTGGTTCCCATTACATTCCGAATTTTTGTCTTTCCTGTCCCTACAGTTTCACCATCTCTTCATAGTCCCCACCACCTCCCTTCTTCATTCCGTTTCCACGGATCCCTCTCCCCCTACCAAGTTGTAATTAATTCACACGTTTCCTCAGCTGTTCGAAATTCCTTCGGAGTTTCGTATAGCTCGTGGGGTTTCCTCGCAGTGAGTTCCCTCCTCTTTACTTTCCCCTGAGCAAATTAGTAGCAGGGGCTGAGCTAGTGCCACAGTGTTAGGTGCACGGGTGACGAAGGATAGAGGCGGGACGTGAGGAGATAAAAACGGGTAGGATCCTAGGGTAAAGAGAGCATCACATCTCGCGATGATACGTCGCAGAATGGAGAGAGTGTGAGGCAACGCGACAGATGCCTAAGAGTCCGTGTCACTCCCTGAGAACCGAAGGCGTGGTGGACCGAGCAGTCCAGGAAGATTAATTTTAAACACTGCATTTTTTACCGCTGCGAACGTGACGATATTAATGGACTTGGAGAATTCACCCCATTGTCATAAAATCCATGGAGAGCCAATTAACTCCGTGGGATTAATGGTCCGTCGTAATCGCGATTCAATTATAAAGTGGAGCATTATAATGGTCGCGTTAATAGATAAGCACGTGAGGTACGGAAAGGAGAGACTAGCCATTAATGCTTAGGAAAAAATATTTGAGTATTCATCGGGTTCTCCATTAAGAAGACCTGGTTTTCGATTTTTGGTGTGTTTGAAAAAACTGTGAAATAAAAAGGGATCAAAGATGCTGTCCGGGATTCTTTGCAATTCTTGCTGAAAACATTTTAAAAGATGTAGTATTACATTGTAAATCTTTTAAATACGCATTTAAAATATATTTTTAATGATGTAAATAAAATTGAATAACAAAGAATGAAATTAAATAACAAAGTATTTTTCAAATGGCAATGTTTTTAAAGACTATTGGCCAGTTGAGAATACATTGTTACATCATGACAGCTTTTATATCTTGTCGTTAGAAAAAACGTATTCAGGCATCGTAGCCGTGTATCGCCAGACTAAAGAGTGGTTGGGATGTGGCCAATTATTCCTTTTTCTGCAAGAAATATACAGTCCTTCCTTGAACTCTATCTATACGCTACTAATTAATTTACCTAGATCTTAAGTGATCACCTTTAGCTTATTAATCCTATTTCAACTCATGCTAACACAAAAAGTATCCAGCGAATCGTAAAGTAATTTTCTCTATTGAAGCAACTCATGCATGCCACCACAAACGTTTTCCACCCTTTCACATTTGCATATGGTCCCGGATAAATTCTTAAAACCTCCATTACCTTAAGTGTTTTCAACTTTTTGAGTTCATTAATGTTCTTAATCAGACAAATTGGTAGGATAAAAAAGAAGAGCACTATAAAAAAATAACTGACTCTGAGTTAGAGAGACGCTAACGCCTAGGGAAATTAATTTAATCTAGTCGTAATTAAAAAACTGCGCAAGTCTTCTCGTGTGTCTCTGAACGTAGATACTCATTCAAATGAGACTCAAAAGAGGTCATTCAGAGTGTAGTTAAGTTTCTTAATGCATTTCCTTGCCTGAATAAATCAAGATGATTACCTAAGGTTTGATTTACCTTAATTTATATCACATGAGCTAAAAATATTTCCAATCACGTATGCACATGTATCACGTAATTTAAAAACTGAGAGGTTGCTATGGAGCTTGGGAAATTGTGAAGTTTCCATTCCTGGCTGGAGCGGAAACCAAACCAAACTACCTCCCTTAATTATAAGACTTCCGCGAGTCATTAGCCGTAAAACAAATTACTCCCGACAATATGAACCCTTTTAATTGATATCTAATTGAGATTGAGCGTAATGATTCGTGCCAAAAGTGGATAAAAGTGCAGCAAAAATGAAATTATAAGTTGCAGTTTAATAGCCTGACACACTATAATCATCGTCAAATTAACATCGTAATTAATCTACCCTTGCGTATAGCCTTTCCCCATTCTCTCTCCCTCCCTCTTTCCATCTCTTCTTCTCTCTTGCTTTTCTACCTCTTCCTCTCCGTATGTTTCCCATCTCCCGTCTCACCGTCCCGTTTACCTACCTCACTCTAACCACTCTCGTCTCATTTTCAGCAGACCTCTTCCTCCATCTCGCTCTCCCAACCCCTCCGTCGCCGTTACCCCTCGCTACCTTGGCTCACTCCAGAACCTGCCCGCGCCAATCTCACAACCCCATCCCCACACGACCCAAACCACCACCCATTTCCCCTCACTCCCTTCCCAGCCCCGTCTCACCCTTCATCCCCACCCCCATCGCCAAATAATTGCCCTAAATTTAATCCCAGGATTATACTCCACACTGGAGGAGTTTCCCCACCCACTGGAGTCTCACCACCACCACTCCTCACGCATTGCTTCAACCAATCCCTCCGTGTCCCCCCACTGCCCGACCCATCGCTTCCTCCCACACACCTCTTTCTCTCCCTATAGCCGAGATCCTCCCACTCATTACGGCTCCGCCTCCTCCTCCTGCCCCCGCAACTCACCTCATCCTCTTTCTCCACCAGAACCACCCATCCCTTTCCCCCACGCCCTCGCCCCCGTTTTAATTTCCTCCCGCCCTCACAGCCACCCTCCCTCCAACCTCTTTCTGCCTTCCTCCCCAGTCCCTCGTCCTCTAGAGCGAACCTCCGAAACCTCCCTGGCCAATTGCCGCCCTCCAATCTACCGCCGCATCCTCCCATCATCCATCTCGTCTTTCTCCCGCCTCCTCTCCATATTCATACTCGTACCTTCTCGCTTGTCATGTCCCTTCCTGCCCATCTAAGTCAGTGCCTTTAACGATTGGTTATCAACAGATCCGTAGACGAAATTTTGGCACATGCATACTGAAGAATCAGTTTCAAGAGTCAGAAGTTACGACGAGGCAATTCAAAGTTATCCGAACACATAAACGAACGGCAATGAACGGTGGCAACCTCTCTCCTATGTCTCCCAGAGGCAAACTTCGAGCACCTATCACCTGTGGTGAGTCCAGCGTACCCTCTATTAAGAAAAACAGTAACGCTCCATCGTTATGCAGGTACCTCGGGTGTCTTGGGTACTCCCTTACGCACATCCTTCGACAGTGTTCTATCTCTAAGTACCTCCTTCGCTCACGCCTCCTTTCCCATCTAAAGAGCCCAAACTCCTTCACCCAAAGTCTAGCACTTATCCATTTGCTTTCCCCTCTACCTAACTTATATCATACTACGGCAGCTACCAAGCTGATGCCCTGGAAGCTTACTCCATTACCAGTACATACCGACGCTTTGACCCCCAATCGGGGGGTAACGAAATCTAGAACTCCCTATAGGAAATCGACATATCGTTTTTAGTTCATAGTAACAGCATCCTATAACCTGTTCTCTTGACTACTTGCGGTTAAGTAAAATCAAATGCCCTCGTGTGTAACTATCTTTCTCTGCGGCGGGTTTTCTTTGTTTATCTTATAGCTATTTATTTCTTGACTAAGAAAATTTTCCGCCAGCTTTGAATACAGTTGTATGCGTATTGGGGCATTTAATTCATGGCAGTCCTTAACGATCGCAATTCAGAAGTAAGGTAAGAACTGTGTGCAACACTTCCTGATGAAATGGAATATCAGACGAAACAGAAGAGTATTAAAGGTAATACTAAGAAAAGTAATGCATCATTACTTTTGCCCTTAATTAATTTTTTACAGCTCCCAGAGAGCATTTGTGATTTGTGGTCAGTCAATTCCTATCTTACGACACCAATACCTGCATGAATGGTTACTATCTTATGTGCATAAATATACATAAAGGCATATTTTAACCAACAAGGATTTTTGAATAGCTATTGTTTTCTTTGGAGTTATATCTTTCAGAATTTGTCATTCAGATGTTAAGGCAATAAGTTTTAGGTAGAATTCTGAGTTAATTTCACTTTAAATTATTTATTTACGACATTTATGCAGAGCTTCGTAATATCACAGTGGTATTTAACACGAATAAAAAACCTCTCTGAAATCTATTAAAATACCCTAGTCTCATTTTAGTAAAAAGGGTTTTAGACATATCAAGAATTGAAAATTGCAGGAGTGGAGATAGCCATATGGCTACTATAATAACTCTGAGCCTTTAGAAGAGGAGAATGATATTAAAAAATGATAAAATACACATAGTGATAGAAAATTTTTCAGAGTGAAACAAAGCCCCAAAGACCGCAGTTTAAATTATTTTTTTACTAAAGAAACATTTATTGAGAAATTATCTCTTTTTGCGACAAGTTAAATATTCAGGTTTTTAAGGTTTAAATATTGAGGCTTACTTCAATGCAAGATGGAGGATCATTTCTCCGGTGTGCAAGACAGGAATAAAAATCACCATTTTCTTATTGTCTGCTATCAATCATTAGTCAAAGAATGATTTCGTTCGTTATTTTTTTTGTTATTCCGTGTTTTTCATTGGTCAATTTCACTTTAACGTGAAAACACCTCACTCGCCGGCTGCAAGAAGCGCAACTGTATTCATTTATCAAATACTTTCATTGGGCAAATACCACGTTATATAATAATTCTATTTCCTAATAACCAGCATCTGCAGTATTCAGATTTTCTCTACGGCAACATCACAAGACACGTCTACAAACAGTGCCTTTTCTAAACCCGCGGAGAGGGTAAACCTTTCCTCATATTTCACGCCCAATATCTGTTCCTTTGAGCAACTCCCTCATTTTTTACGCTCCCTTCCCATGACTTAATATGAATCCCCTCCCATCAAAATTTCCCGAGTTCCCCACTCTAGCCACCCGAGTATTTACATTCTCCAATATAGCACCGCCATCCAAAGTGCTTCATCAACTCTGGTATGTGCCTCGTATGGTGCTCCCTCGCGGTAATTTGCGTAACCGTTAAAGGGTTTCAGGGATCGCTCAGCGCGTTGCGTGCTTACCTCTATTGCAACATGAGGCCGGCGCGCTTCACGCAATTCAAGTGTTTCCCTACTGATAAAGATGGAATTCCAACCTGTTTTCTTTATTCGAGTTTCCATTCCCGAGCCCTACTCATTCTGTTTGCATCCAATTTGCGGCCCAGTTCTCACGATGATGTTTCCGGAAGCGAGAGATAATTCAAAAAGATCGCAAGACTATGTTTGTTTACCGTTCTAGGCGTCCAGATAGTACTCAAACAATTGATTTCCACAATCTCTCAGTAGATATTCTAACTGGAGAAATTTTCCATTACTAAGAACGTATCTCATCGCACAAATTTAGAGTACATTAAGAATCGCATGTTAACATTAAATTCTCCCAAAAAATTAAATATTTTTTAATCGCCTCTAAAATGTAATTTTTCTAACTTTAAAACATTTATTTGAAATACAATATGGTTTAATTACAATATTTAAAATTTCCCCGAGCATTTTTTCCCTTTTTCCTTTATTACTGTTTAGATATGCATAAGAAATATGTTAGTAATTAGCGTTCTACGCTAATAGGTGTTTTCGTAAATTCACTGCTGATTTATCGTTTTCGTATTTTTGGAATATTACTAAATTTTCACCACTATTTATCTTGAAAATTAATTATTTTATCCACTTCCATTTTTATCGTTTGTTATTTATTATTTTTTCATGGTTTAAGGGAGGTTGGAATTTGTTGTCGTATTAGTTTATGACTTAGTTTGAAGTAGAAATTTCCATTTCACAACTCCATTCCAGATGTTATTTTAAATAAGTATTCCGTACTGGAACTGAGTGCTTTAATTATTAATTTTTGTAAGTATGTTAAAAATAATTCCTTTCGTGCCTGTAGGTAAGCTTATTTCCATATAATGTTTCTTAGCTCGAGGTGTACCACTCTGAGAATATGCTTCAGTAAATTTATTTTTACCGCCTAAGCTACGTCTTGAGGGTTATTGTTAGAAAGAGGTACTTTGAGCCTGGTGTGATTTTAGTATTGGGTCAGTATGGCTCTTGGCGCGCTCCTTCTTACCGTAATATCTTTAGGAACGTTTAGGAATATTTTTTTGATCATACAAACGGCACAAATTCACGTATACAGATTGACCTGAGTTCGTTTCTGGTTTCCTCCTTTCGCAATAGTTCCGCTCTTCTTGAGTTGAAAGAGGGATTGCCTGAAAGCTAATGTACAAATAGGTAAATAAGTACCGACACAATGGCGAATTTCCACACGCAGCACATAAACCAGATTAAATAAAGGTAGTATCGGTGGTACATCACGCATTCGCTGTTCACTGCTTCGCGCGAAACTGTCCGCCGTGCCCATGGGACCAAACTATATCCATTAATCATGGTAAATAAGAAGGGCAAACGTCAGAGTCCCAAAGCCTTGAAGCAAAAGAACTAAGGGATCATCCAATTTTCCAAGCAATCCTAAACCTCCTGACGTTTCTGATTATTCCACCCAAAATGCTCAGTTTTCCAGGGTATGGCACGGAGCTTGTTCCAGCCAGAGTTCGGCCATTTTTCATGTCCACTAAGGAGTAGATGTAATGCCTTAATTGAATTTATAAAATTCTGGAGCGATGCAGAATCCGGTGCTATTCGATTTCTGCTAAAAACGCTAAGATCTGCTCTTTAATCTACTTTTTACTAAATAACCCGAATAAGAAAAAAGTCTGCTCCCAAAATTTTAATCACTGCTAATCACATAACATTTCAAATGATAAATATCATAATGGTGTGCAAATGTAAGATTTATGAAAATAATAACTATAAATTGCAAAAATTATCAAAATTGATTTTATCTGAAATAGATACCGCTGTCAAATTGACATCAGAAATACTCCTTTAAACAAATAAGTTTCATACATCTAATAATTCTTACAGGAATTACATTTATAAAGTTTTGTTAGAAATAAATTGTACCTAGTATTTATTATTTTTAAATATTCGTAATTTCCTTGCATAGGATCATTTGTGCAACATAAGTTTATCGTTCACCAATACATAAAAGAAGTTCTTAATCAGCTAGTTTTAGAAAGGTAATCTGAAATGTATCAAATAAAATATTATTGAATGATAATGAAAAATTACGCTTAGCCATGCAGTAGAAAAAGTTCATCGGTTAGTGTTTATTGCGTGCCCCATTTCTATAAATTTTCAAGTGATAAAATTTCCAAGTTTATAAATATATTTTTCCCTGCTGTATTATAATTTACTTCAGATATTGGTAACAATATACCACAGGGAAAGTTCCTTGGATACCAGAGATATTCACTGGCGATATTTTACTTGGAAAACCAATATTTTGCAAAGTCTTAGTCGTCATTGGGAACTCTGAACTCATCTGAAGTCATCAAACTCGGAACCAAGTTCAGGGTGGCCTGAATAATTGAAATTTTGGTAAAAATACATTCTCATTTGTGACAGTGGTAGCATTCCATTACCCTAATATATGAAAATGCAACTCAATCTTGAGATGAAGGTATTGTTATTAAGACATCAGTTAAGTTAAATTTCCCCTCTATTACAATTCTTAATTCTAATTTTTCCGTGACGAATAGATTTCTTTAATGGTGCATAAATAAACCAATTCAATTAATTCTTCACCTTTTAAATGATGTAAAAATTTCACAAAAGTGCAAGAAATATTTAGGGTCCATTAATATATTTCAAGTACCAAACATTAATTTGGCATGCTTTAGCTCAATATTTTAAAATTTTTAGCAACGACTGAATAGATGGAAAGGATCCTTCAGATCCTTTCTATATGGGTAAATATTTTCCCTGGGATTTCTGAAATTAAAAATATCCAATTACTTAAATAATGAAAAGGCCACTATCCCTCTAGTATATAGCTATAAGATTAAGATCAGCCAAAATGTGAACTAGCAGAAATCAAGATATGCTAAGGCGTATATGCTAAAATACTTTGAATAATCCAAAATTAAAAAAACAGTCAATGCAATACGGATAAAGAGAAATGAATACTCAATGCGGGGACTTTCGAGTGTCTTTTTTAACGATGGGGCTAAGGGGAACGAGAAGAAAAATTTTGCCCGGATATTTTTTGAGCCCTCAAAAATGTCGCTGAGGAATTCGATATATCCTACCCCATCCCCTGTCATGGAGGTCCAAATTCTCCATGAATACGATTCAATGGTAATTCCAAAGTGATCCCTCCTCGGAGGGTTGAGAGCTGGTAAGGTGCAATGGGTGGGGTCACTTCTCTTTTTAGTCTCTTTAGTTTTTTGTGGAAAACCTTAACTCCTCTCTCTTTCTATCCATCCCTTTCACTCATTCCCTCTCTCTCACTTAGCGGAGTGCTTTTAAATTACCAGGGAACCTCGGAGGAAGAAAAATATCAAAGGCTGGAATAATGCGGACGACTGTGCTTTTTCGGCAAGAAAATCGGCAAATCCCTTTCTGAATTGTATATTCCTTTTTTTTAAAGGGGGGGTAAAGAGAGGAACATGCTCATTTGGGGGATGGGAAACATCCCGTTTATCGAATGTCTCCTTTTGCCAAAACTGAGGATATTTCTGTGATTATGGAACCATAATTACGATTTTGGCGGCATAAATATTTCTACAAAGAGCAGTCATGAGCCGAAATGGTGCATCAAAGGGAAGTACCCCACCATTTCATTCCAAGCAAAATTCAATTTAAAGGGAAAGGATATACCTACTTAGGTTTAAACATATATCGTTTCTTCGCAATGGACTTTTGGAAGAGTCTCATGCAATCCCTCCTCCAATCCAGCTCGGGCTTTTCAAGACGTATTCGGCTATGCATGGCGAGAATCAAATGTGATCTTAGCTGAGAGAAGTTCCTAGGTTTTGCCATTTCCCTACGATCCCCTTTTAGTCAATGAATAGTTTGATGAAGGTATCCTTTTCAGCACGATCTAACTGATACAAGCTCTTAAAGGAACCTAGAAGGTCTTAATTTCGTCTTCCTTGAAACATTTTTCGATGAGAGAACATAAAAGCGTTTGCGTTTGAACCCTAGAATTTGCCTGTGACTATTCCCTATTTTGAAGAAGAACTTGAAATTGGGTCGCTTGATGGATGTATCCCTATCAACTTTAAGTATTTATGGCAGAAATGGAAATTTTGGAACCTTATAAAACCTACAGCAATAGATCTTTCAAAAATCAAGTATAATATGCACCAAGGAACTGCTATGTCGGAAATCCTTCCTCAGTGCCTGATTGCTTCGATTTCAATTATGTAGGGTGGTGGGGAAGTTTGAAGATTAAAGTGAGAGATAGAATTTATAAAATATGCCGTATTTTATTGCGGAATGTGATGAAATATAGCCACATAAACTAAAACTGCAGACGATATAAGCTGTTTGAGTGATATACTATATTTATGAAGCAAATTATTTTTTGGGTGAAAGACTGCCCGGAAAAAAATGCGTCATTTTTTATTAACTTCCTACAAATAATTGCTTCTATGAATCATTTGTGGCGGACAGTTAATATTGCTCAGTTTTAAAGTCATCAACGTTTTACACGACTAACCATCAAAACAGCGGGCGATAGACTTCTTCACGACTCCAGCCATCAAAATAAGAAAATGAAATATGAATTAAACGGGAAAAAAGACACTAAGGAAAAAAAGGAGTTAAATTTTACTATCCGGTGTTGGCAAATAGTCCATAATTCAGTAAATGCAGTCATAAACTGAGTTTGATTCTGAAATTTAATTTGGAGATGGCATCTATTGTAAGTGATAATAATCAATCATGTCATAATAGAAGCAAGTCAAGTACCTTCAATTAAATTCAATTCTTCATTTTTCACTGACAAAATATCTTTGGGAAGAAGCGAAACTTTTTACTCACTACTGTACTTACTCAATCATGTAAACAATGATTATCTCATACATATATATACTTATTTATTTATATTATATATATATATACATATGTATAGATAGCATACGAATTTGAATTAATACATACGGGCAGGCTTTTAAGCGTAAGAACCTTTTTGAGAAAATATAATAAAGTTAAAAGATGCATGTTTCCGTGATTTGGATAGTTGTTTAGTCACCAGAGTGACACTCGTGGGCTATTTCCTGGCGGAATTTTGGTTCGATCGAAGGCCCAGACTTGCCGCTCGCTTAATTTTGGCTCTCACCAATTGGCTTTCGAAAATACTAGCCGTTGAGAGAGTCGGCAAATTTCAAGTTAACGGATCTGGAAAGTTCAAACCGCGAGGCTAATTTGAATCCGAATCATTCCGAGACCATGGCGATCATTTTCCCCTTCATCTGACTTCTCCTCCACGATCACCAGCATTGCTCTCTTAGAGAAAAGCACTCGCCCCAACGCACCGCTCCCTCCCGAATATCCTTTCCCGTCCATGCACCTCACTTCTTCCCTGCATTTCCATTCCCATCGTCATCTCTCGCCCGGGTGCACTCAGGACTCGCAGCCACGCACCACCTTCTTCTCCCTCCTCGTGCCCCCTTCACATCCTCCTCACTAAACAAGTACTTCTCCCTCACCGCGCCAAGACTTTTTAACTACTTAGGAGGAGTGCCTCTCGACATCATTTGAACATCCAGTGCCTACGTGATTCTGCTGGGAAGGTGGGAGCGCTCATTCTCTCGAGACGGTCTCCTTCCCGCCCTCCCAACATCCCTTCAAAACCCCCTACTCCTACTCGGCGGACGGTCTTTATTGCTATGAAACTCGGCCGAAAATTCGTTTCGTGTCCTCACATCTCTCGTTTCCCCCTTTTAAATTTTTAATCAAACACTGAAACTAATTCAAAAGCTGTTAAGAAGCGGGATCGTTATGTATGATTACAGAATTAGATCGAGTTCCCCGAAGAGAGCTTAAATATGTAAAAAGATTTAATTATAAACTAAGTATTTTGATTAGGCTCTTAGAACAACTTGGTTTGGAAACCCTCATAAACTGCGGTTTAATGCAGGGTCTACATCTCTTTAGTCAGTTGAAAATGGAATAGGGCAAAACGTGTTCGATTATGTATCAACCAACGTCTGCCATAAAAGGCAAATACACTTGTATACTACTCACGATATTCTGGAGAAATTTAGGTAGATTACATATTTTTGCATGAAATAATTATTTTTATCGGTCATATTGTATTAGAATGAATGCTAACACAAGACGTGGCATGCATTCATCATAAATAATTAAACTGAGAAACAGTCAAGATAATAGAATGAGGCATAACTTTGTGGAAAAAAGCCCGCTTACACTAAATAAATCCTTTCTTTATGTTTCACACCATTTGTTAACGAATAGCCATGGTTTCACCGGAGAAGTCTCATTATTAAGCTATTGCCATTATTGATATTTAAGATTCAAGATTAAGATTGGCAGTCACCACGGTTGGTGTTAAATAGTGTAGAACAGTAGAAAGTAATCTGTTCATTCTACGATAAACCATGTAGCATTTTAATTTCAACTGCTTACATCTTTTGTGTTTTATAAATTCTCTGCTAAATTCAAAATATTTAGCGTTATGTATATCAATAGTGCGCATATGTTGCGTAATCACCAATTTACAGGTGGTCTGGCCATCTCATTATTTGAGCGTATTATATATGTATATCGATAGCGTATTTCATTATGTATATCTAAGAATCGTCAACCAAAAATAGATGCGCACCGAGGTATTAAGTAGCCAAAACGGATGAGCGTAGTAATGATGAAAACAATATTGTGCGGCTTAAAGACATCACTGTTTTCTCGAGTGATCGATTTCAGTTGATTAAATCTAGTGTAAATACCATGAAATTCGTTATTATTTCAATAAATATATTTGATGCATAAGATACCCCAAGAACTTACGATATTTATGCAGCAAATGGAGATAATAATGTGGGTAAAGTTTTCTTACACTAACGCAGTAACAAGCGTTATACGTACTTTCATTTTAGTCATCCATAATAATCATATTCGAAACTTGTGAAAAATCATTCAATCTTTAATAACGTATTAAAGCTCTGGGTTAAATCAACGACAAAAGTCGATAAATTGATATGTGTGTGTGTGTATATATATATTATATATATATGTGTATATATATGTGTATATATTATATATATATGTGTATATATTTATGTATATATATATATATATATATATATGTATAATATATAGGTATATGTATATATAGGTCTGCTGATAGATGATTTTATACCCGTACACTTATCTAATTTTTCATTTTTTATATGATTGTCTCAATACTCAATATATCCACTCTCCACGACGTCAATACCAGACAAACATAAAAATTAATTATTTTAACAAATAATTTCATCTTGAATATCAAATGCATTTTATAAAGTATGATTAATACTTTTTTAAACCACTCATATTTCAGTAAGCATAGGAGGGATTAGAGAAAGAGGCGAAATGAAAAGCAATAAGTATTTTTTAGGAAGAATATCTAAATTTAATTTGAATTCATGGGATACATTTCATTTAAAACAGCGGATATGCGGTCTTTTAGGAATTTTTTCTTATAATTATTCCCTCATTTTCTGATTTCATACTTTTATCCAATTTCGTATCAGCACTCATCTCCTCCAAATCAAACTGTTAAAACACCTTATTACACATTAAATAATGTTATCTGTTGAATCACTTCTCCTCTTTTAGCATTGATCACGAGTAAATAAAATCTGTTCTTTGTCTCCAAATTTCGTTTAAAGACATAAAATATGGGTAGGTGGATTTACTTATTCGGTGTTTAATTTAGGTTTTCAAATCATTCAGTATTATTTCATGTACTTCCAAAGTAAACCCCTCACACAAAATCTTTCTGAAATCGTCCACTAAAAGATTTTAATGCAGGAGACCTGTGCATACCCGCCAAAATATGTTTTTCACCGATGACGTTCTCGGGTCTGCTCACAATCACTCAGAGCCCATTTTTTTAGGAAATTTACTCATCCTGTTAAGCCGATAAAAATCTAAACTCGTTCATTCAACGAACATTCGCTCGAAATTTCAACATTCACACGAAAATTCACAAAGTGTATCACTGGTACCTTCCTTGGAAATCACATACAATTGATCGAGGTTCTTGTAAATAATTTAGTTTTATTTTTTTTGTTTAAAATTCTTACAACGCTTTCATTCCATCACTCTTTTGATTCGCTACCAAAATAGTCCGAGGAGGTTTGAATTGCTCCCATAGCCACGACGGTCTATCTCTCAAGTTACTATTCTCACTTACACGATACTCTCATTAGGGTTAAGAGTCCCAGATTTTAATATCTTATTACAAAAATTCTCAAAATCACGGAGGCAAAAAGAATCTAGGAGCCAGGAGAAAAATTCAAGTTGGAACATGAAGGATGCTTTTTTACAACACCATGAATTTAGCAGTATTTACATGAAGATATTTCAAATGGGTTTGATTTTTTGATGAGAGTTTTTTTTTGCCAGTGTCGCTAATCTGAAAAATTAAAAATCCACCTTTTCAATGCTACAACCTCGCTCTTTCCAGAATCTCAACGATACATCTCTCTTCCACCATTTATCTACTAGAACTTTTCTTTCGTTGGCAGCACTGACCTAACCCCTGTGGCCTCAAAAAAACTTTTGAGGATCCTCCATTTACACAAAAGATAGCCGACGACTCTCTTCCTTGATCCGACCCTTCTAGGTCAATCGAACCTTTTCCTTTAATCCGATAAGCAGAGGAGAACTTTTTAACTGTTCGAGAAACACACCCTTATTCCCTTCAAATCAGCGAAGCGTCATCCCGCTCAGGGAAATCACTTCCACAATCATCCTCACATTCACACATTTGCCACCTCACTCGCCACACCGATCACTTTATGTTGCGCTTTAAATGAAATTCCTTCCAAGAACAACCATCCAGCGTCATCTCTTCAGACGCTAATAATTTTCCAACGCGAGAGATATTACAAACAAAGAACTTTAACAGGTTGCATGTTTCCATTTTCTCATATTCCTCATCTTTACAAAAAAAGTGGGTTGATCAAAAATGAGCCGACCTCTCCTTTCGTTCCCGAGATACAAGGTCAATTACGCCCTTTCGTTACTTTCGCGACATTAGCTGCCGAAGCGATAAAAGTGAGACTCACGAAGTTCCAGCGGCGAAATCGACGCTCGGAGACTTCTTTGCAGCTCTCCGGAGGGTGGAATGAAGTGGGGGAGGGAGGAAACTTCTCTTCATCAGAAGGGGCAAGCTCTTACACCATGAGTGAAATCCATTGAAACTCTTCAGAGCGACACAAATTCCGCCGGCAGGTTGCTGACCAAAGGGGGTGGTGGTGGAGTGGGGATTTCCATCAGCACGGAATCTCCTCCGGACGTCCTCCCAGAGTCCTGTTCCTCTCCTTCAAGGGTCCTTCCACCTCCACCTTCATCGTCGTCTTCCTCGGACATTGTTCCTTCCGGAAGAGAGAGCTTGGAACTTCCGTCAGCTGTCACCCTTGGGCCCATATTATCATAGTGCGGGCCGACTCTCACGATGGGACCGGTGTCCACCACAGCAGCCGAAACACCGGCTTCCAGTACGCCCATTGGCGTTTTAGACCTTTGTCTCCTCGGTAGTGTGGCGAACACTGAAGGCCCTCTGCTTTCGGATACGTCTCCGCACGGGGCTTCTTGAAATTGATCGTCACCAGCGTATTGAATAGGGGCAGGTATGGGGTACTGTCTGCCGTAACCATGCTTGGAGTGTGACGATGGCATTGTACAGTGAAGGTCTTGATGATAGAATGGCGCATGGCATGGATAACCCTCGTTTGTCGTTGAAGTGGCCACGCTCACAGCTGCGGGTCCGGGACCCCCAGCTTTCCCCTGTTGCTGTTCCAGCTGGCTACCGCCAGGCCCGGTAATACCTGGAACGCCACCTGCTGTTGAACCCTTCTTACTTCTTCTCGGTATGTCGAGTAAGTCCGGGTATCTCTGAGCTGCTGAGTTTGGGTCTTCGGCTTCTTGGCTGACAGAAACTGAGATGAATATGTTACCAAAGGCTCCTGTGGGTAGGCCGGAGGAAAATTCCGGTGGAGGAGCTAATGTAGGTCCACCTCTCGAAGGGAACGGCCCGCTAATGTGACCAGGGAAGTGACCGGACGTTGCTGTCGCGGCAGGATGTGGTATCGGTGATTCCACAACCGCTGGCCCTCCATGGTGAGATTCGATAGTAATGTGAAGTGGAGGTGGACCCTGAGGAACATGTTGTTGATGCCTGCTCAAGGTCTGTTGCTGGACTTGTTGCTGCATATGCTGCTGATGTTGTTGTTGTTGGTGTTGGTGCGCAGTACTCGGCACAGGTGGCTGCTGTTGTGCCACAGGCAATATGATGTGCTGAGGATCGACCAGCTCGCAGGTCGACATGTCACGACTAACATCCAGCAGTTCCATCTCGGTCTGCGACGTCGCATCGAAGCTTGCACCAGCCGAAGCCCTTTCTGCGCTACTGGCATCCAGAAGCTTCTTCTCTTGCTCCGTCAGACTGGAACTACCTGTCAAAATCTGTCCCCCTTTCCGCTTCCTTTTACCCCCACCGCTCCCACTCCTACGCCTCAGGACGGTCCGGCGGCCACAGAGACAGGCGCACACTATCGCCCCACTTAGAGCACCCAGACCGGCAGCAGAAGCTCCCGCCAAAATCCCCGCCCAGACAAGCCACGATTCAGCTTTGCTCAACGTCGTGGCAACCACCACTTCAGGGAGCAGGAGTGAAACGTTCGCTGAAGCGATTCCTCCGGAATTAAATGCAACACAAGCGTAGTCACCCGCATCTGTTTCCGTCAAGTTGGAAATGGTCAAGTTGGTCCACTTCTCCAGCCCTGTCTCTTCCTCCACTAAGAGCACTTGGTCGGCCACTATGTCCACATCCTCGGGATCCGTCGAATCGTTGAAGGGAGCCCACGGAGGTAAGGTTTTGCCTCCGAACAGCCATCTCACTTCCGGTTCAGGATCTCCTCTCACATAGCACCCTAAGGTGGCATTACCACCAACCTCCCCCTGAACCATACTCTCACTCAGTGATACTTGTGGGGAACACGCAAAGTCCATTGCCCTCGCATCTTCCCAAGGGTGGTTCGCTAGTCTCTCTGGTTCCACACAGATCAGAGGAAAGGAATATAGTTTGCTCGATAATAGCCAGGACCGAAACTCTCTTAACTGGCAATCGCACCTCCACGGATTACCATCCAAGGAAAGAGTCTTCAACCTCTTGCAAGACAAGAAAACCGCCTCCGATAGTCTTTTCAGCCTGTTGTTGGCCAGGTTTAATGTCTCTAAGGCGACGAGGCTGACAAATGCGTCCCGGTGGACGTTTTCTAGATGACAATGCTTCATTTCTAACGTCCTAAGGTGAGGTAAAGAGGGGAATTGTATCCGCTGAAGCTCCGTAATAGGATTACCGTTCAGGGTCAACACCCGAAGGCGGTCGTTGCCGGAGAAGGTTTCCGGATGGAGAGTAGTGATCCTGTTATCCGACAGGTCCACTTCGACGAGAATGGTAAGGTCCCTGAATGCGTCTCTGTGCACCTCTCGAATGCCCGCACCTCGTGCGAACACGCGCTGCAAGTTGAGGAGTCCCACCGAGCGAAACGCGTCCCTCGGGAGGATCGGAACGTCGTTGCCCGCCAAGTCGAGAACCTGGATGTCGGCGTTAAGGGTCGCGGGGACGGCGGTGAACCCGGCCTCCCGACAAAGGGCGGTCTTCTTCCCGGAGATCCACTTGCAACGACAGCTGGCGGGGCAATCAGTCCAGTCGGGTGCGGCGAAGGCGACGAGGCCCCCAGAGGCCAGCAGGAGGACGACGAGGAGGCGGGCGACCAGTGCCCGGCCAGAGCCGCCGCGTCCTCCACCACCTCCTCCACTTCCTGTTCCGCTTCCACCGCCGGTGAACAAGTGGGAGGTCGTGGGATGCCGGCGGTGGAGCGAAGGCCTTCCCTGCGACGGCGATTCCGTCGGCGGCCGCGTCGTGCAGCGGCCTCGCTGAGGGCTTCGTCCACACGCTCGTGTCCGCGTCGCGTCGGTCGCCATGTTAGCCGGCGTCGTGCGCCGACTGCTTGGGTGGTGGGGGCCCGAGTTGGGCCCGAGCCACGCGGCCCGACCGGCCCGCAGCTATTTGGCGCCGCGGCACGTCCGGAGTCATCGTGCGGTGGCGGTCGACGCCGCGACGCCAGCGCTGTCGCCGACGGCGCCACCGAGGCGGCCGGCCTCAAGCACGTCTGCCGTGTGATGCCAGCGAGGACAAGTGGCCAGCATCGAAGCGAAGACTCCTTAGAGGAGGGGCCCTGCAGGAAAGAAAAAGGACAACCTTAGTGAGGACCTCAATTATACCATATCCCAACCTATGGCAGGAGGAATTTCAATGGAGTTTCAAAAATAGTTTCATAGTTGTTTTGAACTTGCTTTCTAGAAAGAAGATGATGGTAGTTCAATTATGGAAAATTTAACTTGTGGGACAATAACTACTAATTCAGTTTTAATAGCAGAAAAATTCTCATTAATCGTTTAAAGCTTTTACGGGGACAGTAAAATATTGCAAGAGTCTGTTAATTCATCATGATTGCAAGTCTGGGATAAAATTATTTTTTGGGGTTCATATAGTATATCCTTCACTGCTCACCACTAATGATAAATGCGTCATTTTTAATGCATGAGCAATCTCATTGAGACTTAAAGTACTGAATGATTAATCAGATTAAATCCCAGATAAGGAATTATTCTTATTCATCGATAGTGACTTATATAATGGTTTACATTATTTATGTTATATTTATTTTGTTTGAAGATAAAACTTATAATTTAAAGAAATCATTTTAAGCTGACAAAAATGGATAGAAACAGTGAAGAAACTTCAAATATTCTATGAGAGTAAGCAACATAACTTTAACCTGAAATGGCGCATAGTGAATTATTCTCTCAGAGTTCCTGATCAAACTTTATTTTTTATGTTTTAATATATTTATATATTTAACTATCTTTATTATAGGATAGTATTACAATATATTTTCCTTGCTATTATTTATTCCTGAGCAATATGCTCGTATAGAACAATTTGAATAGAAACTTAATATTTTTCTTTGGGTTTGGTCAAATAATTTTTTAGTTACACCGTAAAAGCATTGCAATCAACATCCCACCGTGCTATACTAATGCTATAAATTGATTGGACGGAAAGCTTAACCAAAGTTAGTTTTGTGGTTGGAAATTAAACTGTCTCATTTCATAAGAGCATGTTAATAAATATTTATGTGTTTATTTATACAATGTGTGATCATCAACAGTTTAATCGACATTAACAGCTGATGAATAGAGTGCAAACAAAACCCGCCCAAAAAGAGGGTCACGAATCTTTCATCTACCTGAAATATTGCATCATCATTAGCAAAGCACTCAATGACCATTCACTTCCATTTATCCCAATAGGATGGCTTTTAATTTCAATATAGCATTATCACCATCAATTAAAAGTGTATTCAATATTATAACTATTTGCCGAGTCATTTCATTTAAATTATAGAAATTATGAGACAATGTCCATTAAGGTTCACAATGTGTACTAAGACTAACCAAATTCCTTTTATATCAATTTAGAAAACAATTCCTTGCATAATTGAATAGCATAAGATTTTTTTATTTTTAATTTATCTATGCGCCTAGTTGCCAATTTATTGTGATAGTGATATGTGATAGGGATTTTCTCGCAAATTTAAAAAATCTTGGTAATGACGGCTAATCATTTTCTGTTGAGTGAACTATAAATAATAATGTAATTCAAAACCTTTAATGCGCGCAACGTTCTAACTAGCAAACAGTTTAAAGGAATATACTGTCCACGTGAATGTTGTTTTGCACAGAGTTTCTTCTATCTAGATATGAAAATTTTAAAAAGGTTTCGCTATCGTTTTCTGTTCTCCTAGGTTTTGACAACCCATGGGTTGAGATAACAATTATATTGGTGATGTAGTCTAACTTTCCACGTTTTTGAGAGATTACAATTTTATTAATCACTTATTAAAAACTGCATAAATGAATTTCGCGTATAATTTTGGTTTTTGAAATACTTAAATAAGAGTAAAAATCACCATCATATTACCCATGAGCAATATAAAGAAGCCATATTTAGTGAAATTTTCTCTGAATTAATGAACTTAGGCAATATAATTCAACATTAATGGCACCGATAACTCTCATATTCTAAATCCTAATGACCATTACTAGCAGAGTACACAAAAATACGCCACACTCTAGAACTCTCATTATTCAGTATTCATTTATTTTTCATACATTATTATTTGAAGTTCGCCCATTTTTCAGGTACTGATTAATTTAATAGTTATTGTTACCACCAGAGAACAACACGATAACATTAATACATATTTTCCGTGCGTAAAAACGAATTCTGAATTAACCATAAGCTGAAATCGACTGTATCCCGGTTAATTCTCACATCATTAAAATTGTTTCAACTATTACCATTCATTCCATGAATAGTTGGTTTGGACAATGCTGATAACTGTAGGAAATTCATTTTCGCCTTTACTTTAATGGTTTAATTACAATTAGTACTGTAATTTTTAACTCGAATTTTTTTGAGGACTTCAAAACCATGATATGCAGATTTGATCATTGGTTAAGGAAATACTTTCAGTGAATTCTAATAACTAAAAAATATAATGCCTCCTGAAACCTTACTAAATTGAAATACATTTCACAAATTATTGTGCACAAGTTAATATCTTCTCGAACGGTTTTCCTCGTATTGGAATTGCTCATAACTATACTCAGATAACTATGCTTGAAAATCTACACCACCAACATTTGAAACCCGATTATCGACATAGCTAAATATTATTTATAAATCATAAAAGCCCTTATTTAATTTAACATTAGATTTACTTTTAAATTCAAAAAAAATTTTAAATATTTAGATAAGATTGAAGTGATTTTAAGTCAAATATAATTATTTAATTTTAATATTAGTTGTGACAAATAAAAATTTTAGATCGAACACACCACGAACTAATTTTTATTCTTTAATTTCAAGTATAAGCCATAGAAATATTCATAGAACTATGCGGTTAGATATTTATATTGATCAGAATAAAAGGATGAAAGTATGAAAACATTTTTCTGATAGTTACAAGAGAATATCTTAGCAAGGTAGCAAGATATATACTCGGAAGGTACCAAAGAACAGATAGTGATACGGAAATATTGGATATACTGAAATGGGTGAGTTTGAAAAATAGAAGAAAACGGAGTAGTTAGGCACGATGCATAGAATTGTTAAAAATGACGAAATGTGGGAAGATTTAGGAAAGAGATTAAAAAAACCAAACTATTAAAGAAAAACTCACCACAGTTTTAAAATAAAAATAAGAACGCAAAAAAATAAAAATACTCTTTTTTGAACAGAACTATCGTTGAATGGAAACAGCTGCCTGGAGGTTCGTTTGAGACCTTTCCATCGAATTTTAGGAGTTTTTTAGAATAAGTGTAAAGCAGCTACTGGGTGATAAATTTCATTGATCGGTAATTATTATACTATTGTACTTATTAAAATATTGTTTTTACGTGATGTGGACGGGGTGAGAAGTTGCATTGCTAAAGTGAATGATGTATTATCGGTGCGTGATTTTGAATTATATATGAAATTGAAGAGTGCGTGATTAAGGACGGAGCGTTGTAGGTATGGTGTGAACCTAGCTAATGTATGATGGCAAAGGTGTGGTTGGTTATTTTAAAGTTTCATTGTATTAATATACAATTGAGCATTTTGTTTCATATCGCTTCGTCTTGTGTATGTACATTGTGAGTGTATGTGCACTGTAAGGATGACCGCTGACCAGAATTGACCGTTACCACCAGGACAATTGCCTAAATACAACGAGATTTATATGATAATAATCTCCGGAATAGAGTGAAATTCCTAATTTTTGGATATCATAAAAACTTAAGCGTTCCTATATCCTTTCTCCATTCTTTCTTCTCTACCATATTTTGCCTTTATTGGGTCTTTTTCACCAGCATTGACAGAACAAAAGTTCCGCTGGCTCCGATAATATCGACCACCCAGGTCGTGAGGGATTCGCCCTTTAACCCAACATTAGAACTGCCCTCATCTCTTACAAAAAAAACGAAAAAAACAGCAAAAGGTTCGTGATGCGCCCTCGTAAATTTGACCGGGGTAAGACAATTGAAATGGGAATCCCTCGCGGTAGATCGACCATTCCCGGTCGAACCTCGCCTGTCCCCGCTCGGATATGAACGAATATGACGCACGCTGCCGAATGAAAGGCAAACGTTTTCAGCTCTCACTAGTGAAGTATTGACAGATGTTTCGACACGCGACTTCCCCTCCAAGAAAATTGACATTTTTACCCCAGCCCTGGGAAATGATATCCGTCCGTGTTCTGAAAGAATTCGATCCTAACTCTGCCCTGACTGTGAAAGAGATGGATTCGAATAATACCCTGAGGGTTATATCCGTTCTACTTATTTGCCTTGGGAGAGGAAATATCAAACATACTCGTACCGGGATCCATTAAATCGAAAAGATAAGTCTTGCATAGCTGGATGCGGGGCTAACCGTAGGCTGCGCTATACGTGCGATTGAAAAGGACGCTTTTATTTTCACTTGAGTAACCGACGAACCACTCTCTTCAGCAATGGAGAGGGGCAAGAGTTCAACATCCTTTAAAATTATTTTTTTTCAAGAATCGTACGTGAGGCAATGATAAATACTCTTCTTTTAAGTGAAAATTTAATGGATCCGAGCCTATTGATTTTACATCCAGCGACTTATTACGATTTATAATAGAGTAATATATTGCCAGAATATTTTTAAATCCATCAGTGAAATCATTTTTATTCATACTTACTCTATCGATTGAAACTTTTACCTCTATTGCCACTTGGAAAATATTTATCAACTTTCTTCGAGTGTATTGGTAACATCCAACAACCGGTGGCCAAGGCAAGTTTAACTTTTATTCAGATGGTAAGTTTTTGGGTCAACATACTTCACATTTATCACCGTTTTAACGGCCAACCAAAGATCATTATTTCACGACAGACACCCGTATCCAGTTACCTTCATCGATAGGCGAGTCAGTTCAGTGCACCATGATGTTCTTTTCTAACCCTCTCTAATTGCCTTCTCAATCTTTCCAGTCCAAATGTCATATCCGTGTCAATCAAATTTCTTCTCGGTTTTAGCTTACCACTAGTATTTGTTTATCCTACTTGCTTAATATTTCGTCTTATTCTAGTAATTTAAATACAGTTCATTGACTTAAGGATTACTTACGTAGGAATCATCAAAATGTGTAGAGTATGATATTTCTATGAGCTTTAATCTAATGGGAAATAAATATGAGTCAGAGAATATCTTTATTTCTATTTTGGCATCATGTTATCGAAGTATCAAAGCTGATTTTTTATTAGAAAGCGGTCCAATTTTTTTTAGTAATTGTGATTTTTTTCTGCAATTTTTTTCTTTTACTTAACTTAAAGGATGGTTTCATTGCTTAGAAATATTAATAAAAAGAATTATGTATAAAAAGGTGATGACCAATTTTTATATGTTAGTTTGCTTTAATCTCTATATATTCTCCTGCAATGGAATAGCATGCTGATATTTAATGAGTGCTAACTAGGAGAACTGCAAAGATCTAAGCACATAGATCGACCCACTTTATGTGTAATTCCCGCTACTTTTCTAATGAAAAGGAAACACTGGTAAAATATACTTTATGCTGTCTCGATAACATGTTCACCGCTGAACATTAACAGCCTGAAAATGGAAGTGGTCTTTTAAGAGTAGAATCAAAATTAAATGGAATATTTTCATAAGACTAATGGTGTAAATGGCATCATTTAGCTGAAAATAATCTCTTTATTTTCACCGTGGTAATTTTTCTCTTACCAAGGACTTCAATTAAGGTAGTGAATTTTTCTTTGGCCAAAAATAGAAATTTCCTTTACGCATTTAAAAACGGAACAGCGGAATTTAAATTCACCGCGTATAGGAGGTATTCATCTCACATTCAACGGTAGTTTCACCACGACTTTTCTTTCGACCTTTCAAAAGTTTTATCAAGGGTATTTGTCTTCTCGTGGTCTTTTCTATCCATTCATTCGGTGGTTTATTAAGGAACCTCAGATGCAAGCACAATGACAACGGAATCTAATTTAAACTTTTTTCCATCTCAGTTTAGCAATTTTAATTCTCGCCAGACTTCTTTTAAACTTTTACTCCGTTTACTTTTTGCCAAATTTACAGTAAAAATTAGCTCTTCAAAGTGAGCTTGAATAGAATTTAAATTATTAAGATTGCCTTGATAAAGCAATTTTTTGTTAAAGCTCTAAATTTTGTTTGTCAAATGAAAGACTAGGATTAAAAAAATAAACATGTCATGGATGTCATTTAATCCTTTTTCTTTTGAGAAGCCAATTCTAGCCCCAAAAAGTCGCAGGGGTTAGTCAAAAAGGTGAAAAAATATTTGCAAACTAACTAAACCTTGGTAATAATAACTTATATCTGGACAGAATGACTAAATTTTTGCACACTTTATTTTAAGCTTATCTACGTTGATTATGTATTCTATTTTCTCACTCTTGTGGAATTAATATTCAAATATAATTTCTTCCTCAAGAATTGTTACGAAGATCAATCAATCTATATGGAGGAGTTTTCTCCATTACCTTGTTCTCCCAATCAACCAAATGAATATTAACTAAAGGAAATAATCTGATAAATTTCCTTGTATTATATTTAGCATTTGAACTCAATTTGCCATAGTGACATATTCAGCAGGACAGCTGTTTCCCATTCAATACCCTCGCGGATAACTAATTTGGTCCTGTTTAAGATACGACAAATTTTGAGATTATTTAAATTTTGCGCTAATGTAATTTTTATTCCAATGTATTTGGAAATATTACAGTCCACCATTAGTAAATTATGATTTGTTAGATGAAGATGGGGCTACTGCAATGAAAATACAGTGGAAAGGTTTTATTTGTCATTGTTGAAAAGATTGGCAATTTTTAAGGTTCTAGCAGGGAACGTTTTTAGGAATGAACTTCAACGAGTTCAAAGATTTCCAGTCAGATTTCTCATAAATTTTATAGGCAAAACTTTCATGTTACAGGTTGATTTAAATATAGTTGGAACCTTTGCCATACGCGAAGATGACAAGCTAGACCAATGGTTTAATGAAAACACATTAATTCTATTTCCATGGTGTTAATTGAAAACCATTGACATCCCCTGGGTAAATGGGAACGCCAAAATAAATACGAGGAAAAGGTACTCGCTTATGGAGTTAAAAAAAACCGTTTCCTTGAGCATGGCAAAGTACGTGATCACAACATTCCCAGAGTATCTTTCGACACTTCATTCATGTGTCATATGTGGTTCATATTTGCCAAAGCATTATAAAATTTTGCATAACATCTCACAGTTACATAATCAAAAGCCAAAGCCTTTAAAATCTTAGTCACTTGGTGCCTCGCATTATATCACAAAGGTTTACGCAAAATTGCAAAGGTTAAAAGTGTTTGAAGTGGCACTCTGGAATTCTTTATATTATCCAAAGGGCAGGGAAACATGATCTCTTTGAGAACTCTATGAGATTCATCTGTTAAGGAAAGGAGAAGGAGTGGTCATATTTGAATTACAAAAAATAATAATATGTAAGCCAAAAAGCCTGTTCCATCTCACTTTTAATTTTATTTATAATGCATTTCACCCTGAGGAAGAAACAGAAAATCGCCATGAAACAAGAGAAATATTCAGTGGGCCTACTAACATTTCAATTCTTGGGAAATCAAAATCAATAGAACCAAGTAGCCCGTGAGGTCAGACTATCCCGATGTGTTCCTCCTCGGCAACACAAACAACAAAGGTCGAGGGTTAAATCCTCCCTCGGGCTGGGTATCGCGATTGTGATTTAGTGGTTTAAACAGGCCGAAGGGATTAGCCTGTTGAGCTACGAGTTCCTACAGCTAAGGCAAAGGTCGAGGGTTCGGATCCCGCCTCGAGGAACAGCGCTGTAGAGGTGTCGGACCCGAGGAATTTGGTTTCGGGCCAAACCAGACTTATCGAGTTCCCATAGGGCTTACCAATTGCGGATAGGAAGCGAAAGAGTGGGGCACCTTGTATAGATTTACGGGAATCGCCTAGATGTCGGCGAGAATGAAAATGGCACCTAAGATATCGCAAAGAAAATACACATTTTATTTAGTCATGCAGAGTTGCATAGCCATCGGCACCATGAATCTATAGTTCAGATCATTCCTTATCCACCTCCGAATTATTCACGATTCGGCGTCACTAATACCTTGAAATGCCTTACTACGAATAATTGTAAACCATTGTCGAATAAATTTAGGAATACATGATTTTTTTTATTTTCACATTTAATAAATTAAATCAATATAAACCCACTTTTATGTTCATGCATTCTTTCAAGGAACTTGGAATTCAGTCGGGGTCACTCATTCTAAACGACCATTTGTCTACATTAATGCTCATTGCATGAACTTCTCAATATTATTTAATATAAATTATGTTATATTTAAATGAATTTAATGACGGATTTTTTCCCTTCTTATTATAACTAAGATAATCCGTTAAAAATTTATTGAATAACAATACAAAAAAGAGTAAATACATTCTAGAATATTTTTGGAAATTAGAAAGTATTATGTTTCTCAGTGCCTTTAAACGTTAAAAATTCAAATACACAAGCATAAATATTAAATATCAAATTAATGATAAATTAAAGAATTCGTGTACCATGATGTAATTATTTCTTTATTTGAATATTTTGTACTCTTTTGGTTAAAAATTATTGTGCTAGACCATATTCATATTTTTGAGTCTATATTTTTATATTTAATAGGGCATAGTTTTAACTGTTTGAGAAGTTTTACGCATAAATCCTATTAAAAAGAATTTGACTTGAAGGAGAAATTGTTTCGGCGCCGAATATGTCTTGTGTATTGAAGATTATATGTTAATTATTACATTGGATACGCTGAATTTGCGTTAAAATATGCTGTCAAAGGAGCTTAAAATTCTGTGTTAAAATCTTCGCCCCTATACAATGTGCTTGTTTGATGGACGATAAGGTAATAGGAAAATACTCCTTGGTTTTTTTTCACTCATAAAGCATACAAGTTTCGCTCAATACAAGTTCAAACATTTCCTATTTAGCTGCTTTTACGAAACCGGAGAGAGAAATAAAGGGTGAAAGTGCTTGAGTATCTGTTTGGCTTGCATTTTTCCCGTGAAAATTAAGAAAAAAATGGCCTGTGTATTTAAATAAAAGTTGAATTTATGAGCTATATATTCACAACTTAAAACGGCCATTGAAATTTTTCTAATCTGAATTCAAAATAAATGACCAAATTGAACATGAAATGAAAAAATTCAAATCGACGCGGGCATTTCGTATCTCGATTAATTTACTTTTGATCCCAATCATCATTCTTTCCAGTGAAAATAAATCAGTTTCATCGATTTCACTATTCTCGGCCTCAAAAATAATTTCCATCCTCACCGAGGCCTACTTTTCATCCTTCCTATTAATTGCGCCGAAATTTCATTCATTCGTTAATTGCACATCGTAGAAGATATCAATCCGAACTTTCCCTTCGAAAGCACCGAAATGCAGGTTTTTTTAAGAGATCAGACACACGTGGGTAATGACATTACTGCCTGATTTGAGACCGTTTGCAATAAACGAGCGAGTATCTGCGGATGGCGGATTCTCAATCTGTCAGGGAAAAGTCCATGGATTTTAATTATTTCAAATCAGTCGTGGATTCATTTATGCAATCCGTCACGCACGTTGCAAATGCAAAGTATTTTGGGGATATGATGATTGTCTAATTAATTTCGAAATTTCGCATCGCTGACTTCATTAAACTTTTGATTTTTGGAAATCACCGAAGCACGGAATTGGTTAAACTCCTCGGCACATATTATTACCACGCATAAGTTAGATACGATTTTTATTTTATTTTTAACTTTTTCAAGAGAAAAAAACCTGCTTAATAAAGAAAAATCATTGGTCGACAGAATATATTCAGTCGTTTTATTTTACTAACTTTAACAATAAAATTTGAATGATCAAGCAAATGCCTGTCACATAAATCAGAAATAACGACTGTGAGAAAATGACATCGGGAAGCTTTTCAACCGTCTAAATGGGTCAAGTGGATGAAGGCCGTTAATTTTATGTCCCAAGTGAAGTAGAAAGATGACGCAGTGATCAATATTGAAATTAAATACGGCTACAATATAATCGCATTTACGCCACATTAAATTCAGCTAATTACGGCAAATGCGCAAAAAACGTGAATTTTATGGTGCGGTAAATAGTTAACATATATAAATAATTCTTTATGGTGCATTTACGGTCCCAATAAATGTATAATTAGTGATCATTGACTCAAAATAAGTTTTCGTTGATCTATGGTGGAAAAATATTCACCAAAACAAAACATCCAGAATCAGAGTTGACTAGTGAAATCGTTTCTTCTGATGATAGAGTCAAACGGTTCAAGAGTACTTCCCTTCTTTTCATATGGGATGTATTTGCTTTAGTAATTCTCGCAAATATTTTAAATTAATATTAAGAATGTAGATAACAGCTAATAGAAAAGGTGCATTGGGAAACAGATAAAATGCAACATACGATAGGGTATTTGAATGTTAGTAGTCCAGTTATCTTTCACAATCAATATGACAGGAATATTGTTTGTAGAGGTATTAAATTATGAATTCTTTAGGATAAATATCACTAATACTACGCAATTTCTGAGGTGCATCATAAAAACAGTATAAAAATCAATATCACCTATTCCATAAACTTATATAGAAAAAGAAAAGCTATTAAATCATGAACCAAACTCGATTGCCAGAGTTTTCGCCTCAAAATATGAATGCAAACTATAAAACAGGGGCAATTAATGCTAATAGAATTTTTGAAAGCTTTAATTATTAATAATGATTTTATGCGCGATATCAATGCCATTTGAAATAATTTTAGATTTACAATTGCCTAATCAATTCCATTGAATAATTTATTTGGTTCGTGGCACGAGGCTGTTAACATTCATCATCCTGTTCTATTATATTCAATCGATAAACATGTTTTTTCATTCATGATTAATTATGTATTGCCAGCAAAATATATAAGTTACTTCAGTAATGTGTCTAAATTTGCTGTGAAAAAATTATTTGTGCAGGCCATGAATTCATATCATTCGATTGCAGCTCAATCACGTAAAACATTATTCAAAATTTTAGACAGTTCCGCTATTATGGCTTGTAAAGGAATCCAAAAGATAATTAACATAATTTGGCTCTGACTAATCTCTGTGTGGGTGTGTGTGTTGTAATTAAACGCTGCCGTTATCGTCACATTGTATTGTTATAGGATACACCATAAAGTATTAAGGCTACGTACTTAGGATTAAAGTTTAATTCAAATAATATTTTTATATATTTAATAGACCTTAGAGAATTATTTCCAAATTTTTCTAACATGCACAAAATCAGCGAATAGAACGTTTAGGAATGGTATGTTTTTACACGGGGAAAAACTTTCATCTCGTATTACGTACGTATTAATGTGCGTATTCCATGCAGTGCCATTAAAAAAGACAATGTGAAATTATTTAGCAATTATAGAATCTCAAATTAAATTCATTTCCTCAATATTGCCCTTCACGTCACCGTGAGGATGAGTACCAGACCACGAAAAGTGCTGTAAACGTACGAAGTTTGTTAAAGGGGGATGTTTTTTTGTTTCATTCCGTTTTCGTCATAATGGTGAAATCTGAGGGAGAAAAAATAACCCCAGATTATTTCATTGTGTGCTTTGGACATTCGGCGTTTTCCTGATCTAATGGATAAATGTTGTGCTTTGATACATGCAGAACTCCACAGCTTAAGACCGTATGACCGATTCGTGTATAATTAGTATCCTCGTGCATTGATTCGTCGTGCTTTTGGTGGTTACCGATCCAAAATATTGTGGTAATTCGGCAACGCTTGAACTCGTATGCGCTGAAAACATTTTGTGGGATATTGCCTCTGTTTCTTAAAGCTTTCATCAATATTTTAACATATTAATCCAAAAGGATCTCCATCTAGTTCGATGAAAATTCATGTCACACAATGGAATGTCCAGTTCATATATTTCATCATGATGTAGTCAAACTACGCATTTACTTAATATTTTTGAGGTGCTGAGGCACATAACCTAAATGTGTTTCCTGTACGTAAGACCCGATATGATTTTCATCATCAGAGCATGGGTTGCCATTTTTAAACACACTCATTTGTGTTACCACTGGCGTAGAAAAATTCTCACATCAAGAATATGTAGCTCTTATAATCCAATTTCATGTAAAGCCAAATCATTATTGCTACAACTGATGAATAATGACCTAAACGTTTTCATGGGAAGAAATTTGTTTTTTAAGGATGATTGGGGAGTGTCAACCTTAGATTAATTGTGCGATAATTTAATAATATCACTCAAAAGCGGCCTATTTTAGAATTCACTGAACAGATATTGAACGGAGTTGAGGATATATATGTATAATTTATAAGAAATGACGGTTTCTTAGGTCTCAGCACAATTTTTCTACGGTAAATAAAACAAAATTTTTAAATATTTTAAAATTTCCTAATCAAATTTTTCAAGTTAAAATTATAAATCGACTGAAAATTTCATAATTGGCATTAAATACTCATGATTTTCCGTATAAAAGCAAAACAATAAGAAAGATCAAATAAATCCGTTCTTTGCAAAAAGAACAACATTTAAAACGGCAAGTTTACAGAAAAAATTTAAAGGTTAGCTGAAAGTAGTTTAGGGTAGTTTTAAAATTTCAAAACTACTAGTTCTTTAATATAAAAGGCTGTCGTAAAAGCAAAGTAGGTTCTTTAAAAATCTCCACATTATGTCACCTTAAGTGAATAAAATCAATTTAGGAGTTCACAATCTTAAAACAGTCTTCTACGTTGCATATAACTTTCTCGATAAAATGCTGTTAAAGAGAAAAATTAAAAATGTTGCAACAAATACTGGAATCCAACGGTTCTCGTTAGTGATGACTTTTAACTGACGTAGTTTCAACAATTAATTCAATGTGGCATTTGTTGATTGCCTATATTTTCTGAATGCAAGTTTCAATTATGTACTTTCGATAAACAATTCCATTCTTTCTTCTTTGCCCAAATGAGGAAAATCCACGAAGTAATCGCAAACACCCTCGCAGCACCTAATTCAAAACTTCATGTGATCAGGAGTGGAAAGTCGACGAAATCGGAGTAATGAAATGGGAAGAAAACACCTTCGCGGCCGTTCAATGCCACGAGATTCGGGGGCGCGGATGACGAGAGGGCATCCGCGGCTTCGGTCTCACGTGCCAAGAGGGCGATTCAATGGTCACCGCGGGTTTAATTGAGCGATGAACGATCCAAGCCGGTGCTCCTAGAGTCCCCCTGGAGTCATTAGTGGCTTCGAGGATGGTTGGGAGGAACGATTTCGAGGATGGAAAATAATGGTCAATCGGTGACAACAGTAGCTCAACGCCGCTTTTCAGCTCTACCATCAAAAAGGGATCACGATCCATGGCACCCCTTCGTTCCTTTCCACTCGCCTCCCTTCGTTTGTCTTTGTAGCGGCGTATACCGCGCGCAGGGACGCGGGACCAACGAGAAAAGGGAGAGAGAGAGAGGTTGGTAAGGGAAAGGGATCGTCATTAGCGGCTCAAAGAAAGGGAAACACTCTTGGGCAAAAGGGTTCACGAAATCCCAGGGATGTTTAGGACACGCACAGAGGCTATAAGATCAAGAATCTCTTTTGGATGAGGTGGGGCTAGATGAGGAGATAAGGCGGAGTGAGTCGCCTTCACTTCTGAAGGGACCGTCGCCAAGCTCTTGGGGGAAGTATTCTATGCAGGTCGACAGTCATTAATTAAATAATCGCTTCACCAATTCACTGATTTCATTATTAATACGACGTGATGATGAGATAATTATTCCTATTCTTCTGCCTCAATCAATTACTGAAATTCTCCGATGATACTATGGGTCGTCCACGGCTTATGCATCGGTTTATTAACAGAAATTGGGGTATATTAACAGAAAGGGAGGTAATTACAGGCTATAATTACACTCCTCGAGATGAAATGCAAGTAGAGCAAAACAACACCTCTCTTTAACTTTCTCATTACATTTCCCCACCACCCGTTTCATGAAGCCGAGTTTCTTTAAAGCGGATCCGCATACTGTCCTGATATGACCTCCCCATGAAAGGCGTGGTGTTAGAATTACCCCCAAATGTTTAACTTGATCGGCCGAAGGGGGCACTGAACCCTCTATTTCATAGTTTATGACCAGTTAGCCACTTCCTTTGCTCCAAAATCTCAAAACTGCACATTTATCTATATTAAGCGTCAATCCCCATTTATTGCATCAATAAGAAATTACGTCAAAGTCTCTAGAAAGTAGCTTGCAATCTAGTTGGTTCCTTATTTCCCTGTATACCATCGTGTTGTCTGTAAATAATCTGAGATTGCTCCTAACGTGTGCGCTTAAGCCGTCAATGGTTATTGAGAATAGAAGCGCCCTATTACATTTCCTTGAGGAACGCACGAAGTTGCATCTATATCTTTTGAGCGCAGCCCATCGATGACTACTATTTGATTGCGATTTGACAAGAAGTATCTAGTTCAATTTATTATTTTCCATTGATTCTATAATATTTAATTTTGTGTAACAATTTATTCTGTGAGACTTTATCAAAGGCTTTTTTGAAATATAGAAATACTGCATCGACCTTTGTGTTGTTTTCTCCCTATCTCCTTATGGGTTAAATGGAAGAAGGGACAATTTGGTCTCAATTTCGCCCAAATAAAGACCTCTATCTATCCATCTATCTCCCGAAGTATATCTAGAATGAAAAGACCTAATTATGTTACGCAAGATCTGCTCATCCTAAATCCGTGCTGGCCAAGCATAATCCTACTCTTATTATGAGACTGACTCATTATGAAACCTAAGGAGATCTCATTATGTTGCTGAAAATTGTGTGTTCTAATATTTTACAATAAATCGATGTTAAAGATATGGGTGGATAAGTGGTTGGTTTATCCCTATCGTCGCCTATGGATGGGAGATACATGGGCTAGCTTCCAGTGGCGAGGTACTGAGCCTTCTATTGATTTTAGAAAAACAATTTATAAAAACGGGGCAATGTCTTCAGCTAATTCCTTTAATATTTTAACAGGTATTTCTTCCAGTCCAGGTGCTTTGTTTAGCTTTGATACTACGGAGCAGATGTTCTATTCCCTTCTTGGTCTGTATTATATCGCTCATCTGTTCCCCGGGTGGGTGTGAAGGATCGCTCGGTGCGTTTTTGTCTTTATTGTAGACGATTTCAAAATATTAGCCTTTTTCACTCTCACTGTAATGATTTCTCCGTTTTACTTCTTCAAAGAATTTACAGTTGGACGTTTACCCAGTATTTCCATAAAATAAGGGCAGAATGACTTTGGATTTTCCTCAAGATATTTGCTTAGTATTTTAGATTTAAAAGAGTGTAGAGCTGTTACTTTTAGTTTCGCTACAATATCCTTGTATTTTCTGTTTGCATGTGAATACTAAGGGGAGAACGTTGAATTTATGCCCTATTTTTTCATATATCCTCAAATACTCTCTCTCCTTTTTTTTGATTCTCACCTCTTATAATTCTTAGAGAAGTCCGAGAAATAAGGTTTGGTATGAAGTTTTTCCTAGTTTCATTCATTCGATGAGTGCCAAGTTTTGTCGTAACGACCCCCATCGTACTCGATATGGGCAGGTGCGCATTCACATTGTTGTAATTTCTTGCTTCGAAACTGCACTGACAGCAGTTAGTTTAATGACGAAGGACATAAATTCTGAGATCATTTGCTTCCTATAGCATAATCAAAGTAGGAGTAATTGGACTACAGCAGTCACATAGGTGCCATTTTTCTGTTGATGAATCGTAATTAACATGCTTAATATCTCCCGCTAATACATATTATCAATGTAGAGAGCGATATAACGCGTCATGTGTGAAGCATACGTATTTACTCCCATTACTCCATGTCCAAAATTTCTTATCATGCTTCGCGTCCACTAGGTTCAGCATTTAGTATTTCAAATTATGTTGAGGTAATGTTTTGGCAGTCATTTTCATTGATTTTATCCGATAAAAATGTATCTAGATGTTACTGCTTACTAGCAGCAAACGTATTCTTCTTGTTAAATGAGGTAGCATTTTCTTTCTTTACCCTCGTTGCTATATCACATGCCTCACCAAATATTTTGAATAAGATTTATTGGGTCTTAACCTAGATTCCAATACTTCCTAACCCTTAGGACATACCTTATATTCTATTTTTAATATACATGCTTTTAACATAGCATTAGGGTTATCGTTTAGAAAGAACTACGGCGTTTTCATTAGGTGTGGCCATTATGAAAAATACCGTACAAACTTATATAGTAAACCACTGCAACCACATAATAGCATCCAAATATTTCTCTGTGAAATATTCAGAGTTGATAAAAATATGAATATGTTCATATTTCCAAGCAATTACGTATTCTTCATGATTCAAGTAGTTACTCGCTTCAATTATAAAATCAAGTTTAAGCACATTGGGGCACTATTATTTAAATAAAATTGAACTACATTGTTTTTTTACCAAACTTATGTGTCAAAATTCAAGAATATTTACATCTCTGAGTTAGCTATGAAGAGGTACTTTATTTAAGGCTATAGTTATTACTTGGAAAGGAAAACTAGAATGGTAACTTTCAAAGATGTTTGAAGAAGTTTATTGTGGCTATAATTTATGCTTAATTTCTGCATACTTGAGGTAATTTAAGTTTAACTATAGGTATTTTAAAACGTATAATACTATAAAATACTTCATTGAAACTTATATTTGTTCCAGTAAACTATTGTAAGGAATAACCCTATTTAATCCCTTGTATTGGAGCAGACAGAGAAAAATAATTTCCCCTTGTGATATTGGGTAATAGAATTTTCATATCTTCTTCTAAATAGAATTTCATTTGCTGCTCGTATTTTTCTCCTCGTATTTATTACTTTTCTAAAATATTTTCAAACCTTCTGCAGAAAGAAAGAGTTCTAATATATCACTGTCACTGGCTTTCATATATAAACCTTTTCCCAAACCTATACGCTTAAATCTGAAAATGATAGTAATGTTCATATATATTGCCTAGCTAATATCTCTTTACTTTCCCCTGATAAAAATTATGGCAACTTTTCAATTTCTGATTAGAGGTTGGATTTATTAATTGAGTTTAATCTGCGGTTTGATGAAGAGGTTGCCTACGTAAAGTACAAGATATTTTATTAAAAGCATAATATATATTTTAACACCTAATTACTAACACTATCATATTTTGGTTAATATATATTTATCATAAAGTACAATACTTGGGTTAAGCCATTAATTAGTAATTGTTGACAGATCAACTCATGATGAGGTTAGAAAAAGAAACTTTGCACTTCCTCATAAATTCCAACATTTATGAGTAAGGGAGAAGTTTCTTTTATACCCTCATCATGAATGAATTCCATTAAGTTAAGCCTGAAACTGTTATGTAGATCAACTCATCTCATAAAAGCAAGTATCTATATTTTCATAAAATTATTCTTTGTGAAAGGCTGATGTTATCTTGATGGCGAAAAATATTTATATACCTTCCCTGACAAAAATTACCAACTGCTCTAAATTTGTTGTAATGTGCCTGATTTATTATTATTATCATTATTATTATTATTATTATTAAAAATACACATGTGCTGATAGACATTGTCAGGTGGCACACAAGTCCCAAATAATTGCAAAAGATAATACATAAAACCAGACTTCAAAACACAAATCTCTTTAACAAAACAAGTGAATCCCCATCCCATTTACAACCATTAATCAGCAAGAAAAAAAAGATAAATTTAAAAAAAATTATGCTATTACATATAATACAATACACCACACATCAATCAAATTATTACATATATGCCTTACATCAATTCTTAAAAGTATACACTCTGTTAGGAAAGGGCTCGAATATTTTTGCAGGTAAGGTGTTCCACTCTACAATTGTTCTATTTAGAAAAGATTTTTTTTTTATTTGTTCTCTGTGCCCGGCATTTTACCTTAAATTTTTGATCATTACTGCCTATAAAATTTGGGTTCCCCGCCTCTTTCCTGAGACCTGCCCAAGCTTTCTCCTCCTTCAGAATTCGGAACATTCCACAAAGTCTGCTTACTTTCCTTCTAGTTTCTAGAGGTTCCCAGCCCAGCGTTTCTAGCATGTCAGACACACTCTCTATCCTCCTATGCTTGCCCAGTACATATCGGGCAGCCTTTCTTTGCACCTTTTCTAGTTTTTTAATATGACCCATGAGAAGACCTTCTTCATGAGGGTTCTATACAAGAGAAGCGTACTCTAAAATTGGTCTTACTAGGGTCTGATAAGCCTTAATTAAATGATTAATTACACCTAAAATCGCCATTCAGCATTGAAATATTTGTTTAAAAAAATTTTTTGAGTTACCGTACAAGTATCCTTTTCCATGATCGTATTTTCTTATTATAATATTTTTACATCTAACACCGGTAAAAGTTAATTAATGAGATTTTTCATTGAAGGTCTGAATTAAAGTGCATACTCTCTCGTTAGCACTCTACACCTTCATTCTAATAACCATGGTTTAAAAACTGTGGGATCTTTAATACGTCTAATTTTCATTCAAAAAGAATTTAATGGAAATTCCTGGTTTTATTTTTAGCTTGATAAGATTCTATTGTTCTACGCTGTTGAAATTCCGATAAGCACCATCTGGATCTCTAAAGGGAATCTCAGAGGCTGACTCAGAGCAGTAAAAAAATCACAAAACTTGACCGTTTCCTCATAAAGGGCTGGATATTGAAGATTAGTGAGCAGACCCGCCACTACTACACTCCTGTGGTCAAGCAATATAAATAAATCCCTCGCTGGGTATCCCAATTCCAATTTTACTAAATTTGCCGGGATTTTACCCGTGAATCACCAAGAAATTTGGTATGGTGGCATCTAAATCCTTAATAATGAAGGTAAGACGTCCTTGCGGCCTGATTCCACCTGATTTCATCATCAAACTCCATTTTTGAAATAATGGTGGATTAATACCTCTGTATTTTGACGAAAACTTGTAGTAAGTAGTGCGAAATAATGTATTCATGCCCCGGGGAGAGATTCTCCTGCAGCAGACGTTACCAGGGATAGAGTCGAGAGGGGGGGAAGGCACACGCGTGAAAAAGTGGTTTCTCCATTAAAGGGAATCCTGAAGGATCTATTCGTGCATTTTATTTCCATTAGTGACCCTCAAGCGCCAAGCGTACGGATCCCTGCACTCGGGAGTGCTCCCTGCACGAAACTCTAGTGATAGAAAAAAAGGGAACCCGACCGAAAAATTCCTGCCGGACCCGGAAATCGAATCAGGGTGTTCTCGACGAGAGAAGTTAGTGGCCGCCAGCCACCGCACCCACCCCGTTCCGATTGGAAATCCGATGCAGGGGTGCAGGGAGCCAATTCCCGGGTCAGCAGGGGAGTGCCGGCACGTGGGGAGGGGAGTGATCCCACGGCCTCCTAGCGAAGTTCGGAATTAAATAAAAGACTCCCTCCTCCCCCAACTAAATTTGATTCCGTGCATTTCAAGGCCGTCCGGTCCGCGAGTGGAGCTCCAATTCCGCGGGCAGAAGAGACAGACAGAGAGAAAAATAACTGAAAGAGAGAAAACTGACACGAGCGAAATCGAAACCCGGTCCAGGTCCCCGTGCACCCCATCCATTTCACACCAATAAGCCCACCGATAAACTAAATATGCCCTGAGGCACATCTTTCGGCCGGCGACGCGAACGCTGGAATAATTGCCCCGCTGGACGAATTGGGGAGAAAAGTAGAGGTAAAGGAGGAGTATGAGGATGGAAAAAAATCATTTTATCGGCAGTGACGAATGAAATCCTTACTCTTTAACGCACTTAGTTTTTACTCCCCCCCCCCTACCCTCCCCCCGGACACTGGTGCTGCCGAAAACAAAAAAAATATGCATTTATCTCCTACATTGAAATTTTTCCTTCGTCTCACCCCCGTTTATGACTCTTAGGGAGGGCGGTGGGCGAAGAGGGTGAAATTATCTCCGTGTTCATAAATAAATATCTCATTTTTTTTGTTTGGACGGAGTGTCAGGGTAGTGATGCACCGAACGAGCGAGCTCTCGAGCACGGAAACCGTTAAAAAATACAGCGATGCGTCAAAATGGGGATTGTGGTTTCTTTTTATTTTATCTCTAAAACAGGCGCACCGCTTCACTCGGACCCCAGACAAGACGACGTCGTGAGCGGAAGTTTGGCAACAGACTGACTGGCTACGGGGGTAAGGCGGGAAGAAAGGACGGAAATAGAGGAAACGGAAAGGAAAAGAGAGAGAGTGAGGAAGAGATGGAGAGAAAGGAAGGAAAGAGGAGCGGGAAGAGAGCAGGCGTTTTCCAAGAGAGGCGATTAGGACCAAAAAGGATTGCCTACGAAGGGGTTAGTAACACTCATGAATCCAATATTCAATAATTAATCAAATATAAATCATTTGTAACTATTGTTTTACATTTTTAGATGAAAAAATGTAAAGTTATTAATAAGGAAAGCAGGTGGTAATATTTTGAAATATTAATCGCGAGAGAACGAGATATAGGGAAAAAATACTATATTAAGTATGGTAGCCAAGCAAACCGAGAAACATTGTAGCCTCGTAGTAATATTTTACCCGGAAAAACCTCTCCGTTGATTTTATATTTTAAAGAATGACGCAAATAGTGATGTTCACATTTTGTATAATGTGGAGTTCATTAAATGCATTACATAATAAATTCAACGAGCTCCACGCGCAATGACAATATTTAATAGCACTGAGAAATTTTGTCGGGGAGGTAATTACCCCCTCCGGGATCCGTCCATACCCTCTAAGAGCGTGGAAATAGTGGTGGCAGAGGGACATGATAGTCGCTCTGGCGTGAAACAGACAACCTCCTTCCATTGAAGCAAACTATGGCGTCCGAGAAATTCGCTCTGCAATGCGTCGCTTTGGCGTTGGATGTCCAAACTATATGTTCATTCCCTCTTTACATAGAAATATACACACCACACGTGTGTGTATATATCTTTCGTACACATACTCACTTTGTAATAATATTTCATGAAACAGAAATGGAAAGAAAAACCTTAAAATAACGAGCATTTGGAATTCCTGAGACGACCGCTTTGTTGGAAACAAAAGACTGAAATAACTGCAAGGGAACTTATACTCTTATTCACAGTATATAGGTATTTCACAAAATTTTGCTAACGAATGAACAGCCTGCGGACCCATAGATGTTCATGAGTTCCACGTTATTTCTTCATTAACCTCTATTTTAAAAACGAATTCAAAATCCATTGATGGCGATTTTATAAATTTTCCGTGTTTATATGTATTAGATTAACAATGCCAATCCTTTTTCTAAGATGGCAATAGAGCAATGCTAAGTTTACAGATCTTTAGAAGTTGCAGGATAAAAAGACGGTAAAGGAAGTATGATGCATGGAAATTGAGGTGGTAGGGAGGAAAAGAGTTAGGATTCTGGATGGAAATAACCGAAGATGATGGAGAAAGAAACTTTGCACTTCCACATTAACAATGATGACTTCACAAGACCATGGTTTCAATAATGCACATCATCATCAGATAATATGGTGTCCTTCGATGTTCTCAACATGTCCACAAGCATCCCAAGGAAAGAAGCTCTGAAATTAGCTGAGATATGCCTCGAAAAGGCTAAAACACCACCTCTTAGAATGAGCCAATTTTTTGACTTATTAGCATTATGTGTGAATCAAAGTTGTTTCATGTTCAATAGTAAATATCTTGGACAATTAAGTCTTGCCATGGGCTCGCCCCTCTCTCCCATCCTATTGGACATTTATATGAACTATTGGAAGAGACATTTATTTGCTTTAAACCATCCCCTAAAAAAATGTGTTATCTTGGTTCCGATATGTTGACATCTTCTGTGTTTGGACTGGGTCCACAAGACAATTGGAAAATATTTTGACTTTGTTAAATTCTTTAGATGATTGCATACAATTCATAAGTGAGTTAGAATCAGACTTCACCTTGAATTGACAGTTAAAATAATTAAATAAAGGTTCGACCTTTCCATATACAGAAAAAGGTTTAACTCCGACCAAATCATCAGCTCCAAATCCAAGCATCACCATTCACAAAACCGTGCGGCCTTTCATACCATGTTACCTAGGGTATGCAACATCCCAATGTGACCACATAAGAAACCAGGGGAACTCCGTATTATAAAACAAATTGCAGTCAGCAGTTCTCATACATCTCTCATACATCTCATACATCTAAACCTGACGAGCACCGATGGTGAAGAATTCCATTTCTTGGCCACATTTCACTCAAGACACAACAAATACTCTCCAAGAACAAAATCAAGGCAGCGTTTTACAACACCCATACTTTAACAAATATATCAGGTTCACCCAAAGACAAAATTGATATAATGCAACAAAACGGCGTTTATTAACTCAATTGCATGGACTGCAACGCCATCTACATCGGGCAGACAGGGAAGACATTTTATTTTAGGATTAAAGAACGCCGATCACGCTTCACAGAGAAAGACGACAGATCTCAATTCGCCAAACACCTCTTGGAAAAGAATCATACCAGTAACTTTGCATCGGATAGTCTGCACACAGAAAAGAAAGGACGCAGGTTGAATGCTTTGGAGGAGTTGGAAATTTGACAATCCCTTCAGTCTGACAGGTTTGAGGTGGCCAACGAAACAATATACCTCTCCCGTTCCCCTCTCCTAAATGTCCCAAAAGACTCCCAAATCGTTCCCCACCAACCCCACCCCCACCTTGGCAGTGATGACCATCGACCGTCCCCTAATGGGGGTCAACCCATTTCGGGCAAACACCTCCCCGCCACTAGCCCACTAATAGGTTGCTGCATTTTTACTTAACTTACCCGCTATCCATTACTTCCCCTACCTTCCTCCCCTCTTAGAACCAGCATAAATAAGTTGAAAATTGATTCATGTATGTCCCCTGATTATGATGCACAGCTTCGAAACCATGGTCTCAAGAATTAATAAATCTGTATACGTAAGTGCAAAGTTTCTTTCTCCACCCTCATCATGAAGGAATTACACAAAGTTAAGCCTGAAACTCTTATGGTAATAACCGAGGTAGAAAGTATGCAGAGCTAAAGAATTATTTATTGTGATATTCAGAATAAGATCTAAGTATAACACAAGGTTTGTGTGAAAAGTATCGGTATCAATTTATTCCAAACGTGTGCGTGAATTGCTGAATCCAGACCGTTGGTTAAGTGTGCGCTTTATTACAGATCGTATTGTCATTGATTAAATGACTGTACACACCATTATCACTGATTCCGCCTTCTCCATCTCTCCTATGTTCGCCTTTTATATGTGTTCCCATCCGTTTTCCTTATTTCTATTTCCATCTAAATGAATATTTGTTCACCATATGGCGGGTTTTCATGTTTGAATGTATATCCATGGCTGCCATATATATATATATATATATATATATATATATATATATATATATATATATATATATATATATATATATATATATATATATATATATATATATGTATATATATATATATATATATATATATATATATATAATACACATGTATATGCCGGCATACACTAAAACCAGAACTACTAGGTCTCCTTCCATCTCCTTCGCTTGAGGAAGAAGGAAGGGAAAAAACAAGGGACGCAGCAGAAGTGGGAGGGAGAGTGAGGGCTAACGACTTATAACTTCTCCCGGCAGCCGCCTGAGGGGGACACTGCTGTGGAGGGCGTTGAGAGTCTCTGGAATGGTGTGGGTGTGTGCGCGCTGGGTTTTTGGTGGGTGGCTTGCTGTGGAGGAGATCGGAGGGGCTTGCGAGGGGATAGGAATGGGAAGTAGGAGGGGGCCATTTTGAATCAGGAATGGGGAGAACCGTTTGTTTTCTCTCTAGACTGGCTTGAATGGGCTCCTAATTAATCTGCCGAAGCGAGGACGTTTAATTGGGCGCGGAAACGCGAAATCATCCCTCTCACGCCAATCCACCTCCCCCCCACTTCACCTAAAAAATATCTTATACATTTTTTTCCTTTATTCAGGCTTAGTTTAAAGCAATACTACGCGGTCGTATAGTTTATTCGCTGATTTATTTACTTTTATTTTCTCCTGTGACTATACGGCGCGACTTCCGTGTTTCTCGATGAGCAATTCCATTACAATCCGCCGGTGTGGGGATGAAATAGTATTCCAAAAACGATGGAGCTTATTCATGGGTGAACATTTTTAGGCAGTAGGATTTATCCTGCTTTTCGGGAATGTTTAAATAAGGAGGAAAGTTTATTACATTTAATGTGGTTTGAAGAGGCTGTTGCTCCTCAGACACCAGGGTGACTTAGTAAATGTTTTTCTTATGATATCAAATAAAATGAATCAAATTTGTTGGGTGGAATGATATTTTGCTTTGAATTAATGTAGTCAGGATCTTCTCTTTCTCTCTCACATTGAAACACGATATCCCGCCTGTGTTTGAGTGTGTGTGTGTGTGTGTATATATATATATATATATATATATATATATATATATATATATACATACACTCACAAACATTCAAACACGAAAACAGTTTTTCGTGTTTGGATGCTTTTCCTACTTTCGTTTCCTCCGGTACCCTTATCCATTTCTCCATTGGTGAGTAGAATAGCTCTCGAACGCCTCTCCTGACCAAAGAATTGGATCAGTTGATTGCAGAAACCCCTGTAGATTTCAGTGTAGTTAGCGTTTCTTCGATAACTCAAGTGGATATGTTGTTCAAGTTCCGCTCAAGAAAACTTTTTTACGCTTGTGATCTGCTAGATTCCACCTTCCCCACCATTCCTTTGTTTGTCTTTTATATGTGTTTCGAGCACTTTTCCATGTATCAATCCCCATCTGAATATATATATATATATATATATATATATATATATATATATATAAATTTTCAGCATATGTGTATGTATGTATTTATACACACACATTATATACATACCTTAAAAACAATGCATTTACCTCTCGAATTGTTTATTCCTTTCCATGAGAATTCCTCATGAAATTATTAATTACATTCCTGCGCAAAACATCATGCTTTCATGTTTATAATGAAGATGCTCTTATCGATACAGTTTTTTCATTAGGCCAATTATTTCACTTTGCTAGGTAAATTAACGTGATAAAAGTGATATTCAAGCATGTCAACCTCTATCTCCTTTGCTAAGTGCTCAACGTTCATTTGAGAAATTAAGAATGCTCTCCAGCACTAGATAATTTAGAAATGTGTTAATTGTTTGCGTTTTAGTATTCTGTAGGCAATCGGAAGCTATGGTTTGCATATTATTAGATTCTTTTGGGTGAAAAATGTTGTCTGTATTGACCTGTCCCCTCCAAGGAACAATCAGCTTGAATTTTTGGATAACGTGATTCGCCAGATTCACTATGTAAAATACATTTATGTCAATAAAAGCGAACTTATTACGCCACATTTACATAAATAGTAACCATAGTATTTCCTCTTTTTAAAATTAAATTTGATTTTATTACAGTTCCCTATAATTAATGCACAGTAATTAAATAGCGTTCCTCCCCCTGTAAGTTAATAAATATGATAATTATTTACAACGATGCTCTTGGGAGTATTCTTTGGCATACGTATTTATTTATGACACCATACAGTACCAAGTAAAATCATCAAAGGAATTAATTCTTCATTGCTCGGAAAATGATAATCCCGAATCATCCGAAATCTCAATATTTGTTGTTAAAGGGAGATATTTGCTGTGAGGGCCTACATTGTAAAGCAAACATAGCGAAATGCTCTAAGTCAAGACTCCGCGTACTGGTGTGCCGCTAAAAATTTAAAAAATGCGTCGATACGCAATTTTTAAATTTTTAGTTGCCGCTGCGTTCCTTCATGAGGTTACATGATGATGATGCGCAGTATTGAAACCATGGCCGTGCAAAATAATACACCTTTTTATGAGGAATAGCTAATCATTTTTTCTCTACCCTCATAATGCGTCTTCCTTATGTTTTTTATTGCTGTCCATTCAACACTCGGCTGTCTACTAGACCATTTCATAATTTTTTGTACCTATGTTACGGGAGCTATAAATTTGTGAATATATCTTGAAGCGAATATCTAATAGATTTATTATCCGCTACTGCTCATTATTGCCTTGATTTATTTGGGCAGCGTTTAGAGATGTGAAAAAATTATTATCTTTTCCTCACAAAAATCCTTTTGCCTCCAGCCTCAAAAATCAGGATTCCCATGTTTGAAGAAAATTTTCATTGACATGAATACGAAATAGGCACCAGAGAATTATTGTTGGCAAATTAATTCCTTTTGAATTCAACCTTTCCCTCTGGAAACGAGGATTGAAACTCTGTAACAGGTTATTCCCGCACTTCTAGCGTCAACGAAAGAGGTCAAAGTTCCATTGGCATGACCTAATGCGTATGAGGGGATGGAGATTTTTATCTGGGGGGATGAATATAAGCATGAACTTTTGTGCTTTCTTGGTGACTCAGAAACACAAGTAAATGAAAATAGAACCTTGAATCCCATCGTCATGAATTGCAAAAGTTACATATCTTCACTTTTTTCATATGCATTCGATTTCTGGAAAGTTCAAAGTAGCATGGCACTTTGAGAATTATTGGGGTGTTGAAATATCCATCTTAGCTTCCACCTTGTGCCAATATCTATTGATGAGTCCAAACCACACTATAAATCCCTGTGTTATTCATCCGTAAAGTCAAATTTCATTTCCACATGATTTTCATGCCAGGAGTCAGACCGAGAAAAGAGAAGTAGAAGTGATTTCATTTTTTATGTCAAATAAGAAACAGAAATTGAAATATTTATTAGTTGTTCCCTTGATACTTTTTCATAACGCGAGATGGTAATCGTCATTTTTGTTACCGTGAAGGATTACAACAACGCTATAACCGTTCTTCAGATTTACCATAAAGGAGCCTAGGTATTACTCTGAATGGGATCTTAGTGGTAAGATCGTGAGATGCGTGTACAATGCAAAAGGGATAAATCACCTATTAGGTAGTTATTGTGGTAACGCGAAAAAACATACCCACGGCAGTGCTCTAGATTTTATCGTTATATCGATTCACATTATCTGTAACGCAATTAGGAGCCCCTACACCCTACCAGGTCACCCAAAAATATTTTAACCTACTAATGTATAATTTTTATTCAATTATGCTACTAAAATATTTACACTCTTTTGTTTATCTATCTAGATACCGTCTCCCCAGTGGCAATTTAACCCTACTGATTAATTTTCGGAACGCCCTCGACGCGATTAACATCCCAACACACGAGAAAAGTAAAAATTCCTGCGGTCACGTTCAAAAGGCCGCTCGTTCGCCCCTCCCTCTGTGATGTCTCGCTCGGTATGTCTCTTCCGGCCGCCCGTGACGAGGACACCGGCACTAGCGTGGCTCCCTCCGGGCGAGGTGGCGGGCGAGTCACGAGAGGGCGTTTTCCCCGTGGGGAGGAAGTGGCTCCGCCTCGGAAGCGGTCAAGGAGGAAAGAGGCAGGCGACGCGTTGGGGGTAGAGAGTTGAGACGCCTGCGGTCGAAAACCAAGCACCCCTAACGCATCCGATGGAACCAGTTGCCGGTTTCACAGCACTGGGGGACGGGGTGAGGTGTAGGGGAAAAAGGGGAGGATTCACGGACGCAGGCGGCTGGCTCTTTCTCTGGACGCAAATACCGTGACGGTCAAAATTCTCGTTTACGGGGCCGTTGAAAACATCTCGGATTCCATCTAACGCCAACATTCCACTCAACATTGAAGCTAGAAGTCAAGATCCTGAAGCGGTTAAAATATTCCTCCAAATACCGCTGGAAAATCTCACCAAGGAGCAGAAAATCTCATTTAAGCACTATATAATCGGATGAACGTTAATGTTATTTTAAAGGACCTAGTATTGTATTTATGAATTTGTACTGGAACTAGAATTTTTTCTATCCATTTTAGTACCAACTGGTCGCAGCAACTGAATGATTGCTTCTTAAATGTACATTAGATAGATCAATTGAAACTCTGGATGTGGTGCGTATTTATAATAAATATCCAAGGTATCAAAGCATGATTTACAAATAGACTACTACTGATACAATACTAATTTATACAGTTCATATGACGTCAGCTATGTGTGTCGATGCGATTGTCAATGATTCAGATGTACCGTATAGACAATATGTGAACCCAGATAATGTATTAACCACTCCTAATAATTGCACGAGCTTATATTTAATTATTTCCTGAAAGTACTGCTGTGTAAAGTACAAGTTCCAGTTTTCATAAAAAAAGCCTTCACATATATATATATATATATATATATATATATATATAAACTATTTATATTAGGCAACATTTGGGGGAAGCTTATTTAAAAACATAAGCAGTTAAAATGATTCCATTGGCAAGGACTTTGAATATACTTTTTTGTAGAATGATTATTTTCCTTTTGTTTTGTTCTCTCTATTGTCCCTTCTCAACAGTTGTATATTTCAGTAACAGACGGGGCGCAAATGTTTTTTACCTTATGTTGATTAGCAGCTAAAGTGATACCAGAGATGGGGGTAACTGACTCCTCTATGAAATTTATTTTATTTTCTTATACTCCCTAAAACTATCCTTTTTTAACTCTATTTTTGTGTTCACAAATTAGTTTTGAAAAAAAGAATGATATCTATTACGGTCTGAGAAAAAAATGAAAATACGTGTACTTCAAAAAGCATCAAAGACTCGCCTAGAGCGCTCGGAGATTATCATCCGAGTTTTCAGTGAAGTTGCACGGGATTGAATATTAAAACATTAGAGGCGCCCGCAAGCCATCATACATGCACGTAGAATTTTGATTGCTCATCTTGGCACGAGGCACGTACGTTTTGCGAATATCAAACACGCAAGCATGATTTACAACTTCTGTGCATGACACATCAAAATAACCGCAGTGTTAAGGGATCAATAACACTTTTCACCCGTTAAAACTTTCCATTCTGCGCAGGCGGCCCAAAATTCTTAGCATCCATCCAGGTGTGCCCAGATGTCATTTTCGTTTTTACTTTAAGGGATTCCGTGGAAGAAAGTTGGTTTTTTTTCGTCGATGATATGCCGCATCAGTCCAAAATAAAGGTATGGTTGAAATATTCATCGGATTACGGTCACGACGCAGCAGATGGAATGGGAAAGGAGCCCCGAGAGCATCCAGATCCCAGACTTACTTAGACGTCATCTGAGGGATGCCAAGACAAAGAGAATTCCAGTGCGCTACTCTGTGAATGCGAACTAGATGTTCCAATGTAATACGTGCTCGACTTCAGTCCCTGAATTCAGAGTAGCTAAATATCGTACACCGTGGCTTCGACTTCTCCTGCTCCTTCCCTCTTTAGATTATCCTAGAGAGCGGAATCAAGACGGAAGGTATTAAGCCAAATTGCGCGGTGCAAATGCTTTTTAAGTCAAGTTAAGTATTATCTAGTTGGAAAATAAAATTTGACTTTTGTTTTATACTAGTCAGTTCATTGAACTTTTGAATTCGCTAACTACCAGCACACCCATCTGATTTAGTCCTCCTTTTGTGTACACCAAGGGTACGTGGGGTTTGCTTGATTTATTTGCTATTGAAGACCGTTGACAAAGTAGAACGATAGATGTATTGACGATGCATTTGCGTTTATTGGCATATGCTGCCAGCATCATTCGTGTTATGACTCCCCGAGCCTCTATGGACTCCATAGCCCATATCATCATATCGAACATATTATTCATGTCTATCGACCCTTATTATTGATCATTGCTATCGGCAATTTTTTATAATACTCGAGTTTTCAGTGGTTACTGGCCCTCGAGATATTGGTCTATAATATCGCAATATATCTGAATGGAGACATGGACTCGTGGTAAATCGCACAACTCTTACGGTATCGTATACCCTAAAAGTATTCTAAATATAATTTCAAGGACATTAAATGGATAACGGAAATTATTTTTAATTTTTTTAAGTGGAATATTAATGACAAAATTAATTTTTATTTACAGTAAACATTCTCGGTTCCTGTTGAATATTGTTCCAATTCGGAAGTCAAAGGCTCTTCTCTAACAAAGTTTGTACAAACTGAGAGCCGAAGTCTCCGCACCCGAGACGTACATCTTGTTTTTGTGTCGGTCTGCTTGCTCTTGAGTCAAGTTGTTACAAGATAGGAAGCATCCCCTCTTTTCCGTTGATCCCCGGATCTTGTTTTCCAAAGGAACCCATGAACGGGTAAACAGATGTAATATAGGACTTATGCACACCATTTTTTTGGAGTCATACCCGAGGGAAACCGACGCAGAGTAAAAAGCGTACCATATGAATTACTTTAAGTTTTTTCAACGCGAACAAAAATATATTCATCATAGCGTAAAACCACCACCAACTAATAGGCACATGTTATTCAGATGAGTAAACTTCCAGTTAATCCAGTTAAAAACAATAACCTGCTTCCAATCTGATCTCACCATGAATTGGGTCTAATGAGAAAGGAAGTACTACGTAATTAGAAGGAGATTGTATGCAGACGAGTCATGAAGTTGTACGGCCAGGTCTTTAGCGTATTTCTAGCAACAAAATTTCTAACTCTACAGTATGTACCAATAAAGGACGCAAATTTTAGCCTCTATGATCACATGTGTTAATGCATATTTAATTTTCTCAAAGGGACGGCATGGTGATAAATGCTTAAGCAAATTATATTACATATGTCCTTTGTACATTCAAGCATGAAAACGAATGCTGTACAGAAATAAATGTGCAGTAAGGAACGAAAGTAAATTTCAGGGCCAATTAATCATAATTCATCGACTTCCTAAGAATGTTTGGTGACCATTCGCCTGTTTCCACTTCACTGCCCCTATCCTTTGTCATTTTCTTCATTTCAGCGTAATATGCACCCATCTCGGGTCATCCAGCATCTTTGCTTTTTTTCCTCACATTTTCTTCTCTCCTTCGACCATGTCTCCAATATTCTTCAAACAAACCGTGTCTTCTTAAATAGGAAAATTTCAGTTCGACTTTCTTTTCTATATTTTATTCGCAAAAAAATTCACTTTTCCTTGGTGTTTTCTAAATCTTCCTCGTTATTTAAGCCTTTCTTTCCAATTGGTCTTTAATATGCTTCTCAAAAATAAAGTCTAAAAATATTCAATCCTCTCTTACTCAGTTTTCCTTAAGGCATACGTTTCTGCACTGCACGTAAATGCACTTTACACAATTAATTTCCCTAATCCTTTTCTCAAATTCAATTCTAGTAGTCCACAAAGAATCTTTCTTTTCAACAAAATAGGTTTCGTACTCCCTATTCTGATCCAATTTTAATTCTCACCTTTTCAAATCGGACGTTACTAAACATCCAAAGCTCTTAAACATTTCTAGCTGCTAGAATTTAATATCCCCTACCTTCAGTTTAATGTCTTTATTATTATCTCTATTATTTCACAATAATTACCTTGATTTTTAGAGTACATTTCCAATAAATAAGAGTTTATTTTGAATAAATAACTGCATAAATATTTTCATATCCAGTATGGGTAAATATTTTCTAAGATTTCTCGTTTAAGTGGATTTATAACTAGTCGTAACTCCAATATTTCTGGTTAGTATTGAAACGAGTACTACCTGTATACTATATATCGGTGCTGCATCAACTTTAAGCAACCAAGGGAGTATGCGACTTAAAGGAAATGAAAACTTTGGCAAAAATTCTTCCTACCCTTCCACGCTCCCATACCCCACCCTCCATTTTAGCGCTTAGACCTCGTACCTACATGTATATTTATGAGGCACAGTCGGTCATCGGATAGCTTGTGTTTATATTCCTCGTTTTTACATAACGTGAAATTTTATCGGAGGGTTGAAGGAGGTGGGGAAGACTTGAATTATCCCCTCCAGGATCCTCGAAAGTTTCTAAGGGTACCATCTGGAGTACATGTAGCATACAAAAATTAGAGGATAGTCATCATTGAGTTTTACTAGTATCTGACCAGAAACGAATAAAAAGTCTTCAAAATAGAGTCAAATATTTTAAGAAGGATACATAAATAAGTATAAAAACTAATGTTGCACAGAAATAAATGTACTGTATAGAACTAAAGTAAATTTAAGTATGTACGTACCAATAAAAATTTAGAATATGACACTCATATGAAAATACGTGTACAGGTTGTAGGTTGTTTTTCCAAGAATTGATAGACTAGTTAGCCGTATTTACAAATAAGAGTAAAGTTACGCTGCGCACACTTAACTTCTCTTCGGCAACTCATACCTTATCTTTAGCTTTCACTTCCCGTACGGTCGGCTTCATAGTGCTCCTATGGCTACAAATTAAATCGAATTATCCGTTCGATTAAATCTTATTTTGACTTAAATTGACGAGATACACGCAGCCAAGTAAGAATACATTCCAAATCGAGTGCTAATTTGAAAATGACTGGCCTTGTCAAGGTAAAAACTTCATAACCACTTGCCTACACACTCGAAGGCAAGAAGTTTGTCATAACACATATGCATAGCGTATATATATATATATATATATATATATATATATATATATATATATATATAGACATATTCAAATTTTAAGGCAAATAATTATTTTTAATGGTATTTGCATAATATGTATACCTTTGTTCCAAAAAACCGCACAACTCATTGCAAAAAATAAGCCACCCACATATTTTTTTTGTCAAAAACTGCATTTTTTATTCGTTTTCAAAATACTTTTATTCATACTGAATGTTATATTGGTAAAAAACCAGTATTCCTTGAATAAATCCCTAAATATTTTCCACTATGGATACATACTACATTGAGCAGGGAAGAAAACACCATATAATTCACTCGTAAAATTCATGCACCTCTTCTGCAGATGAACTATTGGTGCCTTATTCATATGAGAGTAAAAAGGTGGAGTACGAATTCTGGAGAGAAGCTGTTCCTTGTTGTATGCTAATAAGGCTTTTTTGATATGTATCTTACCGTTAGTGGTAAGATAGATATAAAGACAAATTTTCCAAGTGCGCTTTGAGTTTGCCAAGACGTGATACAATTTTTTTCCAGCGTCGCCAAAATTCCTAAGCCTCCTACTGTCCTTTTGCAGACAGAGTCTCATCATTCGAAATCGTAGAACGAGAGGGAAAGTGTGGCGTCTCAAGCTCCTTCTCGGAGGAGAATATCCATGTTTTCGTCGTAACAATGCGGGACTTCGGTATAAACTTTCGGTGCGCGGAGTATAGACGAGATAGAGGGCAGGATTATAGTGGTCTTTCCGGGATTGAAGGAAGGTTTGAGAGGAACCCGGCATCGGGATTAGCCTCGTCTTAACAATAGGAGCCGTGGGATCCTTAGTTTTACGACCCATCCGACGGACGACGTATTACCTTAGTGGTGATCTCAACGCTCCCCGCCCTCAAGAAAGGATAAGCCACCGTCTGGGATTATATCCTCTGTATGATGGCCCTAGCCGTCATACCAATCCGTTCCACAAAAATTTTAGTTCAAGAATTCGTGCATACTCCCTCTTCACAGGGTCTAAAATTACATGTTAGAACCGAATATCCGCGAATGGTATCTATCAGTTTTATTCTCACCAAGATTTTGGGGCGGAGGAAAACAGTAATTTCCTCCTTATTGATGACTCCACGATCTAACTTCCAACGGCAAAAAAATTGTGGCATTGAAAAATATATAGAGTTGAGCCAATATTCAATATTTCGGGCTAACCAATTTTCAGAACCCTATTCTTAGTTATATAGAATGTGTGTCGATAAATCAGTGGATATTTCCGAAATTTTGCATATTTTTTCAATAAAAATACCCAATCCCGTGCGATTAAAACAATTAAGCATCAGATCCACGTCACTGACCTATATGGTTAACAGGGAACCAATTTCCAGTTTGACCACTAATAATTTACAGATTCCTAAAATTTAATTTTTAATTTAATGGATATTATTCTGCTGCTAATTTCGTGGTATCATTTGCGTAGGATAGTATATTTATAATGGTGTTTGGTATCTACATCTACATAATACCCCGCAAGCCGCCGCAAGGGCGTGTGGCGGGGGGTATTGCTAAACTTTATTGAGGCTGATCGTAATTTAGATAGGAACGAAGTGATTTACTATTATTTGCTATTCTCTTTTGACTGAAATCACTTCGCACCGGAAATGAAATTTCAGTTCAACATCATACGAATTTCTTGGAACATTCTTCGGAAATGCTCCAGACAGCTAATGAACTTTGAGCTTAGCACCCGTATTTACTTCAGCCGTCTCCATCTGTAATCTTACTAAGAATTCTTGACGTAATCATATAATAAAATTATAATCTCCCGCAATGATAATCCAGATTGCAAAAAGTATTCAAGTGTGCATAATTTTTTATTAAGGCGACATAGCATTTGATCGTATTTTCCTATTAGGACTAGATTCGGTCGTATTCAAATTGTGTACGACCCTTGGGTTAAATTTTCACAGAGCTGTGTTTTAATAATCCAACTAGCTTTTGTCAAGTCAACGGCAACCGTTAATTAGGGTGCGTTTCAATTTACTAATCATTGTTTCTAAATATCAAGTAGCGTCCTTACCATGTAAATATATTACAAGCTAATGGATGCAAAATGCCCGATAATATCAATACTTCTCGAAATTTTTGACGTTAAAACAGTAAATGACGGGTTCTGAATGTATGAAGATACCAAACCACAGTTACTACTAACCGAACCACAGTTATTAACCCAAATTCTGGTTGGCTCGATGAGGTTGGTGACACGGTGTGTTACTATAATCAGGCCAGCAGCAGATGAAATTCACTCATAAGAGCAAATGGGCCAGTTCCTCCATTCTTTGCCCGCTGCTGTTTCCCAGTAAAGTCTGGTTACCGGCAAATCACACAGTTTAGTTGAAGTTGCAGGTGCCCAGAGTTTTCTCACAGAATATAACCCAGGCTCCCCAGTCAGGGTCCCGGGGCTCTACTCAGTGGTATACCACATCCTATTCATGGTTGCATCATGCCAAATTTTCTCACCACATATTAAACGAGATAGTATTCTGTATTGGTTAATTCACGATTATGTAGCATTTACATACCAATTCGTGCAACGGAAGATTATAAAATTCATTTCCCTTTCATTTATTTTCTTACCCATATAAGTTTAGCTCTTTCCCAAATTCATATGTGTATAAATATTGGCTTTATATTTCCTTCATATCATCGCAAAAACAAATAAATGTGTACCATTTTCATACTGTCATCGTTCGTAAATTTTCAATACAATTAATGTTTTATACAAACTAACATGCATAACCAGGAGAAATGTTGCTATAATATATATAGCGATGGATTGTAAATTGATACCTTCCCTCTGAAATAGGTCGGGTGCAGCAATTAGTATTGTTTGACTGGAGATGAGGATGTGGTCTACCAATGCCCATGCTCAGTCCGAGGCTTAAGCCTTCGATTCCAGGACATCGATCGAAGTATGCTCACCCATTTACATCCACAGTAAACCCGTATCAGTTCAGAATTGTTCAGAGACTGAGAAGAAGTAAGAATAACGTAGAACTAACGCAGCCGGTTAAAAATTTCTTTCAAATAGTTCCAAAATATTCTGTATTTCAAGTTTATGACCAAACCGCTATATTAAAATTTAGGGTGCATGAATAAATTTGGTAAATGTTCCGTTTCATCAAGATGAATGCAATATTAAGCATGATTAAAAAATATTTGTAATTATAGCGTGATAATTTAACTTATGGGTATTCAATACCTATACCCAATACTACCAAATATCCCTTCGCGATTGTTCTTTACAACAAATGTTGACTTTAAATCTTATTTAACACTATTTTACTCATTATATTTCCGTCATATTAGATGATGTAATACGTAAAGCAGAATATAATCAGCTTATATTACATGGTATTTATTCAATCCATACTTCATCTAAGCTTAACTTCTAAATTGGAATAAAAGCAGCTAATATTTAAAGTAATAATAAAATTCAAATTGGGCTAATAATGAAATGCGTATAAAATAAAGTTTCACGCCCCTCAACTGCATTCTTTTATGAATTTTTATTGATAGAACCACAAGTACCTGCACGAAATTTCACCTTGTGTCAATTTCATTAAATTTCAATTTCACTTTAAGATACTTGTATTGTTATTGTGACATTATAAAAAAATTATAAAAAATCATTCAAGAAAGATAAACAAACTTACTAATCGTTGCAATGAAACTGAATAAAATGATGAAGTTTCATTATTAAAAATTCCCAACTTCATGGAAGCAATTGAACGTAATTAACATGATAAAGAGACTGCATTAATATTTAATGTTAGGTTAAGTTTATCATACAAGTACATTTATATTAGATGATGTGACGTTAAAAGTGTTATCGCAAAACAAGAAATAAATATAAGTATTTTAACCATCCATTTTTACTGCACTGCATAGATATTTCTTCGATTCTGAACCTTTTGGAACGAGACTCAACGACCGTCATTTTCTGGAATTGCTTTTTCCACGGAGAAGGAGACAAGGTACATGATTGCCTCGAAGGAAACGATTTTTCTTGAATGGATATTCTGGCATTCCGAAAAGATGGGAAATTTGGTCCAAGAGCCAAAAAAATAATACTCTTCAAACAAGCAAAACAAGAGTGCTGCGACTGTTAAGGGAAAGGCTAAGAGAAAACTCCGTTAAGATAAAATTAGGAGTAGAAAAAGGGAATGGCATACACATAGGTACATATATGCAGATATAATTCCGTTTCCGAGAATTCCACAGATAGCACATTTCCATCACATCGGAAATGAAAGAAAAAAGGCCCGAGTACATTTTCATTCCCTTCAGCCTGATAAGACAAGATTGGGTCCCACTGAATCCGCAGCAAGATCAAAACAATTGCCCGAGGAAAAATAAATATAAAACTCCGTGAGACAATAACAGAATGTATTTTCCCAATCCAACCTACGTATAACGGAGGGAACATCACAACTCCCATGCAGAGCAATCAGGAGAAGGTAGAGAATGGAAAAATATTTAGTGGCTCTTGGGTGGATCCCCAGGAAAAAAAAAGGAAGATTAAGCAATAATTGCTTCCCCTGGAATAAACGTCAGACAGGTTTGAGTCCGATGAGGACGCATGTTAAGAGCGAGGAAAGGGACTGGGGAATATTAAAAAAAGACATGAAGGAAGATTTATTCCAATGGATGTGGGAGAAAATTGAGTTAATATCTCTTCTCATATTATTGTGAGTGAACATATACACACATGCGTACTGTGCGGTGGCAAATTATTATGTACTTTCTAGCTGTGCAAAAGACAAGAGCAGATTGCTCGTAGCCTTAATTACTATTACATAGTCCTCGGATGGCTATTCACTCCAACTAAAGTGAAAATTCAATACATTTTATTGCTAATTGCGTGTTACCACAATTTTGTCGCTGTTAGACTCAAAACGTTTCAACTTGCGACGTCTAATGCAATCCTTAAGCTAAATCAATCGAACTTGTAAGACATTACTAATGAACCTAACAAAAGAAAGCATAAAAGCATATGTTTGCACAATACGTACGATGTGAATGAAATATGTATTTTATAGTAATTATGTTATGTACCTATTATTCATTGAAAGTCCCTTGTATGTAGGTTACATATGCATGGGAAGACCGCTGAATATAAAGTGATCATACATATTTTGATTTAGAAAATGAATTGTGCAAAAACCTAATTGTATCCCATGTCTGTGTGCGAGTATACATACGATTGCGCGCATGTTCTCACACGCGCATACACACATATGTGTTGTGCGTGCGTGTATACACACAAACACACACACACACGTGTGTGTGTATATATATATATATATATATATATATATATATATATATATATATATATATATATATATATATATATATATATTCGGGTATACCTTGAGAAAGGTGATAAAAATGACCACCAAAAATCCGAAAGCGTGTGTTTCTTTTTTGTGTGTTGCTGGTTTTGGTTGCTGTTCGTAGTGCTAGCTTGATATACATTAATATTCACATCTATGTACTGGACTTTCATGTATATATATATATATATATATATATATATATATATATATATATATATATATATATATATATATATATATATATATATATATAACTTATATGAAAGTTATATTTATGTATATATATACATAATTATATGTATATATACACAGACACAATCATATATGCGTACCTAAAAAGAATTAGAAATACGTGCATATACATTAACATATAGGTAAAGACGCAGGTACACCTTTGCATATATTCGCACACAGGAACGCATTTTGTGTGTGCGTGCCTATGAGAGGGATGACGCAATTCAACTCAATCTCGGAGTCTAAAATAAAACAATCGGAAGGGGGGTCGGAGTATGGGATCGAGGGAGGAGATTAGCCACACGGAATATAGAAGAGATGGATGTGGTGAGATGGGAAGGGAGTACAGGAAGTTCGGTGATAGGAGTGAAAGGGGCTCGGCCCGTGATGAAAAAAAGTGGAGTGTGGATGAAGGAATTTGAGTCGCGACGGGATCTGTGGAGGGTTGGGATGTGGGAGGGAAGGGAGGTCGAAGGGGGGCTCAGGGCGAACAATGGGCAAAAAATAGATGGATGAAAAAAGAAATGACGGTGCGCACACACACAGACGCACGTGCTTGCCTGCTCGAACACATGACTTTGTACGCGTCGAAAAAGTCCAGAGGAAATGAGTTACGGTCGCTTTTATACAAAGTTCACGTCAGTCAACATTCGCCTTGCCCTCCCCTCACCCCTCAGGAGACCTATCTTCGAAAGCTTTTTGGCACTCCCAAACTCTTCGGCATCGAATACCTTTTCTCGTTCCTCGCCACCCGCACTCCCAATCCCTCACCATCATCCTCAAACCCACCTCCGTTATCCCATTCACGCAACCCCCCCCCCCCATAAGGTCTCCGCACCCTCAACATCTATCCTCACCCTTTATTTCCACCGAATTCGCCCTGCAGACCCCACTGGAATACCTTTCCGAACCAACTCCCATTCCCTTCCCCCCTCCTGCCTTGAATACCGATCAAAATTACTCTTCGTATCCGAGTGAGGGCTCCCTTGGGTGCGCAGGATGGAATGGACGCGGGGAGAAACAGGAAGGAAGGGTAGGATCAAAAGGAAATTGGAGATGCAGGGACGGGCCGAGGAAAAGAAGAGGAAGAAATACTCTTGCTCACCGAGGTGCAGAGATGATTCCTGACGGACGAACGGTTGTCCTGCATATCAAAAAGCGGCATTTAAGCACCTTTCCTCCCCCTTGTGCAATCGACCCACCACATTACCACAAAGACTATTTCGAAGATTCGGTTTTATACGCAGTACTTGCAGAGAATGTAATGCGGGGAAATAGAGTGCACTGAATTGTGTAAACGATATAATGTTTACCTTTTATCCATCAAACATTTAAATTGACTTCTTATTTGTTTCAATTGCTATCGACATGTTAGGAGAACTTATAGTATCCAATCTAATAGCAGGCAAGATTCTTCTCGTCTAATAAATGAAGGTTAATGGCAGAGATTTGAAATATTCTTTAAATATTTCAACAACTATTTTTTCTCATTGGTAAAGAATCTCTATGATATTTGGAATAACTGATGAATTTTAGTGAGAATAAAATAATGTAATATTTCAAACTTTCCTAAGCTGTTTAAGCTTGATTTACTCAAAATCAAACAAATAATGGAGCTAGAAACAATGTAATCTTATGAGTTTACTTTTGTTCAATAATATTTGAAAGTGTCTTCTTTTTTAAAGGCAAGAAGCTAAAGTAATCCATCCATGAAAATGAAATCAAGTGCATTTGTTTCATTAGTCGTCATTGGCTAAACCACCCGGTGATATAAATGTCCCAATCCCTTCAGGCTAAAAATGGGTATAATCAATTGGCTAAAATTTGAAATATGATATTTTAAAAATGTGTTTGTCGAAAATAGATTCTGATAATGCTGCATTGAATACCTAAAACATTCTTTTCAAAAGTGGCATCAGTTTTGAGTAATTTGGCATTTGTTGTAATAAGAAACTGAATAGGCTATATTGACTAATTAATAGAAAACTGGTGACATTTTTTCTTCGAAATTAAAGAGTTGAAGTATATCGCGTAATTTTAGGTGAATCTAATTGCACTATGTAGGTCTGTAGTACTACCTCATATATGGTCATCCTTCAGCGATAATTCACTCATTTAGTAGGGAAATTTTAATTAGTCGTGGTGGAGTGAATAAGTGAGGGAGGCCAACGCAGGAGGAATGAATACGGGAGGAGAAGAGAGGGAGATAGGTGGTTTTGGGAAAAAGTGTTACGAAAGTGGTGATTAGGATTAGCACCAAGGAAGATGCGACGTGGCATGTGACAATTGATCGGATAAAGGTGCGTTTGGGTGAAGCGGTATGACGTCATCTGCTGGCAGGAGAGGAGGTGGGGTCGGACGTCATTGCGTCACTGGGGACCGGAAAAAAACTGGAAATGGTATCAGGACAGGGAAGGAGAGGGAACACGGAATGTGTTTTGTTGCACTGATGATCGTGTATTTAAAGGTTCTGAAGTGATATGAGTGATGCCTGCATACACTAGCTACTGTCTCTTGTCTAATGCTAGACACTATAAAATCTCAATGCAACAATTTCAGAGTGTAACAATCATTCGCCTTGACTGGGATCCCAGTCAAGGCGAATGATTTTTACACTCTGAAATTGTTGCATTGAAATGCACATTAGCGGATGACTCCGTTAAAAGTTACTGTTGCGGCATATCCCGCAGTTTCTTTGGAATTTGACTATAAAATCTATAATCTTTAAGATTATCCAAAAATAGCTCCATTGTAGTCTTGGTAAAGCATGGACTTTGGGGTGATAAGCCAGCGAGTATTTAAATTTTGGTTTTTTGAACTGATTAAGTTCTTTAAATGTTCACACTATTTTGTTACAGATAAATTTTTTTTAGAGCTTTCACCATGTAGGCTTTAAATTTTAGACAACTAATTGTGAAATTTATATACATACTCATTCTTGGTAATAAAAACAGTGATCAAATATAAGGTCGGGTTGGTAGGTGATGGTAGAGTTCACTCAGTACTAAGTCTGACTAAGCGTATGAAATTCACACATCAGGGTAGGGGAGCCAGTGCCTTTCCTTCTGCCAGCTATGTTTTCCTAGGAAGACCAGTTACCTGAAAAATCACAAATCTTGGGTGATGGTTTTCTAAATTGATTTATATTTCATTTGTCCTAAAAGACTATTTTTTCTTTGTTTTCTTTTCTTAATACCTTATGTGATTTTCATCGAACTGTTTTCTGGGAGAGACATTCTCCACAACTTCGAGGTATAGGAATAGAAAGATAGCATAAGGTATATTTTGCAGCCAGTTTGTGGCATTTTCTCGTGTTTTCATTTTAATGGATCAATTGGAATTAACGTCACTTGTAACACTTTGTTTTTTGGCTCGTATAGCATTGTTTCGGTATCAACCTTGGGTAAGAATGTCTAAAATTATGTGTTTTTGCCTTGTAATAAAGTCAACGATATTTAATGAAATCAGTTAAAATCATAATATTTAAATTCTTTTTCCCCTTGTTATTCATATAAATGATATCAAATGATAAACATATCAGCTTGTAGAGCTACTAGGCTACTGATATTTAAAAAGGAAAAATTACATAACCACTTAATATTTTTATTGTTGAAATTCATCAATCGATTAATATCCACGCTCAAAGCGTAGAAGTAGCGAATTGTAACGGTACCTATATCCAGCAATAGAACATTCATTTTCATGTCTGCGCAATACTGATTGCGCAGTTACATGGAAGTGGTTTTCAAGAGATTTTATGCCTAAGGTGATGAAATGCGACGCTTGTCAGAAAAACAAACTCCTCGCTGGAAAAGAATGTACCTTTAAGTGCTGTCATAGAAGTCCCTAAATGAGAGGTTTCAAAATTTTCAGATAGTAATTACATTTTGATTAACATTAGCAATTCTACATTTCTGAGAATATCATGACTTAAAAATGCAAATTTTTCTTATGGCCATGTTTGTATTGATTTCTTCCTCCCATAATTCTGTCTAATATAGCCATCCTTTTCCTCCTCCTACCTTTTTTCCTATACTCTTCCATTCTATCCGTCTACAGCGTTACATAATCGACCTACATATATTAATTAACGGTTCAAGCTTCGTTTGGATGTACCACAATCTTCTCACCTGCCATAAAATTCCAAATACTTTATCGATTGTTTTTCTTAAGGTTAATTTGAAATTTTTTCCTCGCACTCATTTTAAAATACTCATGTTTCTGCTTATCATTTTGCTTCTTTCCAATCCGTAAAAACCAACACTATTTATTAAAGTTTCCATTTCTCTTTTTATAAAATCCTTATTTAATCCCCCTGCATTTGTTTAATTCATTATTGAACGTTATGAGATCAAAGCAATCACAATTTTAAGTAAGTATACACTTGTAGGACTTTTTTGGAGATTATTCAACCGTCGATGAAATCTTTCTATCTCGCCAATTAGTTAAACCGCTACTTTGTATTGAAAACTACCCAATACGTTTAATTTCGGAAAACAATTAACTTAGAATTAAAAAACTGATTATGGTGACCGCATTAAAAACTTGATACTAGCAAAAAGGAATAAGAAAACGTCCACGATTCCTTAAAAAAGAATACAGATATATGAACTGATACCGAAAATCATAGCACTCATGTCCCATTGTTTTAATATTGAAACCATAAGAAATGGATTAATTATGAATCAAAGAGTAATCACCCATTAGGAAAATATGTCATTTTATATTCCAAGTCTAGCATTGAGTAGGGCTAATTTGCAGAACAATGATTTCAATTTAGTTCTAATATCTTCAACAACTAATAATTTTCAGTTAACGTTAGTCATAATTAATTTTAAATCCTTTTCCCTGTTAAAAAAATACGTTTAGAATATGAAGTTCGTAGTTTATAACAACCGTTCTGGCAAACTTATTTTTTATGCTCGTATTCTTTTATCAAAATGATTTTTACTATTATAATTTGCTCATTCGCAGTTTTTCTTTATTTTTAAGCTTGATAATTTGAAAAAAATAATATTTGCTCCTTCACAAGTACCTTCAGGTAAATAGTCGAGGATTGGGCTGAAATAAGATTGGAAAATGAAAATGACATTTAAAAAAACTAATCAGCATGTGAAAACATGCAACTGCTTAGTCCAAACAGTTGAGCTTGTAGCAT